>NC_043745.1:152434-452434 GCF_902148845.1 Salarias fasciatus
GTGTGTGTGTGTGTGTGTGTGGTGTGTGTGTGTGTGTGTGTTGTGTGTGTGTGTGTGTGTGTGTGTGTGTGTGTGTGATTTGTGTCATACACAGAGGAGCATCCTGCGGACCTCATACTGCAGCCTTTCACCGAGTACCACACGCAGGCCCAGCACTCTCTGCATGCTCTTATACAAATCAGGTTTGTACACACGTGCGTGTGCGCACACACATTAATTCAAAACAATTGCTGAACATCATTAAAGTAAAATTTTATTACCTCCGCCAGGAGGTTATGTAATCATGTCGGTTTGTTGGTTTGTTGGTTGGTTTGTTAGCAAGATCCTGGAAAAAAGTAATGGACGGATTGCAAGTAAACTCTGTGGAAAGGAGGGTCCTGGGCTAACTTAGAATCCATTAAGTTTTGGTGAAGATCCAGATCACTGTCTGGATCCAGGAAGTTTTTAAAGGATTCTTTATCATTGACAGATAGGGAGTCTTTCACATGGTTGGCAGGCCCGCCGACGGGGGGACAAACCCTGGTTGACACAGGACACGCTGCGCACCGACTGTCAGATCGGCGCCCCTGTTCACCTCTCTGACGGTTCATACAGGAGGCGTAGCGGCTCGCGCCGTGGACCGCGGCGCTGCTCCGCTCTATTTCTCGGCGAGCCGCGCGCCGTGCACCGCCAGCTGTAAAGCTGGACAGAGCAGATCGCACCACACAGGAAGTCGAGAATGGAAAATACGAGAGAATCCGGTCAATTTTCAAATTAAAATGACATAAAATAACAAATTATGTTGCTTTTCGGTTTTCCTTTTCAGATACACACACACACACACACCACACACACACACACAGAGAGGGCGACAGACAGAGGCACCGCACGCCACAGCGCTCCGCTCCGATCACACCCTGATCACTGTGTGATTATATCTGGTGTTCTTCTGGTTGTTGGTGACTGATTGGAGCTGTGGCGGAGGTCTGCCTGTCTGAGGGCCACATTCTAGTTCCAGATGTTATTGTTGGTTATACTGACACTTTGGAGCAAATAGGCATCATTTACACGGGCCACAAAACATGTATTCACTAATTGAATTAAGGTAATTTATGCTGACTCTTTTTGAAGAACCTCTCTAGTAAATAGTAAAAACATTCCTTGGTCTTTTTGAGATCCATCCAAACTTAGCTACTCCAAGTACTTCACCTCGTTTTCTGACCCTTCACTTCCATAATGTCCTTGAAAAGCAGCTCTGGCTTTACAGGAAATGTGGTAACATTGATGATACGTCTCAGAAACTGTCTTGTCTAAAGAAGTGCTCTGTGTTGCAGTCTGGCTGATGTTCTGACTTTATCCATGAGCCTGATGAGTCCTCTGATCAGATGGAGAATCACCACTTCTAGCCTCTCACTACTCCACTGCCATGTTTGGACTCACCAGGCCACTGATCTTTGATTTTGTCTCATCTTCTCAAAACCAAACCAGGATTGGTCAATTTGTCTTTCACTCTGAAACCAGAACAGGTCAACCATTCAACTTTTTAATGTCATTTTTTTGCTGTGCCAGTAAAATGAGGAAAAGTTTCCCGGGAAAGCAATACTTGATAAAACCCTCCCGCTCACACACGCATACATATCCCAAGGCGTATGTGGCAGAATTGGTGGGGTTGGTTCTTGTGTCTGTTGCAGTAGATGCACAGTAATTACAGTATGCAACGACTGAAATGGATTCAAGTGCAGAGTGCGTGAATCAGATGTGAACCGTTCTGGTTCTGGTTCTGGCTTTAATGGCCCAGTTTGACATGGGTGTTTTTTTTTTTTCTTTCGTTTTCATTCCGATTGAAAACAATCTATTAATGCATTTGTGATCCACATTTAATCCTCATATAGAAGGCTCTGGGTGAAGCGGAAGTCGGTGTTGTGTGCAGTACACCGGTCAGCTGCGAGGCTCCGCTCTGCCTGCTTGTGACCAGCAGATGTTGAAAACCCAACTGAAACTTGTAGTGGTTCCTGTAGTCGCTTTTCTACAGTTACAGTAAATTTATCAGTTTAGAGCCGTTTCCAGCATGTGTTTACAGAAATCTGTCACTCGTTACCATGGGAACCAGTTAATCCAGAACACCGGCCGGGCTGGTAGTCTACCACCGAGCTCTTTTGAACAGCTCACTGTTGATCAGTCTGCCTCTCAGGGTTTTCATTAAAACGTTTTTCTTAACCACCATCCAGTTCTTGTGCTTGTTTAGACTTTCCTACTTCTTCTTTCCTGCTTCCTTTTTCCTGTCACATCACTACATACGATGGGAACGCATGGCAGAACCAATAATCCGCCTGTGCGATCTTCGCCGCTGTCAGACGCTGTTTATATGAGGCACAAGCGGCTCATCGATCGGTGTAGACTGCCTTGTAAACTCAGATCTGAAATATAATCTGCTTCAAGTGAAGCGGTGTTGATTATGACAGTTTTACAATCCCCTCTGCCTTACAATCCCATTCTGAGGAGGATTTTGGGCCCGGTGTAAACGTGCCTGATGTTTCCCTGAAGGCAGCAGTTCAAGAGTTATAGAGGGGGCGAAAGGAGTCCCTGTTTATGCAGAGGCTATGGAAGAGGTCTGGGAGACTCCATGACCTTCTCCGCCCCCTGACTGACTCTGCAGACATCCTGCAGCTGGAGCAGAGGTGTAGAGGCAGTCTGCACCGCTCGTCCAGCACAAGCTTGGCCTTCACCGTTATTTTCTACAGCACCAACTCTTTTCTGGGCTAGTGCAAAGCTCTGGATATTTAGTCCAATGGCCAAGCATGCAGTGCAGAAATACATGTTTAACTATCTCCCGTTGGGGTGTAACACCCGTCACAAAGATAACAAATCATAACGTTCAGAAAAATCAACAATCGTGTGCACACGGTTATTGATCCTACGTGTGCGTTACATATCCTCCTCATTCATTTTCTCACCTTTATATGTAGTATTCTTAATGTTGCCCGAAGCTTCAGATCATCACATTAACTATATGCCTAAGTGCTCCCTCTAGTTACCTGCATACATGATAAATGCATGGGGCATAAATAAGAAAAAATGTTAGTGCTGCATTGTCTCAGCTTGAAGAAAGTCCTCTTCTGGTGTGACATGACATGTGCTCTGGGCTGACTTTCAGGAAGGAGTGGGATGTTTTCCTGGTTGCTTCAGATCATCCCAACGGCTCCACGGTTCCTGGAGGCTGGATCTTTCCAGAGCCTCCGTCAGACGAGGCCTGGGCCTCCGCCCCTGCAGCCTGCCTCAGTCTGGCCGTCCGCCTGAAGAGTGTGTGTCACACTGCAACTAACGCCTCTCAGCTCCGGTCCTCCCTGTGTCGGACATCTTTTTTTTTTTTTTTTTTACAATAAATGTTTTTTGTTAAGAAGAAATAAGAGTAACAATGTGTTTGTATGGACTGGTTTCCTCGTGTGTGTGATTATTATTCTCAGTTGGATAAATAGGTGTAGTCTCTCACTCTATAGACGTGTAGCCTCTCTCTCGGTGCATGCTGGGAGTGGGAGGTGTTGGAGAGGCTGCAGAGTGGCTGTGAGAGTCTGACCAGACAAAGTGAGTTTTTTGAGACTTTTTCTCACCTGTTCCAGGAGCTTCCAGCCCTCCTGCAGCTCAGGGAGCTGTGTGGACTGAGGCTTGGCTTCTGGGAGCTTTCAAGCTTTTAAAAACCACCCGCAAATCAGCTGTTTTTGCGGGGTACCCGACCCCAGTGCGGACTCTGGCCCATGGATGGACCCTTGTGGCACGCCGCACGGCAGAGGAGCTGAGGAGGACACAAAATCACAATTTTGATGCCAAAAACTTCTGTCTTTCAAGTAGGAGCGAAACCACTCTAAAGCAGGTCCCTGAATCCAACCAGATTTTCAAGGCGGGACAGGAGGATTTCATGATCCACTGTATCGAACGCTGCAGTCAAGTCCAATAAACTAAAGGAACCATGTGTCCGGAGTCAGCAAACATAAAAATGTCATTAAAAACTCTCAGCAGAGCTGTCTCAGTACTGTGGAAATTTTTAAACCCGATCTGAAAAATCTCTGGGATCTGTTGCTCATCTAAAAAAGCTTTTCAACTGATTTAAAAACACATTTTTCCAAGATTTTAGACAGAAATGGAAGTTTGGACATCGAACGCGAGTTTGCAGGATCTTTAGGATCAAGGCCCAGACTTTTGACAATGGCTGAACAACAGCATGTTTCAAACTTTTGTTGACCACTCCACTTGCCAAGCTTCCATTAACATAATGTAAAACAAAAGTTGCAATAGAAGGAAACACTTCTTGAACAGACGTGAGGAGTCGGATCATTTGGGGAACCAGCAGGCTTCATTTCACGAACCACTTTTTCTAAGCAAGAGAGTGTTACTGGCTCAAACTTATGGAGCAGAGCTGAACAAGAGGCAGAAGCAGGTGAGCTGACAGCTGGAGGGCTGAGAAGGGCCGAGCAGACACCATCTGATTCACAAAAAAAGTTCAGGAAATTCTCACAGACCTCAGGTGAGGCTTCCAGGCCATCGACTAAGGAACGTTCAGAGCTCTGTTCACCATATTAAAAAGAACTTGTGGATTTTGCCTATTGGCTGTCACAATATCAGCAAAATATTTAGCTTTAGCTGCTTTTAACATTTCTGATACCTTTGCAGACATTTCTGTAAAATTTCAAGAGACCATTCCAGCCTATCCTTTTTCCACCTGCGCTCAGCTCTCCTGCACTCACGTCTGATGGCACCAGTGGACTCATTTAGCCAAGGCTGTTTTAGGTTTTGGTCGTCTCAGTTTAAGAGGAGCCACACTGTCTAATACTGACTGGCAGGGTGATTCAAAACGTTGGAAAAACGCCAGGAGGGACACCTGAGGAGGACCTGTCCTGAGGGGGACGCTGCTGGAGGAGGTGACGGAGAAGGAGTGGAGCGGAGGAGGAGGCTGGAGGAGGTGATGGAGGAGGAGGAGTGGAGGCTGGAGGAGGTGATGGAGGAGGAGGAGGCTGGAGGAGGTGATGGAGGAGGAGGAGTGGAGCAGAGGAGGAGGCTGGGAGGAGGTGATGGAGGAGGAGGAGTGGAGCGGAGGAGGAGGCTGGAGGAGGTGATGGAGGAGGAGGAGTGGAGCGGAGGAGGAGGCTGGAGGAGGTGATGGAGGAGGAGGAGTGGAGCAGAGGAGGAGGCTGGAGGAGGTGATGGAGGAGGAGGAGTGGAGCAGAGGAGGAGGCTGGAGGAGGTGATGGAGGAGGAGGAGTGGAGCGGAGGAGGAGGCTGGAGGAGGTGATGGAGGAGGAGGAGTGGAGGCTGGAGGAGGTGATGGAGGAGGAGGAGGCTGGAGGAGGTGATGGAGGAGGAGGAGTGGAGCAGAGGAGGAGGCTGGAGGAGGTGATGGAGGAGTGGAGTGGAGGAGGAGGCTGGAGGAGGTGATGGAGGAGAAGGAGTGGAGCGGAGAAGGAGGATGGAGGAGGAGGAGTGGAGCGGAGGAGGAGGCGGAGGAGGTGATGGAGGAGAAGGAGGATGGAGGAGGAGGAAGTGGAGCGGAGGAGGAGGCTGGAGGAGGAGGTGACGGAGGAGGAGGGAGGCTGGGAGGAGGGTGATGGAGGAGGAGGAGTGGAGCAGAGGAGGCGGCTGGAGGAGGTGATGGAGGAGTGGAGTGGAGGAGGAGGCTGGAGGAGGTGATGGGGGAGTGGAGTGGAGGAGGAGGCTGGAGGAGGTGACGGAGGAGGAGGAGGCTGGAGGAGGTGATGGAGGAGTGGAGTGGAGGAGGAGGCTGGAGGAGGTGATGGAGGAGTGGAGTGGAGGAGGAGGCTGGAGGAGGTGACGGAGGAGGAGGAGGCTGGAGGAGGAGGAGATGGAGGAGGAGGAGGCTGGACGAGGTGATAGAGGAGTAGGAGGCTGGAGGAGGTGAGGAGGAGGAGGAGTGGAGCAGAGGAGGAGGCTGGAGGAGGTGATGGAGGAGGAGGAGTGGAGGCTGGAGGAGGTGATGGAGGAGGAGGAGGCTGGAGGAGGTGATGGAGGAGGAGGAGTGGAGCAGAGGCGGAGGCTGGAGGAGGTGATGGAGGAGTGGAGTGGAGGAGGAGGCTGGAGGAGGGTGATGGAGGAGAAGGAGTGGAGCGGAGAAGGAGGATGGAGGAGGTGATGGAGGAGGAGGAGTGGAGCAGCAGAGGAGGCTGGAGGAGGTGATGGAGGAGTGGAGTGGAGGAGGAGGCTGGAGGAGGTGATGGAGAGGAGAAGGAGGGAAGGAGTGGAGCGGAGAAGGAGGATGGAGGAGGAGGAGGAGTGGAGCGGAGGAGGAGGCTGGAGGAGGTGATGGAGGAGAAGGAGGATCGGAGGAGGAGGAGTGGAGCGGAGGAGGAGGCTGGAGGAGGGTGATGGAGGAGGAGGAGTGGAGCAGAGGAGGAGGCTGGAGGAGGTGATGGAGGAGTGGAGTGGAGGAGGAGGCTGGAGGAGGTGATGGAGGAGAAGGAGTGGAGCGGAGAAGGAGGATGGAGGAGGTGATGGAGGAGGAGGAGTGGAGCGGAGGAGGAGGCTGGAGGAGGTGATGGAGGAGGAGGAGTGGAGCAGAGGAGGAGGCTGGAGGAGGTGATGGAGGAGTGGAGTGGAGGAGGAGGCTGGAGGAGGTGATGGAGGAGAAGGAGTGGAGCGGAGAAGGAGGAGGATGGAGGAGGTGATGGAGGAGGAGGAGTGGAGCGGAGGAGGAGGCTGGAGGAGGTGATGGAGGAGGAGGAGTGGAGCGGAGGAGGAGGCTGGAGGAGGTGATGGGAGGAGGAGGGTGGAGCAGAGGAGGAGGCTGGAGGAGGTGATGGAGGAGGAGGAGTGGGAGCAGAGGAGGAGGCTGGAGGAGGTGATGGAGGAGGAGGAGTGGAGCAGAGGAGGAGGCTGGAGGAGGTGATGGAGGAGGAGGAGTGGAGCGGAGGAGGAGGCTGGAGGAGGTGATGGAGGAGGAGGAGGTGGAGGCTGGAGGAGGTGATGGAGGAGGAGGAGGCTGGAGGAGGTGATGGAGGAGGAGGAGTGGAGCAGAGGAGGAGGCTGGAGGAGGTGATGGAGGAGTGGAGTGGAGGAGGAGGCTGGAGGAGGTGATGGAGGAGAAGGAGTGGAGCGGAGAAGGAGGATGGAGGAGGTGATGGAGGAGAAGGAGGATGGAGGAGGAGGAGTGGAGCGGAGGAGGAGGCTGGAGGAGGAGGTGACGGAGGAGGAGGAGGCTGGAGGAGGTGATGGAGGAGGAGGAGTGGAGCAGAGGAGGAGGCTGGAGGAGGTGATGGAGGAGTGGAGTGGAGGAGGAGGCTGGAGGAGGTGATGGGGGAGTGGAGCAGAGGAGGAGGCTGGAGGAGGTGACGGAGGAGGAGGAGGCTGGAGGAGGTGATGGAGGAGTGGAGTGGAGGAGGAGGCTGGAGGAGGTGATGGAGGAGTGGAGTGGAGGAGGAGGCTGGAGGAGGTGACGGAGGAGGAGGAGGCTGGAGGAGGAGGAGATGGAGGAGGAGGAGGCTGGACGAGGTGATAGAGGAGTAGGAGGCTGGAGGAGGTGATGGAGGAGGAGGAGTGGAGCAGAGGAGGAGGCTGGAGGAGGTGATGGAGGAGGAGGAGTGGAGGCTGGAGGAGGTGATGGAGGAGGAGGAGGCTGGAGGAGGTGATGGAGGAGGAGGAGTGGAGCAGAGGAGGAGGCTGGAGGAGGTGATGGAGGAGTGGAGTGGAGGAGGAGGCTGGAGGAGGTGATGGAGGAGAAGGAGTGGAGCGGAGAAGGAGGATGGAGGAGGTGATGGAGGAGGAGGAGTGGAGCAGAGGAGGAGGCTGGAGGAGGTGATGGAGGAGTGGAGTGGAGGAGGAGGCTGGAGGAGGTGATGGAGGAGAAGGAGTGGAGCGGAGAAGGAGGATGGAGGAGGAGGAGGAGTGGAGCGGAGGAGGAGGCTGGAGGAGGTGATGGAGGAGAAGGAGGATGGAGGAGGAGGAGTGGAGCGGAGGAGGAGGCTGGAGGAGGAGGTGACGGAGGAGGAGGAGGCTGGAGGAGGTGATGGAGGAGTGGAGTGGAGGAGGAGGCTGGAGGAGGTGATGGAGGAGTGGAGTGGAGGAGGAGGCTGGAGGAGGTGATGGAGGAGTGGAGTGGAGGAGGAGGCTGGAGGAGGTGACGGAGGAGGAGGAGGCTGGAGGAGGTGATGGAGGAGTGGAGTGGAGGAGGAGGCTGGAGGAGGTGACGGAGGAGGAGGAGGCTGGAGGAGGAGGAGATGGAGGAGGAGGGTGACGGAGGAGGAGGTGGTGAAGAGGGAGAGAAGAGCAGTGGAGGAGGTGACGGAGAGCAAAGCGGTGGTGGAGGAGGTGGCGAAGACGACAGGAGCGGAGGAGGAAGTGAACAGGAGCAAAAGCGTGGAGAGAGGACTGGAGCAGAAGAAGAAGGTGGAGGAGGGGAAGGCAAAGATGGAGAGCAGACTGGTGGAGGTGGAGCAGAGGTGGAGCAGCCTCTCTCTCTCTCAGGAGGGTCCTGTGGGTGGAGCTGCTGGTCTGGACTCTCAGGAAGGTGGAGTTCTGACTGGAGGACAGGAGGAGGCGGAGCAAACTGTGACCAAAGGAGTGAGGGTGGATGTGGAGATGGAGGAGGAGGGGAGCAGCAGGATGGTGCTGCCAGATAAGAGGAAACAGAAAGAAGTGGGCGGAGCTAAAGGAAAGAGGGTCAAGTCAAATAAAAGGAAGCTGTTGAGTTCTCAGGAGACTGAGTCTGATCAGAGCTCAGCTGAAGAGGGTGGAGGAGGGAGCAGAGACTCTCTGGAGGAGGGTGGAGGAGGGAGCAGAGACTCTCTGGAGGAGGGTGGAGGAGGGAGCAGGGACTCTCTGGAGGAGGGTGGAGGAGGGAGCAGAGACTCTCTGGAGGAGGGTGGAGGAGGGAGCAGGGACTCTCTGGAGGAGGGTGGAGGAGGGAGCAGGTGGAGGAGGGAGCAGGGACTCTCTGGAGGAGGGTGGAGGAGGGAGCAGGGACTCTCTGGAGGAGGGTGGAGGATGGAGCAGGGACTCTCTGGAGGAGGGTGGAGGAGGGAGCAGGGACTCTCTGGAGGAGGGTGGAGGATGGAGCAGGGACTCTCTGGAGGAGGGTGGAGGAGGGAGGAGGGAGCAGGGACTCTCTGGAGGAGGGTGGAGATCATCACTGGGACGTTTTGGCCGAGGAGGTCCAGGAGGAGTTTATGGGACAACAGCAATGAAGAGATTCTTGGAAAAAAAACAAGAATAAAAAAGGTGTGAAGGTGGAGGAGGACTGCTCAGATCTGGAGGACTCGGTGTGTTTTGGTACAGTCAACATGAAGTATGACGGAGCGGGGAGCTGACGGACCGGGAGGAATACAGGCTGGAGAAGCTGCTGCAGAGAGTGAGAGAAGAGCTGAAAGAACAGAAAGAAAACAAGGAGTTCCCATGACTCTCTCTCATGTAGAGGATTCTGTCTGCTGGGACTGATGCAGGCTTCAAGCCATGGAGGGAGTCTGGGACCGGTCCTGGTCTGAGAACTGAGCAACTCCTGGTGGACATGAGGACGGTTCTGGAAATGGAAAGGATGTTTTGAAATGTGAATAAAGTGTGTATTAAAAATCAAAATCTCTCTCTCTCTCTCTCTCTCTCCCCCTCCCTCCCCCCCTCTCTCTCTCTCCCTCTCTCTTTCTCTCTCTCCCCCCTTCTCTCTCTCTCTCTCTCCCCCTTGCTCCCCCCCCCCTCTCTCTCTCTGTCCCCCTCCCTTCCCCCCCTCTCTCTCTCTCCCCCTCCCTCCCCCTTCTCTCTCTCTCCCCCCCCCCCCCTCTCTCTCTTTCCCCCTCCCCTCTCTCTCTCGCCCTGTTTGCAGTCAGGTGGCAGAGATTTTCTGGATTAGTTCTGCAGGTGGTTAATCTGCAGAGTTGACTTTGTCACAGTGTGACTGCTGCTCCAACAGCACCAAGGTGAGTTCCTGCTTCTTCCTCATGCTCATGCAAAGAAGCAGCTCAGCTGCACTTTTAGTTTGATTTAAGCCACATTTTCATGTTTATATATTTTCGTGTTTATTCAGTTTAGACAGTAAATTGCAGTCTAGTAGTTAAGGCTGAAAGTCCTCTGATAGATTTTTAAAAAGCTGATTGATATTGTTTCCTTTGTTAATCATTAATCAGCGAGCTGAGTTCCACAACCTTTAGGACCAGGTGAGTGTTGTGCAGTCGGTTCAAACCTTCCAAAAGATCACACAGACTGAAACCTTCAAACACATTTTTGCTATTTATCAAAAACAAGAGTGTATGTTGCAATGTTTAAATTTCAAAATCAGAACATAGATATTTATTAGCTGTTATTTTCGCTGTGTTAGCCTTTTAGCATTTGAACCATGATCTTGTTTGGAAACATGTTAACATGTGATTCATATTTGATTCTATTATTTTAGAGTCAAATCTGTCACAGTGTGAAATGAATGATCAGAGTAGCATTAAAAACCAGATGAACTTAGTCTCTCCAGACGGCTGAAGAGGCCTGACATGAAGAAAATGAACACTGCCTGTTCTAAGAAAACATAACACTCGTGTTTTAAAGTGACGAGGCATGTTCACCTGAAGTCACTTCATCATTTCGAGAAAACAGCACAAAGACTGCAGCACAGTGAGATTAGAGAGCGTCTGTCCTGGCCATCTGTGAGGAGGCTGATTAACGTCTCCACTGAAGTCCATCACCTGGACTGGATGTGTGTGAGGGCCATCTGCTCCTTTATGTGAGCCAGCATCATGTTTAATGAAAGCACAGTGCCTCACACAAGACCGTAGTTCTTGATTTGCCTTTGTGTTTCCATTGATGCACAAACTCTGCTGAAATAGAAGCCAGTGTAATATCTGGGAAACTAAAACCGATTCCGTGTTCGGCTCCATCACCTGATCTCTGAGCAACACAACACTTCTCATTTCACTGCACTAAAATACAAAGTTGAAGGGGTTTGGTTGTTTAGTATATAATTCAGAATGTCTTTATTTTCATTGTATATCAATGCAACGGAATTGAAGTACAGTCCTTTAGGTGCAAAATAAATGGGATAGAATATAACATTCAATGAACATTAAAGTCATCCCCCAGTGGAAACCATCATCACTCCAGATCCTTAATGACGTCCAGAGTTCATTCAACAGATGGCCTTAAAGAAGTTGTTCCTGAATCTGTTTTAGTTTCAGTGCTGGAGCGTCTGTCTGATGGCAGAGGTTTAAACGGGTGATTCAGCACAGTTCCCTCTTAATGACTCCTCCTTGGGCCAACTACAGCAACATCCATCCTCCCTGGGCAGCCTGGACTTTCTCCTCCAAACAGTAGAAGACTTTCACTGAAATGAGTTCATTTGTTCATTTTCAGCTGCTGAACAAACTGGGATCTAACAGGTTCTGGAGTGTAGGTGTAGGTGGAGTGTAGAATCAGAAAATCCACAAAGTTGTTGTGTCTGTGGACACCACAGAATGGACGGTGTCCCTCTGAGGACTCCAGCAGTTGTGCAGGCTGTCCAAGAAGACATGGCCGTGACTGTTCCGGACTACCTGACCACACTGCAGGACACACAGGTCTGTCTGTCTTTCTTCCTCTATGCTTCAGGATAATGGCTCATTCCGACTTTCTATGTCTGCGTGGTCCATGTTGGTCCATGTGATGTCAAAATGGTCGCCCACCTCTCTGGATTCCTCTGCAGTTGCTCCAGAGCAGCAACGGCAAATACAAACACTAACGTGGATGAGCTGCTGTGCGAGGAGACTGTAAAATATCGTCTCTGGTCCTGTTCTCGTTTAGTGGTCGCACACAGCATTGCCAGCATTTTCCTTTGTTTCCCACTTCAGCCGAATACAGCAGAGGAGCTCGACTTCTTGTTCATTTTGCATTTTTATTGGAAATGTGTGCATGAGGCTTGTTTGCTGACAGGGATTGGTGGACCACTGCCCATGCCTGGAATACAAACCGGCGTGAACTCAAAATGTAGCATGGATGGAACCACGTGCACATCAGTGGTCCTCGTACAGGCCAAGGCGCTACGCAGATATAGAAAGTATGGAACAGCTCTAACAATGAGGAATGAGCATGGCGTACTGACATGCAGAAATTTGATAATTTATGAAAATCATTTTATGGACGTCACTTTTTTTTTTACTTTAGAAAACCACTATCGATAATAAAGCAATGTTTCCTGTGCAGAATTACAGTGTAAACGGTGTGTGTGGCTGACCTGTGTGTGTTTCTGTGGCAGTATGAATTCAGTCTGGAGAACTGGGTGCTGACGGGGCTGCAGAGCGGCTTCACCAGCCAGCCCCGTCATCAGGCCGACCCTTCTTCCTCAGAGCTTCTGCCGTCATGTCCGCCGTACTGGATGATGCTAAGCAGCCCCCAGCAGAGTCACCTGGACAGCCGCCACAGCTCGGACTTTTGGGAGTTGAACCCTCGACAACGTTCCCACAGTCTCAGCCCCACAGTCCTGTGCGGCAAGCCGACCGTCTCAGCCAGTGGAGAGAAAGGAGAGGGCGGCTCCGGGGACGAGGGGCCCGCTGAATCCAGCCAGCCGGGGCTGAGGAAAGCACAGCGATCGTTTGTCCCCAGCCTACTCAACCCTCCGACTTGTCTGAGCAGCCTGCCGCACCAACGCAGGAAGAACCTGCGCCATCGCTCCTTCTCGGTGCGCCACATGCCCACGCAGCACGACGGCAGCGTAGAGCGGCCGTCCCACAGCGCCACAGCCTCCCCAGGCCACAGAGCCCTCAGCAGCAGCAGCAGCACGGTGAGCTGAAAGAACACTTCATCCAACTGGATCAACACAGTTTTGTGCAGAGTTCCAACCAAAGATGAAATCTGTCAGATAGGTATCATCTACATCATTTGGTAAAAAAAAAAAAGCTCTCTATATATGGACTGCAGGCTCTGTAAATCCTGAGAAGCAAATGCTTCATATACCAGACGGGCCAAAAGCCACCTCACTGAGTGGATCATGTACGTAACATGTAAAAATGACAAAACACTGACTTATTTTCATCAAGTAACTGCTGCTCGTCATGCTGTGAAACGGATATCCTCCTGTCAGTGATGTAGCATTAGCACGTAGCCAATGTGTGAACATACAGGCTGCTTATAAAGGTCCTAATGTTGGAATAAACATGTCATATGTACCTCGCTTCCACTGCACAGTACGACATGGAACGGCAGAGCATACCCTCAATGTGTTTCGTTTCTCCACTGCAGAGAGTACAGTTAAAACGGGATTGTGAACGGCCGCGTGATGCCGCAGGTGTGTGATATAAATAATTATGTGAACGCAGGTCTGAACCCTGGCTGCTACGGTTGGTTCTTTGCCTCCTCGGTTTCCTACATTTGGTGCAGCGCTGCTCAGGCATCCGTGCAAAGCTGTGAGCCTTAATTCTTTGAGACACAGCTTGGAAAACTTTTTCATTCTGGCCAGCCCTGTCCATTTCCTGCTGGATCTCCTCCCCATCACAGAGAGGAGTGTCTGCAGTTCTTTACAGGCAGCATGTGAAAATACAGCCGCTGAGCTATTTAAAATAGCGGGCTTGTCTAGGGACTGTCGTCACTGACCAATTCGCAGACATGAGTGTTGTAGCTCCTCCTCATGGATCCGATGCCAATCTGCCGGGTACCTCAACGGAGGGGTTATGAAAAATGGTAACGGTTGGGTATGGCTCTTTTGGTGATATCCACAACTTTAGTCTGTGTAAACACCAGAAAACCCAGAATGCAGTATATCGTACTGGCACACACTGTGCAGTGGGAAGGAGGGTCAATGTTCCTCCGTCACTAATCAGTAGACTACAAGACACACATACACCAAAAAATCACCATTACACTAAGCTTTTCTTAGAAATTCAACCTAAAAAAAAAATTCATCATTGAAATTATTTAGAAAAGCACTCGGAGAGCGCAGACCTCTGCCAAACAGCTCACAGTGAAAAGACGACGAGACTGAGCCACAATCACTGTCAGGCTGAGGCCGTGAAATTTAGGTTCTTCTCCAGAACTTACATTTCTGGTGTCAAAGAAAAGTCTGTTTTCTCTTAGAAGCTGATCCGACCAGGCAGTGGAGGCTCTCCAGCGGCCCTGGCCCCGTGGGACCTCAGCTCCTCTGGCTTGGATTCAGCAGAAGAACTCTTGTCGGCTCTGAGCCCAGAGGAGAGAGAGCTGCTGGAAGCCATCACTGCTCGGGGATACCCTCTCCATATGGCCATACTTGCCCTGCAGAGAACAGGACACCAGACGCCAGATAAGGTCAGTGTTGCTATTGGAGACATCAACCTTATTTATGGCAGATGGGATCATTTGCAAAGGACAAATTCACCAAATGTTTAAGTATGCAAATAAATGAAATTTTAAGTTTCTCACTGATATTAGCAATAAGGAACAAGCCATTTGGCTCTGTGTTATTAGGTCAAATATCCTTTTGAAAAGGATGCAGACAAAAAACGACAACAAACTAACTTAAGACTGAAACAGCAAACTAAGCCTCCTTAAGCCAGAGTAAAAATAGAAGCCCTTCATCCACTGCCTGCTTGGCGTTATGTCTTTCCCCATGTCACAGAGGAAACAGAGCTGGCTGGCTGTCCCTGTCTGTCTCTCTCTGTCTGTCTCTCTGTCTGTCTCTGGCTGTCTCTCTGGCTGTCTCTCTGGATGTCTCTGCCTGTCTTTCTGTCTGTCTCCAGCTGTTTGTCTGTCACTGAGCACCAGTACAGATTGAATATTACTACACTGCTATCAGGGACTCCTGGTTTCAGTCAAACTTAAAGGGATACTTCAACATTTTGGCAAATTGGCCCATTTAGCGCAATTCCTTAGTCATTAGAACAGCATACTTACTGTTTTTGTGAGGCGAGCTGTTGTTTATCCAGAGGTGAGTCGGGGAAGGTTTTTGGGACGGACACAATGGAAGTGGATGGTATTTTTGGTTCCCCTCGTCAAACTCATCAAATACACAATCCAACAACCCCAAAACACTTTGGTGGACACGTTATAATCCGCACATTCACTACGCTGTGGAACACCAACAAATAATATTGTAGCGTTACGACACTGAAGCAAATACTGGGAACTACTTTTTCTTTTGAAATCACTACGCCCAGATGCCATGTTCAGTAAGTAGTTCCGTCTTAGCAATCTTCGCATAAACAACTCAATCTGGTAATTTTGCATTAATATTTCACAGCGTAGTGAATGTGTGGATTATAACGTGTCCACCAAAGTGTTTTGGGGTTGTTGGATTGTGTATTTGATGAGTTTGACGAGGGGGAACAAAAATACCATCCACTTCCATTGTGTCCGTCCTGAAAACCTTCCCCGACTCACCTCTGAATAAACAGCTCGCGCTCACAGAAACAGTAAGTATGCTGTTCTAATGACTAAGGAATTGTGCTAAATGGGCCAATTTGCCTAAATGTTGAAGTATCGCTTTAAACTTTAAACAGTCAGTTTTGTGTAAATCTTTGTAAGAGTCTGTGATTCAGATCAAAACGTGTATAGTATGCATGTCTTGCTAAAATGTACATTTTTTGTGCCTAAGTGTGTAGCTAAACTTAACCTGCTGAAAATCTGAACACGTACTCACTTGATGCTACCCCGAAAAGCTTGTTGACTTAATATGGACTAACTATGGATCTTTGTCATTTCCTGTACTAAAAAGGTTGAATTCTTTCTTGAAGACTTTCAGCAGAACCAGACTCAGAGGAGACTTCCTGCAGAACCAGGCTCAGGGGAGACTTTAGAACCAGACTGTTCATTGCTGTGTCTCCTGGTGAATCGGGGCCAATAGAAACTCTTGTTAACTGTTTCAGACATCAAGTTATGGATTTCAGTGAATTTCCTGCAGCTCAACTGAGGTTTTAGTTATTGGTCCTGAAGGCCAGAGAGAGAAACTGAACTAGATTTTAAACAAGAACAATATGTAAAGAACACTCCATACACCAGTTTAAAGCCATGATAATACTCGGGGCGCCCACATTACAGCTCCTCATAGGACTGGGGTGGGGGGACACATTGGCTCCCTGTCTGCCTCAGGATGGATTTTAAGTATAGCTGGGCCGTTAACAGCGATAACGTGCTGCGTTATCGCGAGAGTCTTATCACGCGAGAAAAAATGTCGAGGTTAATCTAATCTGTCCTGTGCTCCAAGCCGAGAGTCACTAGCCTGGCACGCCAGACTGTCTCTCCACGCTCAGGGATACATGGGGAAACATGTCTTTATGTGTGTGGAACACATGAAGTCAGTCTGGCATGCCAGGCGAGAGAGTCACACCGCGCTCCAGCTGAGCGTCAAAAACACACACGCTTTTAGCAGTGAAACAAGGTCCAGTCCTCATTATTTGCCATATTGAACTCGGCCGAGTTATCAGAAAAATCCCGAGGAAAATGCTGGTATGAGGCACAAACTGAAATAAGGAGCACAAATATGAAGAAAGTGAAACTTAAATCGCTTGTTCTGTGGGTGCAGCGTTTCAGCCAGCTGGGCGTTTTTCAGGCGCTGAAAACACGCAAAATAAAGTACATTTCCCTTCAACACACAATCAGGCTTAATAAAGGGGTGTGTGTGTGTGTGTGTGTGTGTGTGTGTGTGTGTGTGTGTGTGTGTGTGTGTGTGTGTGTGTGTGTGTGTGTGTGTGTGTGTGTGTGTGTGTGTGTGTGTGTGTGTGTGTGTGTGTGTGTGTGTGTGTGTGTGTGTGTGTGGGGCGGGGGGGCAATCTTGGTAAAGATTTGGTATTTTAAGCCATTATAAATCATAATTGTAAAATTATTTATGTAACACACACATTTTGAATGGAATCAGCAGACTTCAAATCAGCCATTTTAATCACGATTAACTCCAGGATTAGGGTGCGATTAATCGCGATTAAAAATTTAATCGTTGCCCAGCTCTAATTTTAAGGTTATCTTATTAGTTTTTAAATGTCTTAAAGCTCGTGTCCGGAGTTTTGAAAGAGAGAGGTTTTTTCCGCCCACCCTCTGCTTTCATGAGCGACCAAGCCACGCCCCTTTAATTGTGCACGCGAATTATCTGTCGGGTGAAAATGAGAGCCTCTGAGTCCTACAGCATCCTCCATGTTCAGCTGTTTCCGGTGGATGTTCAGCAGACAGTGGATATATCTGCTGCAGAGCTAACTCTCCTCTGCTGGGCGAGCGGCCGTGCTCTCTGGCTGCTCCACACTTTGACTGACAGCACGAGAATGTGGAAGCTCGCATTCTATTGGCTGACGCTGACCGGCGCTTTTTCGGATAACATGGGGGTCTATGAGACGAAGGCGGAGCTCATAAATACATTTTTATATTGCTTTATGCTAATATTATATTGTAGTATCAACCAGAATGACACATTGAAGCTCTGTTGAAAAATGATACATACGTTGGAAATGAACGGAAACTCCGGACACCAGCTTTAACGTTCTCACACCTTTTTATTTAGCTGATCAGTTTTTACCATCTGGATCCTCGGGGCCCTGAGGTGCTCTGGCAGCGGCCTACTGTGCCAAAAGCTAAAGCCAGAACCCAGACCCCCGGCGAGGCGGCCTTTAGCCACGACGGCCCCCGCCTGTGGAACAGCCTGCCGGAGAACCTCGGGACCGCAGAGACTGTCCAGATTTAGAGGAAGGTGAAAAACACTCCTTTTAATCAGGCTTTTAACTGACCTCAACTTTATTATATTTATCTGACATAATCTTAGTTTCTGTAACTCCAGTGTTTCCCGGGGGGGGGGGGCTTTTCACACTGTGCATCTGATCCAGTTTCCTGCTGGGGCTGTTGTGCATGGGTCCTTTTGGCCTGGCTGGTTGGCAGTCTGCCCGCCAGGGTGTGGGGGTTCCCCTGTGTTTCGGGGGGGGGGGGTTGATTTGCCTTAGCCTTAGCCTAGAACTCCTCCCAGTCTGGACAATCACGGTGGTGTGTTCTCCACAGGCTTCAGGGCCATGCCATGTCTCACTACTGTAAGCTACAAAAGTGTGTGTGGTGTGTGTGGGCTGTGTGTGTCTTCTCTCTCCACAGGTCTTGAGCTACTTGGTGGCGTGTGACCACCTCTGTCAGCTGGGTTACAGCATGGCTCAGGTAGAAGAGGCTCTCGAAATGTTCCAAAACTGTGAAGCAAAGGTGGGTCAATGACTTTGACTTTACTTATGTCATATAACTCAAGTGAATGTGATTGAATTAAAAGCATCAGTGAGCTCTGTGTTTGTTCCTGTTGAGGCGGAGAAGTTTCTTCAGCTGCTGAGTCAGTTCAACGAGATGGGCTTCCAGCAGAACACCATCAAAGAAGTGCTGCTGGTCCACGAGAACCACAGAGAGCGTGCTCTGGAGGAGCTGATGACACGAGTGGCTTGATAGAACCACACACACATACACACACACACTCTCTCTCTCTCTTCACTGCCTTCGGTCAAAATAACAATAAATAAATGTTAAAATGAAAAAAGTTGTGTGAACTTGTGAACACTGACTTGACTAATTCACATGGGAGCAAAAATTGCAACAGGATAAAAGACGTGATTGTGTGGAGTTTAGTTAGGGACCGAGCCCGGAGGGCAAGGTCTCTATTGTTCTTCGTTCGTTTATTGTCGTCGTCGTTCTCTATTATTATACTAACGCCCAAATAACGCCAATTTGACCCCCTAAACATGCACGAAAACTCATCAAATTTGGCACGCACATCATGACCGGTGAAAAATTTTATAAAATCCAAAAACGAACACCATCTCTAGCACCACCTATATTCCAAAAAATGTCTAAAACAGTCGCTACGGCCCGCAGGAATGTCACAGAGAGATCAAACCAACACTCACGCGTTCGTATCGAGATCTACATTTCACGCGCTGACACCCCTGACCTAAATCCAACAGGAAGTCCGCTATTTCCCTTTCAAAGTAAAATTTTGCACAAAATCACTCCTCACGAAAAAATTATCTCCTCTGAGACCGTTTGTCGTACAGACATAAGAGTAACGCGACGTGATAGAGGACAAACTTCTCTACAAAAGTTGTGAACAACTTTGTCAAAAGTCTCACGGTGTGGATTTTATTAGCGTTCAAAGTTGGAAGTCTGAAATCCTGCCTTGCTCTGGTTCTCATCCGTTATAATGGGGGAAAAGGAAAAAAGTCGCGTTTTTTCAGCACCTCAAACAAGTGGCGACTGCGGCTAAACCGTGACTCCAATCAACAAACTGAGCACACGTGAAGCCTCACAAGGTCCTTCCGAACAAGATGTAACATAAGTGTTCAAAATTTCATGTTATATGTATGTTTTCACAGGTATGAAAAGGTGTGCGCTCTGCATTTTTTTTGCTCTCAGTTATAATGGAGCCGGATGGGGAAAAATCTTGCGCTTCTCACAAACTGAGGCCTCTACGGTCCAAACTAAAAGTCTGACTGCTCTGAAAGCCTCACCAACTGAAAGACAACTAATTTTCCTGTCAAACGTGATATTTTTTGTTCAGTTTTGCCAAACAGGAAAGGAACAAGGAGCAGTTGTTTCCCAAACAGAAGCTTTCATTTTCTCCTCTTTCCCGCTCTAACTGAAATGACCATATATGGACATACAGTGCAGTTACACAGCTGACAGCAGCTGTCAATCAAACTCTGACTCTCAGTGCCTTCATTCTGTGACTCTCAAAAGCAGATGGGAGAAGCTAACAGCTCCATGTTAGTGGATGGGACATGCTAACAACTCCATGTTAGTGGATGAGAGATGCCAACAACTCCATGTTCGGGGGTGACAGATGCTAACAGCTACATGTAAGTGGATGAGAGATGCTAGTGGTGCTATAAGACCCATGTTAACAGATGACTGATGCTAACAGCTACATGCTAGTTACAATCCGACGCGGAAACAAACTCAAATTTGACCCCCTAAACATGCACGAAAACTCACCAAATTTGGCAAGCACATCATGACCGGCGAAAAATTTTATAAAATGGAAAAATTTACCCCATCTGCTCTCTAGTGCCACCTACAAAAACGAAAATGGTCACCACGGCCCGCACGAATGTCGTAGACAGATCAAACCAACACTCACGCGTTCGTCTCATCGAGGTCTAATAGATTGCTGGAGTGTCAAAATAAGACCCTCAAACCCCTTCAAAATAAAACTAAAAATTTTGTGAAAAATGACATTTCAAACAAAACACATTGACAATTTGGGGTTAACCAATGTCAGTGACAGCCCTTCCAAAATAAAAGCCCAAAATTCTTTCAAAATAAGAGCCTTTTTACAACAGAAAATGACGTAAAATCATGAAAATGGATGATTAGCGAGTATCAGAACTCCTGGTGACCTGGACTTCAATCAGCAAGGCATGAGGACGTCTCTGTCGCAGGTCGGCAAGGAGGCTCGGTCCCGACCAATGCCGCTTGCAGCTTTAATTGATTAGTTAAATTTATTTTTTTAAAGAGGGAAAATGTTTGCTTAATGGTTGTAGATGCTTATGAATCGTCATTCACTAATTAATAGTTACAGATCACTAACTCTGGGTCATTAGTGCATTCAATTACAGGGTAAAAAAATTTAAATTGAAATACAAAAGTACTGTTACAACCATAAATTTGACACAAATAACACGATGAATCCTTCAGTTCATTTAAAATGTGTTTATTAAAAATATCTATTTCTACATTCTACAAAGAAAACACATCTCTAGTGTGCAAACAGATCAAAACCAAGCTGTGTGTGTGTGTGTGTGTGTGTGTGTGTGTGTGTGTGTGTGTGTGTGTGTGTGTGTGTGTGTGTGTGTGTGTGTGTGTGTGTGTGTGTGTGCGTGCGCGCAGTTATGCAGGTGATGCTCTACTATTTACTTTTTTAATTTAATATGAAAGTCCATGGTTATAATTATCAGTAAATATGCAAGAACATAACATCTTTGGCATTTATAACAAATCAAACCGTTTAAAAACCGGCTGAAAACTGAGCCAGCTATGGTTAATATAATATTCCATGCTCCATACGTGGCGACGTCAGCCCTCATTGGCTCAGAGCGTCTGTCAGCTACCCAGCCTTCTTATGTAAATCTATGGAGAATCCCACTCTTTTTCAAAACGATGGTTAGTAAGAAGAGAGAGGAAAGAGCGCTATGATCCAGCCATATACAAACTCTCCACAGCGGCCCCTGCTGTTCTCAGCAGGTGGGAGACCTGTGCGCACACGGTGTGGATGTGCACTCACAACTCATCAACACGTAAGACAACAAAACTCTGGGATGTCTGAGTTCAGGTACAAAGCCAAGTCACTGACACATCTATGTAATGTCCAGACACGGCTCCGCCTCTCCCACTGACTGCTGGAGCAGCTGACCGGTGTGGCCCAGCGGGATGTTGGCTGCAGGCACGGCAGACTTGCGCTGTGTATGAGTTCCGCTGGTCCTTATCTGTTGACTCGGACCGCAGACAAGGTTCCACTGCGTCCAGTGTAACCTTCGCCCGGTTCATGGCTCTTCAGGGGGTCCATATTCACGAAGGGGGGTCCACTAAGGGCGGGTCCATATTCACTAGGGGGGGGGGGGGGGCTTAATATTCACTAAGAGGGGTCCATATTCACTAAGGGGGGTCCAGAATCTAGTGGGTCCATGTTTAGTGGGGGTTCATTTACAGTACAGTCCCACACCGGCCACACTGCTTAATCTCTTTTAGATGCTCTTTTGTACAGAAACACGGGTTAAAATATCTGTAAATTAAATGTGGTCTGTTGGTGAAGTAGTTCTGAAAAAAACAATGGGATTTCAGTTCAGACCATGGCAGCATCTCAACAGGTACCTCCTGTCATTTCTCTGCTTTGTGTGCCAGCAGAGGCAGTGGTCAAACTGCATTTCCTCACTGTGAACAAGCTTCTGAATGGTTGTTACACTCAGCAGAAAAGTTATTTTTTCCTTTTTAAAGCCTGTTTGATAGTTTTCTCTTTGGACTTGGAATCATGGGTGAGAATGTGTTGGATACTGTGTTGAACAGTGTTTTAAACATTTGATCATGTCCATGTTTCCTCTTGTGTTTTCCCACAATGTCAATATATGACTGATGAGAATCACAGAATCTGATCATCCAGACAGCAGAACATTGAGATAGGTACTGCGTCTTTCTCCCAGAGGCCAACATGGCAGCAGAGGATGGTGCACCATTTCTGATGCATTGGAAATAGATTTCGAGTGAATAAAATTAAACAATAATAATAAAATTGATGGCAATACGTAACATCTATAGTACTTTTCAAATCATTTGAGGACCCTATATAAGACTACGATGAAAGCTGATAATTCCATCATGGAGCTGGATGGTAGAACTCAGTAGTGCACAGCCAACATTTACATTTATCCACTGATAAAATGAACCAATTAGATTTTTTTTTTTCATCTGGAATAAGGATAGAAACAGTTTAATACTTTCCAGCAGATTTGACTGACCTTCATTTAACAAGTATTTCAACTTTAAAGCATTAATGATCTTTTGCTTCTGTTATTCAGAGTTTCCAAGAGGTTTGGGATGAACTCTGGGGACTGGGACTGTTTCTTCCTGGGTCACATTGTCACTATCTTCTGAGAGTGAAGCAGTTACTTTGGGTAGTCTCATCAGAAATGTGTATATGGATCCAATCCGGCCAAAACCTTTCATCTCCCGCCTCAGTGTCCATTTGTGTTGATCCACAGTATACTCTGTGGTAACATGTCTGCTGAGGGTGAACACAGAGTCTCCCCTGACCACAGCAGTGGACAGAGAACCTTTGGTGTTTCCGTACTGTCCAGACACGGAGGTCCACTGACGTGAGCTCAGATTGTAGCAGTCCATCACACACATCAAGAAGTCATCACAAGCTCTGTTACGCATCACATACACATTGTCCTCATGGGCCACCATGTAAAGGCCATAACTGTGTTGGCGGACCAGTGTGGTGACCAAAACCCAGCAGTCAGCTTCAGGTATGTACTCGTACATGTCTGTTGCCCCTTTCCCTTTCCACAGACAGATGAAAATCCTGCTCATGGCGACAGCAGACATGACTGAGGCCGCAGGGCATGGCAGCGGTGACACAAAACTCCAGCTCTTGTCACACAGTGCATATCTTTCCACGGAGGACAGGGGCTTCATGTTATACTCTCCTCCCACAGCATACAGGCAGCCCTCATGGCCGATCAGAGTCAAGTTGTAGCAGAGCTGTCGGGTGCCAGACAGAGTGGACCATGAGTCAGATGCAGGGTTGTAGCAGAATCCAGCTTCCACCACCTTCTTGTTCACATCATGCACTCCTCCAATAATGTAGAGTTTATTGTCAAGCACAGCTACACCTGCCATGGTGGTGCTGACGCTGCTCGGTAGGTGTGTGAGGACCCTCCACTCTCTCTGGGCTTCATCCAGGTAGCAGACTGTCCTCTGGATATCCTGGAGCTCCTCAGTGGAGGGAGAGTGACTGCATACTGCCATGTAGCTACTCGGAAGAAGACAGTTGATGTACTCTAGCAGGGTTGCGGGTAAGCTTTGCATGTGCTCACTCAAGTCACTGTACATGTCTCTGATGAATAAAGCTGACCTGTGAGACAGATCCCAAACACCATAGGTTGCTGCAGTGTGATACATGAGAATGCAGTTTTCAGAGTTGATCATATTGATTAGGTGATTGGTGAGAGCTGGCACTTGAAGAAATGCTGTACATTCAATAGCTTCCACAATCTGGTCACTGTTAAGCATGGGTCGTTTCCCATCCAGTACCTGAAGCAGGACTAGAAAGCCTTGAACCCCGACACATCGCAGCTGGATCTCCTCCTGTCTGCACTCTTTCATTCCAGACTGCAACAAAGCTCTGAAGAACTCACATTTGTCCGCTGCAACACTTTTATTTAAAGTAAAAACTCTGTTATTGATACTGACCCTGAGCCTGTCTGCTGACTTACAGAGTTCAGACGACTTCCCCAGGTGTGGACAGCTGCCAGGGTCCATAGTCTTTGACTGCAAATCTCCAGTCGGGAAAAGTTTAATCCACTTCAACACCCAGAGAAATACAGTCAGCCGTGCATCAATGTTTCCGATCCAGAGCAAGGGAGGTCTGGCAGACTGCTTACTATCTTTCACTGCTCTTTAGAGCGCACTCCATGCATAAGCAGCAGGATGTGTGACACAGTTCAAGTGCATTATGATGGCATGCAGTCAGAGCAGGGAGGGGAGTCAGATGATGGGGAGGTAGCTGTAAATGTGATGATGATTCACCCTGTCTTTGGAGATCTGCTGCTCAAGGACACATCTTCAGCTGTCCCTCTGCTGTCAGCCACAAGCTGTCACAATAGCAGTTTCTCTGGGCCACGTGTAACACATGCCACTTTTTCAGTGACTGCTGAAACAATGAGAGCAGGCCAGGGAGCAGCTGTGTATTACTGAGTAACCACCCACCCGCCTGATACTGATACCATCAAATCATCAAGTGCTAGGTCTCAGTGTGTTCAAGATTAGAAACTAGCTAAAACAAAATTATTAAAAAATAGACAAGGTGATTTCTTAAGAAAAGCGAACCGAGCCATCCACTTCCATTCCCCTGCAGTCCCCACACAGCTTCCCCCAGCTCAAATGAATGCAACCTGAGCCAATACCAGCTGAGCGATGAGAACAATCTCCTCAGTGGGTCCTTGCTCAAGCTCAGGGATCACTGCACTGCTGGCTGCTGTAAGCTGTCAAATATATCCTCTTACACTGAGGTCCATAACTGGGCCAGACACTTCCCCCTTTATTGTGTCCACAGCCTCATTTTTCTACCTTGAATGTCCAGCTCTCTTTTCACTGCATTACTGCTGCTGGCGGCTAAGTTATGTTCAAGCAAAACCATCTTATTAAGTAATTAACTATCATCTTAACTGGACACTAACCTTTTCATTAAAAACCAAACAAACAAATTCAGCACAGCAATGATTCTGAGGTAATTAAAAAAAGGTTTTTCATAAGAACACAAACTTGATTACACCAACTTAAAGCTCGTGTCCGGAGTTTTGAAAGAAAGAGGTTTTTTTTAATCCAACGTCTGGTGGTTCCGCGGGGGGCGGTTGGGGCGGCTGTGGTTCAGTGGGGAGAGCAGTCGTCTTGCAATCATGAGGTTGTTAGTTCGATTCCTGTCTCCCCCTGTCTGCATGTCGAAGTGTCCTTGGGCAAGACACTGAACCCTAAATTGCCCCCAGTGGGTGGACTGAGCGCCTTGCATGGCAGCCGCCTCCACTGGTGTGTGAATGTGAGTGTGAATGGGTGAATGCTATTGTGAGAGTGAATGGTTGGTGGTGGTCGGAGGGGCCGATGGCGCAGATTGGCAGCCTCGCTTCCGTCAGTCTGCCCCAGGGCAGCTGTGGCTACAGTCGTAGCTTACCACCACCGAGTATGGTGTGAAAGGGTTGATGTGATATTGCAGTGTGAAGCGCTTTGGGCTCTGTCAAGCAGGGTAAAAAGCGCTATACAAGTGTAGTCCATTTCCGCCCACCCTCTGCTTTCATGAGCGACCAAGCCACGCCCCTTTAATAATGCACACGCATTATCTGTGGGGTGAAAATGAGAGCCTCCGAGTCCTACAGCATCCTCCATGTTGAGCTGTTTACGGTGGATGTTCAGCAGACAGTGGATATATCCGAGGTGAGCGCGGCGGCTGCTGATAGCTAACTCTCCTCTGCTGGGCGAGCGGCCGTGCTCTCTGGCTGCTCCACACTTTGATTGACAACACGAGAATGCGGAAGCTCGAAATCTATTGGCTGAAGCTGACCGGCACTTTTTCGGATAACATGGGGGTCTATGAGACAAAGGCAGGGCTCATAAATACATTTTTATATTGCTTTATGCTGATATTATATTGTAGTATCGAACCAGACTGACACATTGAAGCTCTGTTGAAAAATGATACATACGTTGGAAACGAACGGAAACTCCGGACACCAGCTTTAACTCACCGACATAAATCCTGTTAACTGTTGACTTCTTCTACTGAAGTGTATTTGGTAACACGAACAGTGGCCCAGTTTACATGGGTGTTTTTTTCAATCCGATTGAAAAAAATCAAATTAAACGCATTTATGTACATGGACAAAGAGATCCACATTCAATCCCGGTTCACCAGGGTCCTGGATGAAGAGGATCATACGGCGTCCTCCCAAATGGATGACACATCTGAGACATGAGCACAAAGTCTCTCACGGAACTTTCAGGTTCTGGGGCCTTACCTATGAAACTCTGCGGGAAAATCTGACAATAATCGTGCGTGGGAACGCAACGCAAACTTCTGTCCACAAAAAAAATTTTGGAGCCAAAAAAAAGTCCGCCGCACAGCTGGTTGCAATTTCCAAGTCATGGCAAGAAGGTCAGCAGCAACCACCACCACCAGGTCAGCAGCAGCTGCCATCACCAGTTCACCAGGTCAGCAACCACCATCACCAGGTCACCAGCAACCACCACCAGGTCAGCAGCAACCACCACCACCAGGTCACCAATCAATCAATCAATCAATCAATCAATGTATTTTTGTATAGCCCAGTATCACAACAACAGCTGCCTCAGAGGCTTCAAGATGTTACATTGGTTGGTAAAAATAAAAACAGTGAATAAGCATAATGTTAATATGTCAAATTCACAGTAACGAGACAAAACGAAGCAACCACCGCCTTAGACCCTCACATCCGGCAAGAAAAAACTCCAGAAACCCAGTTGGAAAAGAAGAAATCTTGGGGAGAACCACAGTATGGAGGGATCCCTCTCCCAGGGACGGACAGCTTTGGCAACAGCTAGCATGAGAAAATAAGAAGTAAAGCCTAGGACTATGTTGAGGACAGTCCGTTGGACGGTCCAGCACAAGAACCACGGATCCCAGAAGTAGAACCGAAGCCAGTCCACGGGCAGGACCGACAGGAGTGTCCTCCCGTGTTCGTAGGCCCTCGTAATAGTGGAGTCAGCAACTGAAACTGGAGAAGACTCCCCCTCGAAGGGGGGGACAGCAGGTGAAAAGCAATGAACGGACTAAAGGGAAGAACATTCAGACATTAGAGGATAGGGCTCAGTGCACCGTACTTCCCACAGCATTCTAGCTCCTAGGGCAGCTTTTAATAATGAAGGTTTAGAGTCCCCAGCTGACCTGATCATAGGCTGCATCGAAGAGAAACGTCTTGAGCCTTGAGCCTAACCTTGAGCCTAACCTTAAATGTGGAGACTGTGTCTGCCTCTTTGACACCACTTGGACTCATCCAAGATGGCGGCGCGCACAGACGCTGCGGCTCGTAGCTCCGTGTTTTTCCTTCTTTTAAGTGTTTTGTTTGTCCTTTCACGCGCAAATCTCGTCTACAGCCGCCAGGAACTTCTGGATATTGGATTTAATGCAAAACGAACAATATCAGCAGAATCGAGCCGTTTCTACAACATTCCAAACAACATCGGGAGACCGCCCGGCGCTCCGTGGATTGTTGTCGGGCCCGGCAGGCGGCGTAGGCGGAGAAGAGAGAGGAAGCAGAAGCGAGGCTGCCGGTCTGGCCTGCTAGCCCGACTGAGGAGAAGCCCACACAAGCCTCCCCTCCCGAGTATGTTTCTGACCAACGCACGGTCTTTGATCCACAAAATGGATGAACTAGAACTGCTCATGGAAGGAAATCGATACGTGAGAGACTGCTGTGTATCGATCATATCAGAAACCTGGCTTCACCCGCGGATCCCCGACGCCGCAGTGCAGCTAGCTGGCCGCTCAATGTACCGGTGGGACCGCAACAGTGATTCCGGTAAGAGGAGAGGTGGTGGCCTGTGCATTTACGTACACAACGACTGGTCTACAAACAACACTATTATGCACACACACTGCTCACCGGACATAGAGTTCATTTCTGTCAAAGCCCGTCCGTTTTTCCTGCCCAGGGAGCTAAAAGCTGTGCTAATCACGGCCGCTTATATACCACCGGATGCTAACACTAGCATAGCTCTCACGCTATTAGCGGACGTATTAAATACATTACAGCAGTCTTACCCCGACGGCGTACACATTGTTGCAGGAGACTTCAACCAGGCAAACCTGAAGTCTGTCCTGCCTAAATTCTACCAACATGTAAGCTGTGCTACTAGAGGGGAAAACACCCTAGATCACGTCTATACAAACATCAAACATGCATACAGAGCCATACAACTGCCACATTTAGGCCAGTCAGACCACCTGTCTCTGCTCCTCGCCCCTGCTTACACACCGCTAAGAAGAGGCACAGCTCCAGTGACCAAGACCATCACAACCTGGCCCGAAGATGCTCTTCTTCAACTCCAGCACTGTTTCCAGCACACTGAATGGAGTGTCTTTGAACACCAGGACCTGACCCTACACACAGAGGCTGTACTATCCTACATTAAGTTCTGTACGGGGAATGTAACAGTGGAAAAACACATCCGAGTGTTCCCAAATCAGAAGCCCTGGATGAACAGCCATGTCAAGACACTCCTCATGGACCGAAACACCGCCTTCAGATCTGGAAGCAAGGAACTGTACAGTGCTGCCAGAGCTGACCTGAAGAGAGGAATCAGGAAAGCGAAAGCAGAGCACAGACAGAGGATTGAAAGCCACCTCTCTGACAACAACTCTCGGTTGGTGTGGCAGGGAATTCAGCAGATCACAAACTTCAAGGGTCATACAAACTCAGGAGTGGTCCCGAGCACCGCACTAGCAGAGGAGTTGAACACCTTCTTTGCACGCTTTGAGACCCCCGCCCAAAAGGCTGCAGTCACACCCCCTCAGCCACATCCAACTTCCAGCTCCCAAGCACTGACTGTGCAGGCACATGAAGTGGAAAGGGTGCTGAAAAAGGTGAACCCCAGGAAAGCTTCTGGACCGGACGGTGTACCGGGGAAGGTGCTCAAGGCCTGCGCCACACAACTCTCGCAGGTCTTCACCAAAATCTTTAACCTCTCCCTGACACAGTCCACCATCCCAGCGTGCCTGAAGTCTGCCACCATTATCCCAGTGCCAAAGAAATCTGCCACCACCAGCCATAAGGACTACCGCCCAGTGGCACTTACACCCATC
Source organism: Salarias fasciatus (assembly GCF_902148845.1). NCBI lineage: Eukaryota > Metazoa > Chordata > Actinopteri > Blenniiformes > Blenniidae > Salarias > Salarias fasciatus. Next base: position 181,380 of record NC_043745.1, read on the forward strand.
ATCACTAAGTGCCTGGAACGGCTGGTTCTCAACCATATCATGTCCTGCCTTCCTGCCTCTCTCGACCCCTACCAGTTCGCTTACAGAGCAAACAGGTCAACAGAGGATGCCATAGCCATCACACTGCACACTGCGCTGAGCCACTTAGAACATCGGGAGAGCTACGTCAGGATGCTCTTCGTTGACTTCACCTCAGCCTTTAATACCATCATCCCCGACACCCTGGTCAGGAAATTGATCGATCTGGGACTCCCCCCACTCACCTGCACCTGGATCAAAGATTTCCTGACAAACCGACCCCAGACGGTTAAACTGGGGCCCCACCAGTCCTCCACCCGGTCACTGAGCACAGGCTCTCCACAAGGGTGTGTGCTGAGTCCACTGCTCTACACCCTCTACACCACGGACTGCAGACCCGCCCACTCCAGCAACACCATCATTAAGTTTGCGGATGATACAACGGTGGTGGGACTGATCACCAGGGGCGATGAGTCTGCCTACAGGGATGAAGTCCTGAAACTGGCTGAGTGGTGCTCGGCAAACAACCTGTCTCTGAACACCACAAAGTCCAAAGAAGTCATCGTGGACTTCAGGAAACGCAGGTCTGATCCACCTCCCCTTTTCATACACGGGGATCCAGTGGAGAGGGTCCACACCTTCACCTTCCTGGGCACTGTGATCACCGACAACCTCTCCTGGTCTGCAAACACCTCAGCTGTCTTTAAGAAGGCACAGCAGCGTCTGCACTTCCTGAGAGTTCTCAGGAAAAGTAACATCTGTGAGAAGCTGCTGGTGACCTTCTACCGCTCCACCATCGAGAGCATCCTGACCTACTGCATCACCGTGTGGTTCTCCCACTGCACCGAGGCAGACAGGCAGAGACTACAAAGAGTGGTGAGGACAGCTGAAAAGATCATCGGATGCCCTCTTCCCTCCATCAGAGACTTATTCACATCCCGCTGCCTCAGCAGAGCTGAGGCAATCAAAAGAGACAGTACCCACCCAGCACACCACCTGTTTGAACTGTTCCCCTCTGGCAGGCGCTACAGGTCCATCAAAACAAAGACAAACAGACTAAGAAACAGCTTCTTTCCACAAGCCATCACTGCACTGAATCTGAAGGGTCACTGACAGACACGCACTCATGGAAATGTGCAATAATCTGCAAATACTGCAAGTTCTTTTCTATATATGATTTTTTTTTTTTTTTCTATTTATGTTTTCCTTTTAAATTTGCACTATTGTTGGTTGTTCTTTTAAATTATATATACACGGATGCTGCTTGAAATTTCGTTGCACTTTGTGCAATGACAATAAACTGATTCTGATTCTGATTCTGAAGCTGATTCCATAAAAATGGTGCCTGATAGCTAAAGGCTCTTCCACCCAATGTCCATTTAGAGACTCTAGGAGTCACCAGTAACCCTGCATTTTGAGAGCGAAGTGCTCTGATTGGTTGATAAGGCGTTAAAGCATCTTGGAGATAGGTCGGAGCCATCCCATTTAGGATTTTGTAAGTGAGGAGAAGGATTTTAAATCTAACTCTAAACTCGACAGGAAGCCAGTGAAGAGATTTTAGAATGGCAGTAATGTGTTCGCCTCTTCTAGTTCCGGTTAATAATCTGGCGGCCGCATTTTGAACCAACTGAAAGTTTTTTAACGCACTTTTTGGGCAGGCTGCAAGAAGTGAATTGCAGTAGTCCAGTCTAGTAGAAACAAATGCATGGATGAGTTTTTCTGCATCGCTTCTAGGTAGAATGTTTCTTATTTTAGCTATGTTGCGCAAGTGGAAATATGCTGTTTTACAAGCCAGGCTGATGTGTGCTTTAAAGGAGATATCCTGGTCAAATAAGACCCCGAGGTTCCTGACAGTAGAGGAGGAGGATACACTGACGTTATCTAAGGTGATAATCTGTTCAGATAGACACTCTCGCAGTTTATGGGGGCCTAGTATAATGACCTCTGTTTTGCCAGGATTCAGACGGAGATAGTTCGTAGTCATCCAGGTTTTAATTTCTCTGATACAGTCACTGAGTCTGTCTATTTGATTAGTTTGATCAGGTTTCATAGATCAATACAATTGTGTGTCATCTGCATAACAATGAAAATTGATATCATGACTTCTAATTATGTTCCCTAAAGGAAGCATATACAACAGAAATAAAATTGGCCCGAGCACGGACACTTGAGGAACCCCATAACTGACCTGGGAGCACGGTGAGGACTGTTGGTTAACGTGAACAAATTGGTACCTATTAGATAAATAGGATTTGAACCAGCAGAGGGCTTTTCCTCTGATGCCGACCTCACATTCTAACCTCTGCAGGAGAATATTGTGGTCAATTGTATCAAAAGCTGCACTGAGGTCTAAGAGAACCAGGACTGAGACTAGACCTGCGTCAGCCGCCAATAGCAAGTCATTAGTGACTTTAACTAACGCAGTCTCAGTGCTGTGATAAGCTCTATATCTTGACTGAAATTTCTCAAATAAACTATTGTCCTGTAGGTGGCGGCAAATCTGTTTAACCACAACTTTTTCCAGGACTTTTGAAATAAAAGGCAGATTTGATATCGGTCTGTAGTTGGCTAGGATATCAGGATCAAGATTAGGTTTTTCCAGCAGTGGTTTGATTACTGCGAATTTAAATGACTGTGGCACATAGCCAATTTCTAGAGATGTATTTATTATAGTTATGATCGTATTTAAGATAACTGGAAGAAAATCTTTGAAAAGCTTAGTTGGAATTGGATCTAGGAGACAGGTTGAAGTTTTAGAAGACATTACAATCAAAGTAATCTCAGCCCCATCTACTGATAAGAAACTATCTAGTATTTCAGGTATTTCAGGTGGCGGCAGTGGCTGGATTCCCTGAGCTTGATCTGAGGAAAGCGCTTCACTGATTTTACCTCTGATGGTTATGATTTTATCATTAAAGAATTTAAGAAAGTCATGGCAGTTTAAAGATTCTGGGATTACTGGTTCCACTACAGTATGACTGGTTGTCAGTCTGGCTACAGTGTTGAACAGAAACCGAGGGTTATTTTTGTTTATTTCTATTAAACAAGAGTAATATAATGTCTTGGCTTTAAAAAGAGTTTGTTTATAGCTTAGCAAGCTACATTTCCAAGCCTTCAGAGATTGTTCCGCTTTAGATTTACGCCACAGTCTTTCTAATTGCCGAGTTTTTTGTTTGAGAACACGGGTTTCAGAATTAAACCATGGAGCAACGCGCCTGGGTCGATTGGTTTTCAGCTGCAACAGAGCCACTACGTCAAGGGCAGATTTTAGTGAGTGCATAACACTGTCAACGAACTGATCACTATTATCACCACTGGTCAATAAGCTCATTTCTGTGAGTTCACAAGATAATGCAGCAAATGCAGGCTGGACCAATTCTTTGTACCGAGCCACAGATTTTTCAGATAATGTCCGTATCAGCTGAATTTTATCTTTTTGAGCAGAGTAGTCTTCAATCAAAACCTGAAAAGTAATCAAAAAATGGTCTGAGAGTATGGGGTTCTGAGGGAGAACATTTAGGTCACTGACTTCTATCCCATATGTTAAGACCAGATCCAGGGTGTGCTTGTGACTATGAGTGGATTCATCAACATTTTGAGTGAAACCGATACTATCTAATACTGCAATGAACGCATTACTCAAACTGTCACCAGAATCATCCACATGGATGTTAAAGTCACCTATTATAATTATCTTGTTATGAGCCAATACTATATTGCTTAAAAACTCTGAGAACTCAGTTAAAAAGTCAGAGTAAGGACCAGGAGGTCGATACACAATAATTAATAGCACAGCTTTTTGATTCTTCCAATTTGGACAAGTAAGCGTTAGTATTAAGCTTTCAAAAGAGTTGAATTTAACATTAGTTTTGGGTTTAAGAAGAAGACTGGAGTGGGATATCACTGCCACACCTCCACCTCCACCTGTTGATCTAGCTGTTTGGAAATTAACATCGGTTGGAGGGGTACATTCATTGAGCCTCACATAATCATCTTGCTGAAGCCAAGTTTCTGTTAGAGCAAGGAGATCAATGTCACCGATAAGGTCATTAACTAACAGAGATTTAGTGGAGATTGCTCTAATGTTTAGTAGACCACATTTTATGTATTTCCTACTGGAAGAGTTATTCTGTCTCGTACAGGTGTTAAGCTTTTTACCCACTGACTTTTTTCTAATGCTTTGAGCACTATGGACAGACACAGTCTGTTTGCCTAGGTAAACCTCCATGCTTGACTTGTAAAAAGCCGGGAGCAGGATTAGTGACGGGATCAACAAGATCAACAGAGGAGCGTTCTACACGACCGCTCTGTGCCCGGGGCTCATAGCTGGATTGTCAATTTAGGATACGAAGCCGATCAGCCATATTGTGAGCTAAAAGGGCTGCACCATCCAAAGTTGGGTGGATGCCGTCCCTGTGGATGAGCCCAGGCTTTCCCCAGAAGGTGCACCAGTTGTTTAGAAAAATAACTCCGTTTTCCTCACTCCATCTAGACAACCAGCGATTGAATGATGAAAGTCGGCTATACATTTCATCATTGACCAAATTGGGCAGGGGACCAGAGAATATTACAGCATCAGACATCGACTTAGCCAATTCACACACCGAGGCTACTTGTAATTTGAGCACCTCTGATTGTCTCCGCCAGGCATCATTACCGCCTGTGTGAATCACAACTCGACGGAATTTCCTACCTTCCTGTTTTAAAAGCCTAAGGTTCCCCTCGATGTCCCCCACTCTGGCCCCCGGGTAACACCTAACCTTCACCGCTGGCAGCTTCACGTCTCTAACTATAGAGCTGCCAATCACCAGCGTGTCCAGTTCAGCCGGTGTGTCGTCGCTGAGGGGAGAGAACCTATTGCAGACGTGAAGCGGTTCTTGGAGTGCTACGTGGCGGTGCTTAGCACTAGCCTTCCTCCGGACTGTCACAAACCGGTCCTGGTCTTGCCCCGGCTGCTTGGGTCATGCTGCGGGGCTAGGCTTGCTAACACTCCTCTCACTGCAGGAGCGGGCTGCAAGCCCTGTCGCTACCTCGCTGTAGCTAGCGCTGCCCTGCCCCTCACATCTGCGCAGCCGCTCCTCTAACTCGGTTACCCTGGCCTCCAGCGCTGTCAATACACTGCACTTTACGCAAATACCCCTATCGTCAAGGGAGGCAGGGTTCTGACTCAACATACGGCACACTGAGCAGGAAAGAAAAGAAGACAGAGGGGAGGACGCCATAGCGGTCCCGGCGGACCAAGCTAGTTAGCATGCTAAGCTAGTTAGCACGCCGGTGGCGCTAACGGCGGAGAAGAGATGTAATTCACGAGAGATCACTGGTCAATCGGGGGCGTAAATAACCCCAATTTTTTGATTGCTTTGTGAATTAACAGTGATAGCAAGAGAGAGACAGCAAGCACTTCAGTCGCTCGCAAGCTTCACCAACACGGAAAACACTCACCGGAAGTGACGTCAGCAGCAGGTCGGCATCCAGAATCCGTCAGGTCTTCCAAGGTGATTCGAAGGACAACCAGCAACCACCACCAGGTCACCAGCAACCACCATCACCAGGTCAGCAGCAACCACCACCACCAGGTCAACAGCAACCACCAGGTCACCAGCAACCACCACCACCAGGTCAACAGCAACCACCATCACCAGGTCAGCAGCAACCACCACCACCAGGTCAACAGCAACCACCAGGTCACCAGCAACCACCACCACCAGGTCAACAGCAACCACCATCACCAGGTCAACAGCAACCACCACCACCAGGTCACCAGCAACCACTGTTGGAGCCCAGGACTTCTGTCCAGCTGACTCCATCCGGTTCTTTTATTCTATGCTTGGTATAAAGAATGCCAAAACGACTGACTTCATATTATTACCATTTATTTAAGTACAGCCAGATATAATGCTCAGCGCTGGACCCTACAGGGAAAGATACAAAGTATTTCACCCCGAAAGGATCCTGATTGTTGATGAAACAGGGTTTTTATTCCATGTTCTTCTGGGCTGGGCCCCGACAGATAGGCTGGACTTTGTTTGCAATTGGACAGTTTGATGTTGATGTCAGCTGCCAACCAAGAGCTGACATCCTTATCCGGTATGTTTTGGAACACTAGTGAGTGTGTGTGTTGATATTTCCGGAACATGTGGGTATGTTTACACTTTAACAGAATATCTTATAAACTAAGTGTGGCAGAATGAATGGGGGGGATAACCAGAACTCAACCAAATCAAAGACAACGCCACCTGGGGACTTGCACCCCAGGATCTCAAATGCTAAACCAGGTTCAAATGACTCACTGGACCGGAGACGTGATTTCAAATTAAAACAAACTTTATTAAATTCCCAATGTTAAAATCAACAGACTAACTCAAAATAAATGGGGTTTGAGGCCTGCCAAACAAAACCAAACTGGACAGGGATGGGGCTTACCACGACAGCGGTAACAGAAAGGGGGGAGGATCCCAAAACCACACAGCACCTGTGACACAGCAAACAAAAAAGTGAAAAAGGGACCACCACCAGGGAACCGCTGCCACTCCAGGGCCCCCAGCACCTGCCAAAAGAAAAGAAAATCAACAATTAAACTCACAAAATGATGACAGCCCTCAAACCCCAAAAACAAAAATCCAATACCTAAACAATATTCAAAGGAAAAGGAGAACAAATTAATTTATACGAAATAAAAAAACAAATCATTCCAAAATAACAAAACCAAAGGAATTGGATAGAAAACAATAAACCAACGTAATCACTAATCAACGCAATCGAACAGAAGAAGGAAAAAAAAAGAAAATCAAAAGGAAGAGTGCGTCTGCATTTCTAAAAATACCCGAGCACGGCGCATGCCCAAGCTCCGAGGCTCGATGCAGGAGAGCCACACTTCTTAAGGAGCCTGGGTGGTCCATCAGGCCCCGAGGGCAGCAGGGTGCACTGAGGAGGCCGTGGTGCGACGAGCAGGTGTCAAGCACATCCAGAGAAGGAGAGCCAAAACAGCAGTAAAGCCCGGGGTCAACTGCAGCTGATGACTGCACCACTGTAAAACAAACCATGAAATCACACCAAAATAATGAAATTAATCTAAACAATAAATCACTATTCCCTACTGAGGAGGGATTGGCACACCTGGCAGCATGAAGGAGAGCATACACAGCCCAATACAGCAGCGGCGGCGGCTGCAAGAAACACACCGCTCCCACACAGACTCCTGGGCGGTCCAGCTCCCCGTCAATTCATAGCTGTGAAACGCAGGGCTGGGGTAAATACACTGCTGAGGCTGCTAAGCGGACTAAAGAGAAACAGGACATGCGTACCTTTGTGGGAGGCCAAACACTATCCTGCACAGACACACTGTCAGGACGGCGCCACATGTCTGTCAGTCCCATGAAGGAGGAAGAGGAAGAGGAAGGGCGGAGCAGGGATATTTATAGACGCCCAGTAATTAGAAGCCACACTGCCACAAGTGGAGGGGAGTGCAACTCCCCACCATGCCACATCAGTGTACTTGTCTCAGGAACAAGTGTCACAACGGCCTAATGTGCAGTTGATACAATTGTCCCATAGTAGTAGCGCTAATTAAAGTATATCCCTAACAGTTCCCCCCTTTGATATGATTTCATCATATCACCAAAAATGAATGTGTGTGAGTGTGTGTGTTGATGTGTATGCCGAGGTAGGTAAAATAGCCTGTCATCAATCCTCTATGACGTAGCCCCGCCCCCTCTCGGTACATTCCGATCTCAGACAGGATCCTTCACCATCCAGCTTCAGGCTATTCTATTCTGCAGGCATGATGGCGGCGCGTGTGAATGCAGCGGCCCGGTGCTCTCCACATTCCAGCAACTTCTGTACTTTGTTTGTTCTCAACTTTCTTTTTCACTACGGACTCACTGTCGCTCATGTACAGTACAGCAGAGCAGAGCTCATCATGGTTAAGGACAACGTAAACCGCTGCTTGTTTACAAACAGCAGCTGGGACTTCCTTCCACCAGAGATCCGGTTGACTGAGGACTCTGCTCACACCATCCTCCCGCTGAAGTGGCGCAGGCGACGGAGGCATCGCAAGCAAAAGAGAAGGAAGAGAGCCGGGCTAAGGGCTAGGCTAAATGCTAACCCTCACAAACCGCCCATTCCGAGTCTTTTTCTCGCCAACTCCTGGTCGCTCAACAACAAAATGGACGAACTACGATTGCGGATTACCTCACACTGTTTGGATTACTGTGTGATGGTAATAACAGAGACTTGGCTGGACTCTCTCATCCCGGAAGCCGCGATCGAGCTAGAAGGCTACGCTAACTTCCGAGCGGACAGAACAATGGTGTCCGGTTAGATACGCAGCGGAGGACTGTGTGTCTATGTGAACAATAACTGGTGCACCAACTCCATGATTAAGGACATTCACTGCTGTCCGGACATAGAGTACTTGATAGTACAATGCGGACCTCTGTACTCACCACGAGAAATAACATCCGTCACCATAGCAGCAGTTTATGTGCCGCCGCAGGCTAATGCTAAGGTTGCTATGGATACGCTACAACGTTCCATAAACCAGCAGCTATCGGCGCACCCTGACTGTGTTATGATTGCAGCAGGTGACTTTAATCATGCCAATCTGAAGTCAGTGCTGCCAAGATTCTCTAAGAATGTGAACTTTCCAACAAGGGAAAGCAACATTCTGGACCAGGTCTACACAAACATTCCTGGTGCCTACAAAGCGTCCCCCCTGCCACATCTGGGACTCTCAGACCATCTCTCTCTGTCCCTGATCCCTGCTTATAGACCTAAGATCTGCAGTCAGAAACTGTCAACAAAAACAGTTGGTGTATGGACTGAAGAAGCCACCTCAGCCCTGCAGGACTGTTTTGAGACCACAGACTGGGGGAAATTTGCAGAAGGGGCAGACCTGGAGAGTCACACATCTGCTGTGCTCTCCTACATCAACTTCTGCTCCGAGAGTGTCACAACAACAAGGACTGTTAAAGTGTCTCCAAACCAAAAACCATGGTTTAACAGTGAGATGCGCGCTCTGCTGAGAGCACGGGGGACCGCCTTTAAGTCAGGAGATCAGCAGGCTTATAAAGAGGCACGGCGATCCCTGCAGAAAGGCATCAAAACGGCCAAGCGCAAATACAAACAGCGCATTGAGAAGCACTTTGACAACAACAACACCCGGAACATGTGGCAAGGGGCAAGAGACTCACAGGCTATAAGGATGGTCAGACAACATCAGTTTGCACAGACAGCACTCTACCAGACACTCTGAACCGGTTCTTTGCCTGTTTTGACCAACACAATGGACAGGCCCCCACCTTGGCTGCTCTGCCCGAGAGGACCGACACCCCCATCCAGCTGCAGCAACATCAGGTCAGAGACACCCTGAGCAGAGTCAATGTGAGGAAATCACCGGGTCCAGACGGCATCCCAGGAAGAGTGCTAAAGTCCTGTGCTAAACAGCTGGCAGAGGTTTTCACCACCATCTTTAACCTCTCGCTGCTACAGTCTACAGCCCCCACCTGCCTTAAAACAGCTACCATCGTCCCTGTGCCTAAGAAGAGCACAGTGAGCTGCCTGAATGACTATCGCCCTGTTGCTCTAACCCCCATCATAACCAAATGCTTCGAAAGACTCATATCTTCCCATATTAAGGCTGCTATTCCTCCTGACCTCGATCCACATCAGTTTGCATACAGGGCAAACAGGTCAACGGAAGACGCCGTCATCACATCTCTCCACACAGCCCTCACACACCTGGAAGGGTGTAACACCTACGTGAGAATGCTGTTTGTGGATTTCAGCTCCGCCTTCAATACAGTTCTTCCTCACAGACTGGTTATGAAGCTGAGCGACCTGGGCTCGGCTCCTCACTGTGTTCCTGGATACTGGATTTCCTCAGTAACAGACCCCAGAATGTCAGGATCAGAAACCACATCTCCTCCACTCTCATCCTGAACACCGGCGCTCCTCAGGGCTGTGTCCTCAGCCCACTTCTCTACTCCTGCTCACTCCAGCAACGCCATCGTTAAGTTTGCAGACGACACCACCATCATAGGACTGATCAGAGACAACGATGAATCAGCCTACAGGGAGGAAGTCCAGCATCTACGACGATGGTGTCGTCACAACAACCTGAGCCTCAACACTGGAAAGACCAAGGAGATGATAGTGGACTTTAGAAGAGCAAAGCGAACTGAGCACTCTGTCCTCTACATCGATGGGGAGGAGGTAGAGAGAGTGGAGAGCTTCAAGTTCCTGGGGGTCCACATCTCTGAAGACTTCACCTGGTCCACCCACATCTCACACCAGGTGGGGAGGCCCAACAGAGACTGGACTTCCTCAGGAAGCTGCGCCAGGCACATCTCCCCGTGAAGCTGCTCACAAACTTCTACCGCTCCACCATGGAGAGCCTCCTGACCTCCTGACCTCCTGACCTCCTGCTGCACGGTGGTTCAGCTGCTGCACTGCGGAGGACAGGACAAAAAGAAGGCATCGTTGCACTTTGTGGAATATTGCATCGTACTCCATGGACTCATCTTACTTTGCACACAATCACTCCACATAAGGTGCTGTCCTGCTGTCGGGGATGCTTACAATGGGTGGCACCAGTGTGGCTGGAAGGGGTCTCGCAGGGTTCCGTAGTTGTTGCCACTGCCAGGGAAGACATCTTTTGGAGGTTTCTTGGGACACGCTGCTGTGGCTTGATGAATTTCTTCAGATGGTCAATGTTGGAGATGAATGTGTCCTTCTTTGAAGACAGAGTCGCAACCTTGTCTTCTATTTTCATTATTTTGAAAGGGCCAAGCATGTCATTAGCCAATTTCCCGCCCTTTCGTTCCTGCTCCTTGACATTTTTCTGTAGAACAAGGTCCCCAACTTCAAATTGATCGTCGACACCCTCCCTGGACTTCCTTTTTGCTGCTGGCTCTTCACCACATTTTCCTGGGCAGCTTTATGGACACCTGGCTGTTTGACTAGGTCTTCAAATGTGTCTTCACCCCCAACCAGCTGTTCAACCCTCTCATTGTCCACCTGAGGATGAAACAAAGTTACATGTGTTCTGACAGATTTCTGAACATGTTACACAGAAACATGTTGAAATTGGTGTCTTACCGATGACTCAGGGCCAATAGAAACCCTTTTTAACTGTATTTCAGACATCAAGTCATGGATGCAGTGAATTTCCTACAGCTCAACCAGGACAAGACTGAGGTTTTAGTTATCGGTCCTGAAGGTCAGAGAGAGAAGATTTTACCAAAATTACGGGATTTTAAACCAGCACAATCAGTTAAAAATCTGGGCGTGATTTTTGACTCTGAGCTAAATTTTATTCCACACATAAAAAACATAACTAAGATTGGATTTTATCATCTTAAGAACATAGCTAGAGTCCGCCCGTTTCTCTCTCAGGCCAGCACAGAGGTGCTAATGCAGCTTTTATCTCCTGTAGATTAGACTACTGTAATGCCTTGCTCTCTGGTCTGAAACAAAAAGAATATTTCAAACCTACAGCTATTACAAAACGCAGCCGCACGCGTGCTGACGAGGACCAGGGGGCGGGCCCACATTACACCGGTTTTACAGTTGCTGCATTGACTCCCTGTCCGCTTCAGGATCGATTTTAAAGTTCTCTTATTAGTTTTTAAATGTCTTAACGGCCTTGCGCCTTCTTATTTAGCTGATCTGTTTTTACCCTATCGACCCTCGCAGCCCTGAGGTCCTCTGGCAGTGCCTTACTGTGTGTTCCTAAAGCCAGAACCAAGACTCATGGTGAGGCGGCTTTTGGCCACTATGGCCCCCGCCTGTGGAACAGCCTGCCGGAGAACCTCAGAGACCGTTGATATTTTTAAAGGGAGGTTGAAAACACACCTTTTTAATCAGGCTTTTAACTGACCTTTTATAGTCCTCTTATTCCATTCTTATTTATGTAATTTTATTCTATTTTATTATGCACATTCAACTTGTTGTACTTTTTTACTTTATAATCCTATCTTATTATCCTATTTTAATTTCGTGTCATATTTTATTATGTTTTAGCTGTTTAATTCCAGTGTTTCCTCAGGGGGGTCCTTCACTCTGAGGGGGGTCCTTCACACCGGGAGTTGGTCCTGGTCCAACACTGGGGTCACTGTGCCCGGGTCCTCTGGTCCCGGCTGGCCTGGGGGCTCCACACTTTGGTGTGCGAGTTCCCTTGGTCTGTCGGAGTCGGGGGTCGGGCGCTGGAGCCCCAGTTTTAATTGACCCTCGATTTCCCTTGGTGTGGGGGGCCCCACTGGTGGCGTTTTCCCTAAGATGCTCAGTGCCATGCCATGTCTCCTCTGTTCTGTGCGAATTAATGGTAGAGTGTGAGTGTGAGTGTGAGTGTGAGTGTGAGTGTGTGAGTGTGTGTGTGGTGCATACTGTTTGACGGCGCGGTTTTTATTCTTTTTGTTTTTATGACTGTTTTTAATGTTCAGCACTTTGCGTTGTTTTTATTAATATGAAAAGTGCTATATAAATAAAATCTGATTTGATCTGATTACCGTGTACTCCAGAGGCACCTCGGAGGGATACCTTGCCTTTCTCCCAAAAAGGAGGAAGTAAGGGCTGTATTTTGTCGTCAGTTGTTTCTTCGTCCTCAGAGCAAACATGGTTGAATGGAGGAATTTGTTCCAGTGAGTGGGATTGTCCCGTACCAATTTATTCAAGGATCTGACAACATGTATAAAAAGTCACAATATAGTTGGTCCAGTGGACTTATAGTTCTCTCAGCCTACCTCTGGATGGTGCCATTGAGCTTTTCCACCAATCCATTGGTTTGGAGATGATATGGTGCGCAGAAGACCCGCTCTATTCCAAGTTTCTTGCACAGGTTCATGTTCACCTAGGGAGCAAATTCAAGAGTGAGGTAGCTCATGTGCTGCATGACCAACACATTTGTATGTTTCATGACTTGACACGATTTTTGAATTCTGTTCCTTGATCAGTGAGGAGTCTCTTTGGTGCACCAAATTTATAGAAAAAATCCAGAACACAAACAGTGACCTCCTCAGCTGACTTTGTTTTCAGTGGGTATGCCTCGGGCCACTTTGTAAAGTAGTCTACCATGACGCAGACATACTGGTTGCCCCCCTCCGTTTTGGACAGCCTCATCAAATCCATGCCCACCATTTCAAATGGCTCTTTAACCTGACAATAGAATATGGACATTAATGGAGTTTGATGAAACACACCGAGTCTCCAGTTCTCTGTATAAGATAGGCCTGAAACTCACCTGTATGGGATTATACTGGCTCTTCTCTTTTAAAGTGACCTGTTTGGCCTGGCATTGGGGACACTCAGCGACCTGAAAGACCAAAAAAGATGCAAGAAATTTCACACACAGAGTTACAAAGGTCACCTACAAGTTACTGGGATAAGTGGTTCCACACAGACCCCTTACAAGATGCACTGACAGTTCACTCAGCCACTGGCGGATGTCAGCCTCCATGCCAGGCCAATAATAACGGCTGATAATGGCATGGTGAGTTTTTTCTACTCTACAGTGTGCTCCAAGGGCACTGCTGTGAAATTCGATGAAGATATTATTTGCCTGTGCTGCTGTGGTGACAACCTTGGCCAGGTGTTCCTCACGGTTCTGCCGTCTCCGGCAAATGTACCACAAGGAATCGCCTGACAGAGACAAAGGTCAGTTAGAATAATGATGACACACAATCTGTAGAAGCTTTTCACTTATGATATCACTGACCTTGAACCACAAAATTCTCAGCTCGTCGTTTAATGACATAGCGCTGATGCTTAGTCAGGCCATCAGGGAGCCGATAATGGAGCTTCCACTCCAAGACCTCCCTGTAGTGCTGGTTGTTCATGTTAACGTGTTGAATTCGCAGGTATCAATCAATGACTACCGACATTCTCTGCTTTTTGGGCACACCCTTATATAGGGCCACCAATTTCATGACAAACAGGTGACAGCAGTTTAGGTACATTGGAATTGCTCTGACACAGGTGTGTACAATTACACATTTGGTTCCACCATTGTGTGGTCACTAACACCAGCCCTCCACTGTTGTTTGACAGAATATGTACAGTCAACTTATTTCACAGTACATTACTATAGTGGCAAAATATTGTTTGTTATTTCTTCTATAATTTTGATATTCTGTACTGTTAACCATAGTCACTGCCTATTACTTCAAATGACATGAATTGCTGTTGCTATTTTAATCTTCAGTGACATTCTGCATTACCTCTGTGTTGGGTAACCTAATACAGGAAAGGGTTTTTTTCTGTCCTGTGTGTTAGTGACATTGGCCAGTTCTGATTTTTTTCTGGTTGTTTAGTTCAAACGTAGTCATATTACAAATCTGTTTTTCTGAATGTGCTATTGAGTTTGTCAAGATATTTTGGTCTGTATTTTTTGGGATGTGATTATGTCATTAATATTTTGGTTGCTTTTTCTTTTTCTTTGCTTTTTTCCCTATTTTGTTGTGTGTGACAATGCATATTGTCTTTTTTGAAATATGTAGTACTGTGTGACAATTCTGTGTGGTACATTGACCATGATGTGTGGGACTTCTGGATGACTTCCCATCGATGCTTGAACTGATCATCCTGTTGATGCAAGTCTGCTTGATCCAGCTGCAGGGCAGATGTGACTGTCGGCACCCTGCATGTCAAGATGTGACTGAGGTGTGGCTCTTTGTGACATCACAAGATCCCGAAGCTAGCTAGCTTCGCTCACACTGCTCAGTAATCAAGCAACTGACAATAGACATGAGTCAGAGTGATGTTTATTGACACAGTCAGTATATACATGAGTACTGTAGCCATGCCACGCCAATAATACCAGCTTATGAAGGCTTGTGATTGTCTGCCTGCACTCCATTTCAAGATGTGACCGAGGTGTGGCCCCGCCCCTTCGGTGACGTCACGGGATCGCGCAGCTAGGTAGCTTCGCAGCTAAAAACAATGCTCACACTGCCCAGTAATCAAGCAACTGACAATAGACATGAGTCAGAGTGATGTTATTGACAGAGTCAGTGTGTACATGAGTACTGTAGCCATGCCACGCCAATAATACCAGCTTATAATGGCTTGTGACCGTCTGTCAGCACCCTCCATGTCAAGATGTGACCGAGGTGTGGCCCTGCCCCCTCGGTGACGTGTCAGGACCCCGATGCTACCGTTTCAATCATGCTAATATGAGCGCACGCAGCAGCAGAAGCAGCTGGGTGACAGTCACGACCTGAAACAAGTTCATCAAACAAGGATAAACAGTCACAAAAGGTAATACGCTTTGAAACTTCATTGCACATGTTGTGGAAAGGTGTTCACCAGGACAGCTATAGGCTTCAGTCGGCTCTTTCCGCATCTGCTGTTGCTAGCAGTAACAACGGACACTAGAGGCGTTCGGTCACCAGTTAAAATGGTCACAGGTTGATATGGAACACCGGACCGCATCCAGTGTGAGCCCGGCGTTATGAGCTCATGTGAAGTCCCGGTACGCGATAAAAAGTCCCGGTATGCCAGTGAGTAAAATTGAGAAATGCAGGCACTGGTTATAGGCCTAACGTTACAAGTCTTTGCTGCAAACTTTAGCTGATAACTACTAATAACCGCGCTGCTCATGGGCCGACCAACATTAGCATTAGCTGCTCCTGAGCTTGTTGCTATTATGAACATCATATTCGAATACAATAAAGACAACACAAGAGGGATACAGTGGCACGTTGTCAAATCATAACTAACAAAATTAACTTACTGACATAACCTCTCATTTGGTAATCTTCTCTCAGGGAGGAAAAAGCCAGGGCGAAACAAGGTTTCAGTACTTCTTCTTCTTCTTCTGCTAATTTCCAGCAGACTAGGTGCCTCGCGGCACATTGCTGCCTCTCTTGGTGAAGTCCAATATTGCAGCAACGAAAAACTTTATGATTGGTCAATGAAACTCAACCAGGAACGCCCATGGGCGTTCCTGGTTGAGTGACGGGAACGCCCAGGCCGCAGCCAGACCCTTCTCCCTCTGGTAGCCAATTCAAATTATGCCCGTTTTTATTGTTTTGCACTATCACCAACCACAATGTCCCCACAGAACTGGGCCTGAAGACCCCCGTGCAATGGGCGTGAGCCCCGAGGGTTTAATTCACTTCAGAGCACAGGAACCCCCCACAGCTGATGTGAAAAACAATAAAGATGAAGATCTGTCCCTGTGTCCTTATTTCTTAGGCGAGTCCCTGACTCCCTTGGGTCCCAGACCCGACGTCCCAGACTAGGGATTTTCTCTAAAATTTGCAGGCGTGTACAGTCCCAGACTGTCTTCGGTAATTACACCGGCGGTCCCAGGTCTACCTTGTCCCAGACTAGGGATTTTCCAAAATTTGCGGACACCCGTCGTTTTTACAGAGGGCCGATTCCCAGAATCATTTGAGTCCTTATATTTTCCTATTAGAATTTAGGTCGGACACTTTTTAACTTTCCCTATGTGTGTTTTATGTGATTTATACATTACATGTGGCTATATAGAGAGAAAAGACTAAAGAGTCGTTGCTTACGAATATTAGGGTCTTTCTTCTGGACCTCTGATCTCCGCCCAAACGACAAACAGACCGAAGTCCGGCAGAAACTTTAGAAAAGGCTTTCTGCTTACCTCTTTATTGGAGCTCCTTTGTCGTTGGGTGGTGAAGACAGGCCCGTCTGGAAAGATCGTGGTTCCGAATGACCTAATACCAAGAAGAATCCGGGTCACGGCACCAATTGTTGGAGCCCGGACTTCCGTCCGGCAGACTCCACCCGGTTCTCTTTTTCTATGCTTGGTATAAAGAATGCCAGAACGACTGACTTCAGATTATTACCATTTATGTACCGTATTGGCCCGAATATAAGACGACTCCGATTATAACACGACCCCTATTTTTCAAAGATCATTTTGTGGAAAAAAAAAATGCTGAAGACAATAAAGTCACTCATAAAACAACTTTTTATTATACAATTATTAGAAACTCAAAAACTCACAACTGAGATAAAATTTCACGAGATACAAAATGAAAAAAAATTACTACAGTATTGAATACAAAATATATTCTCGTTCTCAAAATAAGAAACAATAAGCAACAAATAAGAACCTCAAGGGGTCCAAACTGCATAAATGATGTAAATAACTGTCCAGGTCCTTCAGCTGAATCAGGCTCTGGTGGTGGACATTCCGTCTTTCAGAGACGTCTTCACTCTCCCTTCTATCAGTCTCTCTGAAGCGTCTCTCAGGACCACGGAAAGCTTTTCTCATAGCGTTAGAATCTGGAGTGTTTTTTCTGTGCTCTCCAATAAGAACGAGGCTCTGCTCCACCAGACCTCCTGGCGGCTTGGCAGTAGTTTGATGACTCTGCTGCGTTGATCACCATCAGTTTAAAGTTGGTATCATAACTTCTCCTCTGTTGTTGCTCAGTTGTCCAGCGTTCAGCCCCTTTGTTCCAGATGATCCGCCATTTTTCATCAGATCATTTGATCTCATTTCATCGCTCCACTCGCTCTCTGCTCAGTGATACTTTGGCTCCATCCAGCGGCGCGGATGTGTATTGACCATCTACCGTAAGTCCGCGATTATAACACCACCCCACTTTTGAGGATACAATTTCTGGAAAAAAACATCGTCTTATATTCGGGCCAATATGGTAAGTATAGCCAGATGTAATGCTCAGCGCTGGACCTTACAGGAAAGATACAAAGTATTTCGCCCCGAAAGGATCCTGATTGTTGATGAAACAGAGTTTTTATTCCATGTTCTTCTGGGCTGGGCCCCGACAGAGAGGCTGGACTTTGTTCACAATTGGACAGTTTGATGTTGATGTCAGCTGCCAACCAAGAGCTGACATCCTTATCCAGTATGTTTTGGAATACTAGTGTGTGTGTGCGTTGATATCTCCGGAACATGTGGGTATGTTTACATTTTAACAGAATATCTTATAAACTAAGTGTACTTGTCTCAGGAACAAGTGTCACAACGGCCTGATGTGCAGTTGATACAATTGTCTCATAGTAGTAGCGCTAATTAAAGTATATCCCTAACACCACCACCACCAGGTCACCAGGTCAGCAGCAACCACCACCACCAGGTCACCAGGTCAGCAGCAACCACCACCACCAGGTCACCAGGTCAGCAGCAACCACCACCACCAGGTCACCAGGTCAGCAGCAACCACCACCACCAGGTCACCAGGTCAGCAGCAACCACCACCACCAGGTCACCAGGTCAGCAGCAACCACCACCACCAGGTCACCAGGTCAGCAGCAACCACCACCACCAGGTCACCAGGTCAGCAGCAACCACCACCACCAGGTCACCAGGTCAGCAGCAACCACCACCACCAGGTCACCAGGTCAGCAGCAACCACCACCACCAGGTCACCAGGTCAGCAGCCACAACAAAAGGAAAGAAATAAAACACTTAGTGGGGCTGGAATCAAAACAATAAACCAAACTTAACAGAAAGATACCAACAAACCATAATATGACAATACACAACCCACACTGTCACACACTCATGCAGTCATTCATACTAAAGGAGGACAGAACTCCAGCTCAAGGCTGTTTCCCAGTCTGCAGCGTCCAGCTGTAAGAGAGTCTGCATGGACCAGCTGGGCTTTGCTCCATGTGGTGGAAGTGGCAGCAGCAGCCTCACCGCAGCCACGCCGGCAGATACCAGATCAGAGGAGGCAGAAACAAGGAGCTGGAGACAAAATGCAGGGACTCCAGGGAGCAGAGGACAGCAGCGCCTCGGACAGGGACGACAGGGGACGACAGGGAGCAGAGGACAGCAGCGCTTCAGACAGGGACGACAGGGAGCAGAGGACAGCAGCACTTCAGACAGGGACGACAGGGAGCAGAGGACAGCAGCGCCTCGGACAGGGACGACAGGGGACGACAGGGAGCAGAGGACAGCAGCGCTTCAGACAGGGACGACAGGGGACGACAGGGAGCAGAGGACAGCAGCACTTCAGACAGGGACGACAGGGAGCAGAGGACAGCAGCACTTCAGACAGGGACGACAGGGAGCAGAGGACAGCAGCACTTCAGACAGGGACGACAGGGAGCAGAGGACAGCAGCGCCTCGGACAGGGACGACAGGGGACGACAGGGAGCAGAGGACAGCAGCGCTTCAGACAGGGACGACAGGGGACGACAGGGAGCAGTGGACAGCAGCACCTCGGACAGGGACGACAGGGGACGACAGGGAGCAGAGGACAGCAGCGCTTCAGACAGGGACGACAGGGGACGACAGGGAGCAGTGGACAGCAGCACCTCGGACAGGGACGACAGGGGACGACAGGGAGCAGAGGACAGCAGCGCTTCAGACAGGGACGACAGGGAGCAGAGGACAGCAGCGCTTCAGACAGGGACGACAGGGAGCAGAGGACAGCAGCGCTTCAGACAGGGACGACAGGGGACGACAGGGAGCAGAGGACAGCAGCACTTCAGACAGGGACGACAGGGAGCAGAGGACAGCAGCACTTCAGACAGGGACGACAGGGAGCAGAGGACAGCAGCGCTTCAGACAGGGACGACAGGGAGCAGAGGACAGCAGCGCTTCAGACAGGGACGACAGGGAGCAGAGGACAGCAGCGCCTCGGACAGGGACGACAGGGGACGACAGGGAGCAGAGGACAGCAGCACTTCAGACAGGGACGACAGGGGACGACAGGGAGCAGAGGACAGCAGCACTTCAGACAGGGACGACAGGGAGCAGAGGACAGCAGCACTTCAGACAGGGACGACAGGGAGCAGAGGACAGCAGCACTTCAGACAGGGACGACAGGGAGCAGAGGACAGCAGCGCCTCGGACAGGGACGACAGGGGACGACAGGGAGCAGAGGACAGCAGCGCTTCAGACAGGGACGACAGGGGACGACAGGGAGCAGTGGACAGCAGCACCTCGGACAGGGACGACAGGGGACGACAGGGAGCAGAGGACAGCAGCGCTTCAGACAGGGACGACAGGGGACGACAGGGAGCAGTGGACAGCAGCACCTCGGACAGGGACGACAGGGGACGACAGGGAGCAGAGGACAGCAGCGCTTCAGACAGGGACGACAGGGAGCAGAGGACAGCAGCGCTTCAGACAGGGACGACAGGGAGCAGAGGACAGCAGCGCTTCAGACAGGGACGACAGGGAGCAGAGGACAGCAGCGCCTCGGACAGGGACGACAGGGGACGACAGGGAGCAGAGGACAGCAGCACTTCAGACAGGGACGACAGGGAGCAGAGGACAGCAGCGCCTCGGACAGGGACGACAGGGGACGACAGGGAGCAGAGGACAGCAGCGCTTCAGACAGGGACGACAGGGGACGACAGGGAGCAGAGGACAGCAGCACTTCAGACAGGGACGACAGGGAGCAGAGGACAGCAGCACTTCAGACAGGGACGACAGGGAGCAGAGGACAGCAGCGCTTCAGACAGGGACGACAGGGAGCAGAGGACAGCAGCGCTTCAGACAGGGACGACAGGGAGCAGAGGACAGCAGCGCCTCGGACAGGGACGACAGGGGACGACAGGGAGCAGAGGACAGCAGCACTTCAGACAGGGACGACAGGGGACGACAGGGAGCAGAGGACAGCAGCACTTCAGACAGGGACGACAGGGAGCAGAGGACAGCAGCGCTTCAGACAGGGACGACAGGGAGCAGAGGACAGCAGCGCTTCAGACAGGGACGACAGGGGACGACAGGGAGCAGTGGACAGCAGCACCTCGGACAGGGACGACAGGGGACGACAGGGAGCAGAGGACAGCAGCGCTTCAGACAGGGACGACAGGGAGCAGAGGACAGCAGCGCTTCAGACAGGGACGACAGGGGACGACAGGGAGCAGAGGACAGCAGCACTTCAGACAGGGACGACAGGGAGCAGAGGACAGCAGCACTTCAGACAGGGACGACAGGGAGCAGAGGACAGCAGCACTTCAGACAGGGACGACAGGGAGCAGAGGACAGCAGCGCTTCAGACAGGGACGACAGGGAGCAGAGGACAGCAGCGCCTCGGACAGGGACGACAGGGGACGACAGGGAGCAGAGGACAGCAGCACTTCAGACAGGGACGACAGGGGACGACAGGGAGCAGAGGACAGCAGCACTTCAGACAGGGACGACAGGGGACGACAGGGAGCAGTGGACAGCAGCGCCTCGGACAGGGACGACAGGGGACGACAGGGAGCAGAGGACAGCAGCACTTCAGACAGGGACGACAGGGAGCAGAGGACAGCAGCGCTTCAGACAGGGACGACAGGGAGCAGAGGACAGCAGCACTTCAGACAGGGACGACAGGGGACGACAGGGAGCAGAGGACAGCAGCGCCTCGGACAGGGACGACAGGGGACGACAGGGAGCAGAGGACAGCAGCGCTTCAGACAGGGACGACAGGGGACGACAGGGAGCAGTGGACAGCAGCGCCTCGGACAGGGACGACAGGGGACGACAGGGAGCAGAGGACAGCAGCGCTTCAGACAGGGACGACAGGGAGCAGAGGACAGCAGCGCTTCAGACAGGGACGACAGGGGACGACAGGGAGCAGAGGACAGCAGCGCTTCAGACAGGGACGACAGGGAGCAGAGGACAGCAGCGCTTCAGACAGGGACGACAGGGAGCAGAGGACAGCAGCGCTTCAGACAGGGACGACAGGGAGCAGAGGACAGCAGCACTTCAGACAGGGACGACAGGGGACGACAGGGAGCAGTGGACAGCAGCACTTCAGACAGGGACGACAGGGGACGACAGGGAGCAGAGGACAGCAGCACTTCAGACAGGGACGACAGGGAGCAGAGGACAGCAGCGCTTCAGACAGGGACGACAGGGAGCAGAGGACAGCAGCGCTTCAGACAGGGACGACAGGGGACGACAGGGAGCAGTGGACAGCAGCGCCTCGGACAGGGACGACAGGGGACGACAGGGAGCAGAGGACAGCAGCACTTCAGACAGGGACGACAGGGAGCAGAGGACAGCAGCACTTCAGACAGGGACGACAGGGGACGACAGGGAGCAGTGGACAGCAGCGCCTCGGACAGGGACGACAGGGGACGACAGGGAGCAGAGGACAGCAGCACTTCAGACAGGGACGACAGGGAGCAGAGGACAGCAGCGCTTCAGACAGGGACGACAGGGAGCAGAGGACAGCAGCGCCTCGGACAGGGACGACAGGGGACGACAGGGAGCAGAGGACAGCAGCACTTCAGACAGGGACGACAGGGAGCAGAGGACAGCAGCACTTCAGACAGGGACGACAGGGAGCAGAGGACAGCAGCACTTCAGACAGGGACGACAGGGAGCAGAGGACAGCAGCACTTCAGACAGGGACGACAGGGAGCAGAGGACAGCAGCGCCTCGGACAGGGACGACAGGGGACGACAGGGAGCAGAGGACAGCAGCACTTCAGACAGGGACGACAGGGGATGACAGGGAGCAGTGGACAGCAGCGCCTCGGACAGGGACGACAGGGGACGACAGGGAGCAGTGGACAGCAGCGCCTCGGACAGGGACGACAGGGGACGACAGGGAGCAGAGGACAGCAGCACTTCAGACAGGGACGACAGGGAGCAGAGGACAGCAGCACTTCAGACAGGGACGACAGGGAGCAGAGGACAGCAGCACTTCAGACAGGGACGACAGGGAGCAGAGGACAGCAGCACTTCAGACAGGGACGACAGGGAGCAGAGGACAGCAGCACTTCAGACAGGGACGACAGGGACGACAGGGAGCAGAGGACAGCAGCGCTTCAGACAGGGACGACAGGGAGCAGAGGACAGCAGCACTTCAGACAGGGACGACAGGGGACGACAGGGAGCAGTGGACAGCAGCACTTCAGACAGGGACGACAGGGAGCAGAGGACAGCAGCACTTCAGACAGGGACGACAGGGAGCAGAGGACAGCAGCACTTCAGACAGGGACGACAGGGAGCAGAGGACAGCAGCACTTCAGACAGGGACGACAGGGAGCAGAGGACAGCAGCACTTCAGACAGGGACGACAGGGAGCAGAGGACAGCAGCACTTCAGACAGGGACGACAGGGAGCAGAGGACAGCAGCACTTCAGACAGGGACGACAGGGGACGACAGGGAGCAGAGGACAGCAGCACTTCAGACAGGGACGACAGGGGACGACAGGGAGCAGTGGACAGCAGCGCCTCGGACAGGGACGACAGGGGACGACAGGGAGCAGAGGACAGCAGCACTTCAGACAGGGACGACAGGGAGCAGAGGACAGCAGCGCCTCGGACAGGGACGACAGGGGACGACAGGGAGCAGAGGACAGCAGCACTTCAGACAGGGACGACAGGGAGCAGAGGACAGCAGCACTTCAGACAGGGACGACAGGGGACGACAGGGAGCAGAGGACAGCAGCACTTCAGACAGGGACGACAGGGGATGACAGGGAGCAGTGGACAGCAGCGCCTCGGACAGGGACGACAGGGGACGACAGGGAGCAGTGGACAGCAGCGCCTCGGACAGGGACGACAGGGGACGACAGGGAGCAGAGGACAGCAGCACTTCAGACAGGGACGACAGGGAGCAGAGGACAGCAGCACTTCAGACAGGGACGACAGGGAGCAGAGGACAGCAGCACTTCAGACAGGGACGACAGGGACGACAGGGAGCAGAGGACAGCAGCGCTTCAGACAGGGACGACAGGGAGCAGAGGACAGCAGCACTTCAGACAGGGACGACAGGGGACGACAGGGAGCAGTGGACAGCAGCACTTCAGACAGGGACGACAGGGAGCAGAGGACAGCAGCACTTCAGACAGGGACGACAGGGAGCAGAGGACAGCAGCACTTCAGACAGGGACGACAGGGAGCAGAGGACAGCAGCGCCTCGGACAGGGACGACAGGGGACGACAGGGAGCAGAGGACAGCAGCACTTCAGACAGGGACGACAGGGGACGACAGGGAGCAGAGGACAGCAGCGCCTCGGACAGGGACGACAGGGGACGACAGGGAGCAGAGGACAGCAGCGCTTCAGACAGGGACGACAGGGGACGACAGGGAGCAGAGGACAGCAGCACTTCAGACAGGGACGACAGGGGACGACAGGGAGCAGAGGACAGCAGCGCCTCGGACAGGGACGACAGGGGACGACAAGGAGCAGAGGACAGCAGCACTTCAGACAGGGACGACAGGGAGCAGAGGACAGCAGCACTTCAGACAGGGACGACAGGGGACGACAGGGAGCAGTGGACAGCAGCGCCTCGGACAGGGACGACAGGGGACGACAGGGAGCAGAGGACAGCAGCACTTCAGACAGGGGCGACAGGGAGCAGAGGACAGCAGCGCTTCAGACAGGGACGACAGGGAGCAGAGGACAGCAGCACTTCAGACAGGGACGACAGGGGACGACAGGGAGCAGAGGACAGCAGCGCTTCAGACAGGGACGACAGGGGACGACAGGGAGCAGTGGACAGCAGCGCCTCGGACAGGGACGACAGGGGACGACAGGGAGCAGAGGACAGCAGCGCTTCGGACAGGGACGACAGGGGACGACAGGGAGCAGAGGACAGCAGCACTTCGGACAGGGACGACAGGGGACGACAGGGAGCAGAGGACAGCAGCACTTCGGACAGGGACGACAGGGGACGACAGGGAGCAGAGGACAGCAGCGCTTCAGACAGGGACGACAGGGGACGACAGGGAGCAGAGGACAGCAGCACTTCAGACAGGGACGACAGGGGACGACAGGGAGCAGTGGACAGCAGCGCCTCGGACAGGGACGACAGGGGACGACAGGGAGCAGAGGACAGCAGCGCTTCGGACAGGGACGACAGGGGACGACAGGGAGCAGAGGACAGCAGCGCCTCGGACAGGGACGACCACTCTCCCTATTGAACCACAGCTTGGGAGCCGGCCGGCTGCCGTTAATCCAAGTGTATTTGTGTAAGTTTGCACCATTCTCTTTATCCAAGCTCAAACCTGGACAGTAAATGAATCCTAATATTCTCACCTGACCAGGTGATCATCAGTGACGTTACCTGATGATCTCGGGTTATGTCACTGATGATGTTTTCAGGTGAATCAGTAGATTCTGATGTATGTAAGAACCTGAATCTCCTGAAGCGGTGCACTGATGAAACACTGCAAATGTTCACAACCTTCAGTCATGCTGCCTTGCTCAGGTCAGCCATGATCCGGAGACCTAATTCACTCATCCTTTCATGCCAGTCGGGTGGGCACACCCAGCCACCCTCCTGCAGTCCGTGGTCATGTTGCCAGGTTTGCGTGCTCTCTTCCCTGTGGACAACTAGAGGAAAAGGTTTGGTTTTGAAATGAGTTTGACTTTGTTAAGTTGAGGCTTCAGGCAGTCTCCATTTGGGTGTGTACAAGACGCTGGGTCTGACATATTCAGCTGAAGCAGAAGGGAATGTTGCAGGCAGTGTGGACTGGACGCTGTTTGTACCGTAGATAGAAAATACAATGAAGGAACCTTTCCTGACGTGCCCCATAGCATTCTGAAGACTCCAGCAAGTTCAACAGAACGTCTCCATACTGAACATTTTAAACCAGATGTAAATGTGATTGATCCAGCATGTCACATGACCGCATCAGTGGACAGAGGAGGAGTTGTGATCAGCTGATTTATGTAAAACTTTAAGTCATAAAATAAAATCAGTGGATGGTTTGCATGAAACTCGGTCTGGTGAAGCAGCACATCTGTGGAAGCTACAGACAGAGACCAGAACATGTTCTGAAACCAGGCACCTTACGTCTATTTACACACTGAAACTCAGCATTTTTGAATGAGTTCCAATGAGACTTGGGCTCTTTTTGAAACTGTCATCGCCCCCTGCTGGAAATCGCCTGGAATTACAGCTTTTCTGCACTTCTGCATTATCTTCATGTTTTACCAGTCCAGGTTGGTGCTTGGTTTGAACTTGGGGGTGTGCCAACAATCTCAACTTTAATCAGCACTACACAACTGCTATGGATACTTGTTTAATGTTGTGCATAACATTCAAGCAGTAAAAATCATTGAGAATATATGAAATAAAGCAAAGTAAAAGAAGTGAATTTATCTTCCGTAAGAGCTGAGACTGAGGTCAGAGCAGCTGAACCAGGTTACAGGACATTCATTCTGCATGTTGTCCTTGGGAAAAGCTTTCTGTGCTCCAGCAGCGGCTCCACTCATGCTCCCAATTCCAAAGCCAAAACACAGCATGGTCATTCTCTCCCCAGAAGTGTGTGCTGGTTTGGTGTTTGCTGTCAGCTCCTCTCAAGTGTCAAGCAGTTAGCGAACAAACCGTTACGGCATGTTTCACAGATAAAGTTTTCCACTTCAGACCAGTCAGCAGGATGAGCGACCATACACATGCTGAGCTGAACATAACCATTTAATCAACTGGACAATCTCAATACAGTTTCCATTAGTAGCAGAGCAAATTAATAATCACTTTTAATAATAAAACTGCAGGCCTTTACTGAAGTTCCTACTGTTCTGGGCCTCAATACAGAAAACATCCCTCCATTATAGATCTGAGCTCTTACATTCTAAAATACAGGGAACCCAAGTGGAAATCATAAAGTATGTGAAATTATCAACAGCCTTGTGATCTTAACAAGCCTCCACTATCATTATAGTTTTTGGCAGATTAACAATCAAGCCACCAACGTTACACTTAAAGATGTGAGAGGACCTTAAAGCAATGGAGAATAAAAAACCAAAAACAGCCCAAACAAATAAATAGGATAAAAATGTGCAAATAATTCAAGACCGATGTGTCCTGTGGACAAAAACACGCAGAGGCAACTTTTCACCAAGTTCTAGAGATCCTGTTATATGCTTCCCCCTTTCTTTTGGAAACAGCATTTGGTTGTCATTAAACTTTCACTGCTCAGAAGCACTAAAGATAGAAAGTTAAAAAGCAGGTGTTCTGCATGGACAAACCTATCTGTCAATAGTAAAACGTGCCGAAGTCGCCCAGGCCATTGCGTTTGAACAAGTTTCCTTGTATGGAGACAAAGATCGGGTGGTCCTTCAAGTCCTGGGTTGTCCAGATGCACGAAATGTCCTTGTTTCTGCTCAGCTGACGACCCAGATGCCACTTCCTGGTGCTGGGGGGCGCCGTTTCAGGCTCAGCAGTTTCTGAGGTGCTGCTGGTTGGCGGGGAGGGCATGGAGGGGAAATCTCCCTGCTGCTTCTCCTCCGCTGGCAGGCCAGCTGGGTCTTCTGAGCAGAAAGAAAAGACACATTCAGATTGTTGTAGATTCCAACATGGCCGCTGAGCGACCAGCTGCAGAGGCTCTCCACTTTGTTCTCCCACTTTTTTCTGTTTCTACTTGTGTACAGGCACGTTTCTCTGTTTTCTTTCAAAGTGGATGACTCACTGTGCAACTGTGCATGTGGGAAACCCACTTTCACTCTACTTCTACCATTTGCTCGATTACTTATGCTTTATTTGCACCTCTCATCAGATTTTGCACTCCCGTGTCCTACGAGCCTGTGCACCTGTAAAAAATCCTCTGCTGTGAGAATAATGAAGCCTGTTCTATTCCACTGACTGAGGGAAGCACCGACCTGCACATTTGGGCTTGACGAGATGCACGCCGTACCCTTCGTTGTTGTGGATCACGTTGTTTTCCATCGTGATGGATGGCATCACTTCCATTTCATCAGCAAAGTCCTCCAAAGACAGACACCCAGAGAGTTTTGAGGTATGTTTGTGGTTCCAACAGGAAGATTAAACATCAGCTGAGCACAGCTCCACGTCCCGTTGAAGATGGGGTCAAAGTTCATACATAAAGGTGAAATGATTTAAAGATAAGATTTCTGCAAACACAACCACGATAAGTACAGTTGCAACATTTCAAAAGAAGAAGCACATCGCAGTCTGACTCTGGGGTTTGGGCTCTTTTGGTCTCACCTTGATGAGGATCCCATCCTTGCAATGATGGATGCCATTACTAACCAGGCAGCAAATACTGCCGGGATAGATCTCCAGGCCGGCCCCCTGCGGACAGCACAGCACAAGATGAACCCCCGCATGTCCCCCTTCCGATCAGCTGGGACTGGCCCTGGCAGCTGGCTTGTGAGCGTCTCAGTAATCTTCAGGCTTGTTCAAGAGTTGCTCAATCAAAATTCGGACACAGTCTCTTGATGCTGTTTTAGGCAAAGACGTCTATGATTTCAGGTGCATGCTGTACTATGGGATTAAAGACCTGGTACAGTCCTTCAGCTTGATGTCTGGCCTGTTAAAATCTGATGGCCCTGTAATAACATGGCAGATGTCACCAATCACCAAACAATGTTGCAATAGAACTCAATAATAATAATTAAAAAACAATAAAATGCTCTGAAGCACTCCGACATTACTGAATTATACTATACTAGGGAGTGTCTGTGTGATGAGCAGTGTGTCGCTGTGGTATGTAAGGCTCCATTTACATTTTAAATACAATGTTTTCGCATTTTTGTCTCAAGCCTCTTTCACACTGGCCCAAAAAAAAAAACACTTAAACCCATTAATAATCGGCTCCTCATGGCAGTGTGAAAGGGTTTAATCGGCATTTCGACCCGGGTCTTTAAACCCTGCAATCGACGCAGATTTTTAGCGGGTCGCTGCTATCGGCTTTTAGTGGGAGGGGCGAAAGGGAGTGTGAAAGGAAGACGCGAGTCGACGCGGTAATTTATGTGATGACGTCGACGCAGCGCAGCTACGTTAGCGCGCTAGTTGTTGTTTCTGGACACAGCGGGAGATTTCCTTCGTCAAGATGACCCAGTATTGGCAAGACAGCGAGACCAGAGAGCTGCTCTGGATCCGTGGGGAAGAGGAGATCCGTCTACAGGGAACGGGACTGAGCTGTAGTCCATTAGGTGCGTTCGACATGAGAAAGACAGAGGCAGACTTTTAAGACTTTTGAGCCGCCCCGCCCAGATGTGGCCCGGCGTCACTGATACGTAGGATCTACGTAGGGCGTTGAAAACTCACAAGACCCAAACGAGATGGGTCCCAGAGGAGCCGCTGTGAGCTGCTGGAGAGCAACTCACGCTCCCTGGCCCACCGCTCTGGTTCAGACAGGCCGGGGACTGGACCGAGCCCACTCCTCATCAGTGATAACACGCTTCATTTGCATAAATACACACCCCTCGAGGTGGGAGTCATGAGAAACACAGACATGGAGAACATAGGGTTGTCCGAGTTGGAGGCAGACTTATAACTCCGCCCCACGGCGCCGTCTGCTTCGTCTGGCTCCGTCTGCCTCTGGCTTTGCCATCGTGAACACACCTGTTGTTTACTTTCGCTTTGCTCTGTCGCGCTGATGATGTCATCAACGTGGGACACCATCAGCATGGGAAAACACAGGCAGGCAGGTCTGCAGGCAGTGTGAAAGGAGTCAAAAGGCGATTGTTAGCGGGTGGAAAACACGGGTCGACCCGCTAGTTGCAGTGGGAACGGGGGATCAGAAAACTTTTGCCTTCACGCACGCAGCAATGTTTTGATAACATCAACTTCCACAAAAACGGCACAAACGCTGAAAACACTGCAGTGGTCATGGTATGCCACGAGTTGATGCTGTTTGCTTTTGTAATGAAACACACACTGCAGAGAACCATACACGCTGAACCAGGGGTGCCCAACCAGTGGAGTGTCACCAGGTAGGCCGCGAGGTGCAGGGGGAAAACAAAAAAAAAAAAACAAAGAAGAGAGTAATCTGCGCACGAGCAAGCGTGTGCGCACGCACGTAGCGCTTCATGCACGAGACAAACAACTGCCCCCCCCCCCCTCCCCCCCTGAGGGATTGGCAATTTGAAAAGTAGATCTTGGGTCAAAAAAGATTGGACACCCCTGCTCTAAACATTAACAATGGGAGAACACACACAGACAGACCACCAAGCTGGCCTGCTGTTACAGTGACCGTGGTCGTTCGCCCACAGGAAGCTGCTCTCCGTCACCGCCATGCCACAGCCACAGCTAGGTGAATGTGAAATACTTAGAGTGCTGAAGACACCAAAGTATGATTATGAAAAACTCTAATAGGTCTGTTCAAATAAGTTCTGTGAAAAAATCCATTTATTTCCATATGTTGTGTGAATAATGAAGCTCGCCGCACACTGAGACAGCGCTCCGGCTAACAGGAGACTGTGACGCTGTCGCCAGAACCTTCCAGCAAAGGAAGGCTGAGGAAGGATAACTACTTTTTTGCTGCCTGTCTTCAGTCTAAAACAAAATGCTTTTGAAAAAGCAAAACTTGTGTCTATCCTTGGACTACAATACAAATACAAACAAAATCTCAAAAAAGTGCTTTTTTGTTGTAAACAATTAGGACGGAACAGTCCTCAGGGCTGCAGGCTGCCACAATAAATGTCTGAGCTACAACATTTAGCCAAACAGGTGCATATTCTGTTTTAGGAATATCAACATACCAACATTTTCAGGGTAGCAGCTGAGACCTGTGAGGGCTCACGACATCTCCTGCTGTCGATAAAACCGGTTCGCTAGGAACTGAGGTGGCAGGAGCTACGACGCATGCTTTTGCTAGTGGCGCAGGAGTAATGTGTGACTTCTGTCACACTTCCTGTGTGAGTCTTCTCACCGCTCTCTCGTCGTTCACATGGGAAGCCAGAATAGCACCACACAACCCATTTATTTGACGAAGGAGCGATAGCCTAGCAGCTAATTCAACTTCGTCTTCCTACATATTGAAACAAGTGTTTTGCTACGGTAGGTGAGGAGGGTCAAAAATCATCAGTCTCGGTGGTGCACGGCGCCCTTTCACGTTTATTTCGTGCGTCTTTGAATTTTAATTTGTCATTTTTTGTATTTCGTGGACTTTTGTTACACCCCGACTAACTACGTTTTAACTCTATTCAGCCATCAGAAGCTGGCACGCCGTCTCTCTGGAAACTGGAAATGTTTTTCATCGTACCATGGTGGAGGAGTGCAGGTCCCATCCCATAATGAAAAGAGTTCATGTGTTTCCCACCTTGGAGCCGTACAGGTCACACATGCTCATGTTGAGACGGGCAGACGTTCGGACGATGACCCCGGTGGTCTCGCACTGCAGCACACAGTTCTCCATGTCCAGCGCTCCCTCACCAACACCTGAGGAACAGAGGAGGACATGGAGAGGCGAAACCTGCAGCCCCACGCGGCTCCCAGCTGGACGCCTGTCAGACAGCCACAGCCCAGGCAAACACCACTGCCTGACGCTGGCTGCAGCGCGCGCACGCGTGCATGCGCACGTGCGCAGAGTCCATGTAGAAAAAGAAAGAGGTATGCTCTGAGGTACCAGCTGGAGCTGCTGGAGGACTCTGGACCATCTCCTCATCAAGCTGCTGTAGGTGAAGACTTGATGTGTGTTACTTGTGTGGTCAGCCATACTTCAGACATTACTGCATGCTGATTGGTCCTTCATGCAGTGATGGAGCTTCACACACACACATCTTTATTTCCATAGTTCTTTAGATTATTACGTGCCGTTTCATTATTTTTTAAATAAATCTCCAAGAACAGTGTTGTCAGGATTGCTTCATAAAAGTAATCCAACTACTGGTTACAACTTGAAAGTACTTTGTTTCACAAGTAATCCATTACTAATTCATAACAACTTTAGTTGGAAAAAAGTATTGGCTGCTCAGTGCTTTGAAATGGACTTTATTAAAGTGCAAATTGTGTGATACCATATATGACCTCTGACCTCTGAATGTGAACGAATGTTGAACGGGGCTACGAGGAGCGTGAGGGACATTTCCACCACGTCCACTACGATGTCCAGTCATAAGACGCTACCTGAGGATTTCCCTTCAGCCACGGTGTGCAGATGGCGGCGCCGCTTCGTGGCGGCGGTCATTTGCACGCCTCGGCCGAGCGAGTTGGTCAGTGTGAAGGGGGGTCAGAGATGGCTATGAGTTTTCCCAGCACAGCCCGAGGGACTCACACAGGATGCCTTCGATAGCGCCATGCTGGATGAACTTGATGTTGGAAATCTTGACAGCTGCTCCTGTGGACTCCAGAAACGAATCCCCTGTGTTTCTCTTCTCAATCACCACTTCATCAGGAAAGCCGAAGCCTGGCACAAAGGAGACGGCACAGCCCTCAGTCAGTGGTGAATTACTGAACCCACCTGGTCCCACGGGACAACGTGAATCCAGTGAAATCAACCCAAACACAGACACAGTGTGTGTTTTACCACAGTGAAGAACAGTGAAGAGGTAAAACATGGCTGCTGTCTCAGCACCACATAACAGCTCAAACATAATCCGTACGAATGAAATCATCTCTGTCGGTCCTACGCTCTGAAATGAACTGTGACTTGAGAATGTGAACACCTGACAACTCATTAGAGGATGAAAGTGACGGAGGAAGAGACTGTACCCTCTATGGTGATGGAGTCTGGAATGTAGATGGAGTTACTGACACTGTAAACTCCTGGGAGCACCACCACCACATCGCCTTCGTAACACGAGTCCACTGCCGACGCCGGCTCTCTGTGGAACTAAACACAAAACACAGCCAAGCTTCTAAGACTTCCTGCAGTCTGGCACCAACTACAGGTCACAGCACACAACAGCAGTTAGAAACACAGACCAGTCAAAACTGATTTAGAATGGGTTTTTAAATCTTGTAACTGTGACAGTTATGCAGATAAATGTGAGCATCTCTGCTATAACTGAATAAAGAGACGGAGCAGGACGCGATCCAGACCTGGATCTCAGTGTCGTCAGCGGAGCACAGGGGGGTCAGTCTGGTGTTGAGGAGAGACTGGAGCTGGCTGCTGCTGCAGGACGCTGAGACCACGTGAACCACCTTCTTACTGGACTCTCTGGGCCCGCGGGTCACAACACTCTGACTCCTCACGTTGCCTTTGTAGGCCAGCACATACCTCAACAGAGGAAAGAAGTGAAAAGATCCAGTTATTAGAGACCTGCAGAAAATTCACCTCTCAACAGGCATAACCTGCTCCAACACACTGACCGTCTGCAGTCTGCAGAGAACACACTGCGGCACAGCAGGAGCCAGGCTGCAGCCACCAGGGATGTGGAGATTAATCGATATCGATCGTGATCGAGATACATACGTGCGAGATACGAGTGTATCGATTCATTCAGTGTGTATCGATGCGATGATATCATGATATCATGATGCATCGTTCGCTGTGTGCCTAATCGGTAATCTTCAAAGTTGCATCGGTTTTTACACGTTGTACTGCCTTCTGTCTTGTTTTTCCAAGGCGTCTTGAATGCACCATCATTCCCGAAGACGGACGGAAGCCATATGCGCATGCGCTCACACACACACACACATACACTGTGCTACAAGTTACAACAACATGGCGGAGTGCAGCAGCGGCACCTTTTTTGTGTCTGTGCGTCCAGTGGCTGGCTAACAGCTGTTAGCATCGTAGTTAGCTTAGCTCAACTACCGCAGGTGAAGAGGAGACAGAGCCAGACTGAGAAAGTGGACAAAATCCTCCTTCCAGTGGTCCAGGGGACGGCGTGTTAGCACGCCAAGTGAATCCGAATGGTTATAAAATATTTTAAAAGACGTGTTTTTTTTTTCAATCCGTTAAAATGATGTTTTGATACACAGACCTGAGCATGCGCAGTGCTCCACAGAGGGATATACCGGCACACAGCAGTAGCAGCATAGACTCAGCCGCTGTGCTCCGGTATATCCTTCCGCGGAGCCAGCCACTGGACGCACAGACACAAAAAAGGTATTTATGAGCTTATCTCACTTTGTAAATGATCAGGAATGATCAGGTTTGTTGGAGCCAGGACTTCTGTCCCGCTGACTCCACCCGGTTCTCTTATTCTATGCTTGGTATAAAGAATGCCAAAACAACTGACTTCAGATTATTACCATTTATTTAAGTATAGCCAAATGTAATGTTCAGCGCTGGACCTTACAGGGAAAGATACAAAGTATTTCGCCCCGAAAGGATCCTGATTGTTGATGAATCAGAGTTTTTATTCCATGTTCTTCTGGGCTGGGCCCCGACAGAGAGGCTGGACTTTGTTCGCAATTGGACAATTTGGTATTGATGTCAGCTGCCAACCAAGAGCTGACATCCTTATCCGGTATGTTTTGGAACACTAGTGAGTGTGTGTTGGTTTCTCCGGAACGTGTGGGTATGTTTACACCTTAGCAGAGCATCTTATAACCTTGGTGTACTTCTTTCAGGAAAGGCCTAATATACAGTTAATACAATTATTCCATAGTAGTAGTGCCAATTAAAGTATATCCCTAACAGGTTTGGGATTCAAACCTCAGATTCCAGGAGCACTTCTCTAACCTATCTGGGCCATTGCCCACTCTATGCTGTTTCTTCACTTTCTGTGTGTGTGTGTGTGTGTGTGTGTGTGTGTGTGTGTGTGTGTGTGTGTGTGTGTGTGTGTGTGTGTGTGTGTGTGTGTGTGTTGTCATGAAGTCCATGCAGCAGTCGTACCTCAACAGGGGACTCTCGATGATGTGAAGCTTTCGCTTGAAGGTGTCCAACTGATCGCAGAGCTTCAAACCCTCCACCATGGACACGTTGTCCAGCTCAGAGTCCGAGTCCGGACTCAGAGAGTTCCGCAGCACGCTGAACTGCTGGAAGCAGTGGCTGCAGCTCTCCAGTAAGGACTGGTACTCCTCAACCAGGCCAGCCGGGACTCTGTCCTCCAAGATGTCGTAACATCTGAAAGAATACAAACTTGAAAAAAAGACTGAGCACCACAGTGTTCCCCTGACAGGGTGTACTCACAGTCTGAGACGGGGTTCCACACAGCGCACAAAGTAGTCAAAGTCATCATCTTCATCTTCCTCATCCCACTCTCTCCAGATGTGTTTGTAGAAAAATCTGCGCGTACAAAAGAGATGAAATCAAGCTCTTTGGTTTTATGAAGAAAGAGCGATATAGATGAGCGGACCTTCACCTGAGGTGCTCAAGAGCTAGAGCAGTCTGGTCCAATTCCCCGGACTCCTCGTACACCACGTGCAGCTCCTGTAGTGTAACTTTGTGCTGAGTGACTTCCAGAAGAGATCTGAGAGTGTCCTTGGTGAGTTCACAGCCTCGGATGTCACACTGCATCGGCAGCACCAGCTTCACACACGCCTTCAGGTCCCTCAGGTCCACGTCCCGCACCTGAAACCAGCACCGCCAACAAGTCCAGTTTCACTGTTCACCATTACACAAACTTGTTTTGCTGTGTTTAACTTCCAACCCTCCTGAGAGGACCAATAAATGTCACTACGTCTAAATATGTAAAATCATATAAAAGTAGTTACAGAACAATGAACTACATGTTGTTTTTCATTTTAAATGCACTGGTGATGAGTGTTACTGGGCTTAATGTGTGTGTGTGTGTGTGTGTGTGTGTGTGTGTGTGTGTGTGTGAGAGCTCCTTTCACTGACTTTACTGTTGCTACATAGTCAGTAAATTTCTGAAACTGGAAACTGAACTCAGAAACAGTTTATGAAACTCCTAAAATAATCAAGGTTTAAGCAAAGTTAAGAAAAAAAGCTTCACCTCCACAAGAACATCAAATACATCAGTGGACCACACAGCCAACCAATCAGAGAGCACCACCACCTTCTCCAGGTAGTCTGCTATGAAGGCCCGCACCTCCGAGGGCTTACAGTCTCCTGAAGAGGGAAACGAGCATGAAAACAGCTAAACAGATGAGAGGGATGGCCGAAATCACTGGAGGGATGCCGTGTGACGCTGGTTACCAAGCATATAGTCCTGGTATGCCTTAAACCTCTCGTAGAACAGGAGGCGGCTGGTCTGGAACGTGTCCGGTAGACCTGAGCCCCCTCCAGGCCATTCACACCTCTGCAGCTGGCTCCCTGAATGCTCAGCTTCAAACAGGTTTGTGCCGCTGTCGTGGTCAGAGCAGCTGTCGTCTTCATGGGCTTTCTCATCCTCTCCATGCAGACTCTGACCTGTTGGGAAAACACGTTTCAATGCTGAGAAAGCCAGAGTCCTACTGTGCCGGTGAAGGCACCGGAAGGCTAAATAAAGAATGCACTTGACTGTTTGACATGTATTTTGGATGGAAATGTCTTAAGTGCTGCTAGATAAGAATTCAAATGGCATTGTTGAGTTTATGTGTGTGGCAGGAGTGGGGACCAAAGTGACCAACAAGAGATCAGAAATGCAACAATGAAGCTGACTCCTATGTGCCTCAGCTGTCGTTTTACTGTGCAAATCTTCAATGTGGTTTCCTCATTGCTGCCATCAAAAGCACACCCTGGGTGGAGTCTGTTCAATGTGGCAGGGGCTCTTCACGTTATTTTATCAGGAAATATCAGCTTGTTGGAAAGGGATTTGGTTAACTAAACTTAACTAAACTAAACTAAACTAAATTAAACTAAACCAAACTAGACTAAACTAAACTATCTAAACTATACTAACTAAATACTAGTTTAAATACTAAACTATCCACAAAGCTGCCCCAGGAGCTAGAATGCTGTGGGAAGTACGGTGCACTGAGCCCTGTCCTCTAATGTCTGAATGTTCTTCCCTTTAGTCCCTTCATTGCTTTTCCCCTGCTGTCCCCCCCTTTGAGGGGGAGTCTTCTCCAGTTTCAGTTGCTGACTCCACTATTACGAGGGCCTACGAACAAGCTCCGGTCGGACCGGGAGGACACTCCTGTCGGTCCTGCCCGCGGACTGGCTTCGGTTCTACTGCTGGACCGTCCAACGGACTGTCCTCAACATAGTCCTAGGCTTTACTTCTTATTGTCTCATGCTAGCTGTTGCCAAAGCTGTCCGTCCCTGGGAGAGGGATCCCTCCATACTGTGGTTCTCCCCAAGATCTCTTCTTTTCCCACTGGGTTTCTGGAGTTTTTTCTTGCCGGATGTGAGGGTGTAAGGCGGTGGTTGCTTCGTTTTGTCTCGTTACTGTGAATTTGACATATTAACGTTATGCTTATTCACTGTTTTTATTTTTACCAACCAATGTAACATCTTGAAGCCTCTGAGGCAGCTGTTGTTGTGATACTGGGCTATACAAAAATACATTGATTGACTGATTGATTGAACATATCACCATGTCTTGCCGCTAACACTCTTCTTCTAACAACATGCAGAGAGCCTGCAGCGCCCTTCTTCTTCTGTGGTGTCTGTGTAAAATAAGGTTGAACATGCAAACAGCACACCTAGTGGCATGAAGTGCAATTGCAGTCATGGCGTCGCCTGTGGCCGTGGTCTGAATGGGGATCTCCTGGGGTTATTCCAAATGTTTCAGAAACCAGAATAATTATCTTAACACGAATATTGACTGCACGTAAACGCAGACAGTGTCGTCTTTTTAGGCCACTGCACCGTACGAGCAACATTCTAAGAGGAGAAAAAAAGATCACATGCATTATTACTTTTGTCTATTTTTTTTGTATTATTGTATTGTTACATTTTAAGTCTAATCTGTCCAATCTTGATTATTTAAATTTTGTACATTTGATGCAAGCATTAATGATGGCAGCAGCATATTTATCATCATAACTTGAAAATAATGTTTCCATTCTAAAGCACCTTCATTATCTCCAGGCGGTTTCTTTAGTTTTTTAATCTTTTATAGCAACGAAAATCCTCAGGGCTGTAAACTGTCACACTTTAACTAACGATCGTTCAGTTCTTCTCTTTTACTGAAAAAAAAACAAAACGGTGCATCGCAAGATTTTATTATCTTGGTGCTAGATTTTTTTCCCCCATTTACTGCACTGTTCAGTGAGATTGTTGTTATATTTTTCTATGTTTATATTAGTTAATTTGCATTGCTATTTGCTTGGTTTGTTAATAAAATGTTTAACTATTCTATAGGCTCTATGTACAACTCAACCACTTCCTGAACTTCAGGATTTTCCTTGTTTCCTGTCTTTCGTGATAGGATGAGCTGATTATACAGGTGTGTCTGAAGTTGTTACAGAGGTCAGACACACCTGCATTAATCAGCTCGTCCTGTCATGAAAGACAGGAAACAAGGGAAATCCTGAAGTTCAGTAAGTGGTGAAGTTGTGCATAGAGTCCATAGTTCTAGTTTTCAGTGCAGATGCTTTAAAACTGGTTTAGAAACAAAATAACATATTGTGATTATAATCGAGATTGAATTATATGGAAAAAAAAATCGTGATCATTTTTTTTACCATATCGCACAGCCCTAGGTGGGAGCCAACTCGTGTGGATCTTTACCACTAATAAACCGTAGCTTCTCAAAATATCGGGATTTCTCTTGTAACCCAAGGCCTTCCTGGGATTCCTGTGCTTCTTCAGTCCGTTTTGACGAGCTTTCGACACGGCTGAACGCACTCAAATTGTTCCATAACACACAATTGCGACTACTGTCAGTATGATTGTTCACACTGAGTGTCTCCAATATGGCGGCGCAGCGAGGGTACCGCCCAAGTCGTGACGTCGGTGAAAACTCTCTATACAAGCTTATCATCGGTAGAACGGCCTGGTCCAGATTTGAGAGGTCTAGGTCGAGTGGTTTTCAGTCTGGGCCTGATTCAACGTGGTCCAGAGGTGGAAAATATGGTCAAACAAGCACTTTTTCCATTTCCACAAATCAGAAAAAAGCACTTTAATAAAACTTTAACATCTTTGGAAAAACTGAGTCCAGATTTGAGAAGCATGGATCCAGTGGTTTTTGATTTGGACCTGGTCCATAGTGGTCCAGGTGTTATAAACACAGTCACATGTGATGTTTTTCCATTTTCACAAATCCAATAAGTTTGACAAATCATCACAAACAGTGTTTTGATTAAACTCAGCATCTGTAAAATAACCTGGTCCAGATCCGAGTAGTCTCCGTCCAGAGGTTTTCGATCTGGACCTCCTTCAATGTGTTATAGTGATATAGATTACTGTAAAAATTCTCTTTCTCTTTGTCACAAATATATTTTAGGCTGCACATTTCAATATTAGTTTTCTGGCAACGGTTTCGTCTCAATCAAAATGTTAAACGCGGTTCTACTTAAAAACACAAAGAACGGAGAACAGTCAGCCGCTCCAACTGGGAAACTTTCCCTGAACGTCTCCCTGAAATGCCGGACGCCACCTTCAGCCTCGGTTCTGACAGAGCCGGAGGAGAGGGGGGCAGCGGGGACAACACATCAGGGCGACAGCCTGGAGTTAAACCGAGATCGGTGCGCATCTCACCTGGAACGGATGGATCCAGATCAGCCTGGTTCGACGCGTTCGGCTCCAGCTCACCTTGAAAGGCGCGATCCGGATCGTCCGGGTTCGACATACCGCTTCCAGTGAACGACCTTCGACCTTTTTCGACAAGGACAGAGGATATCTGAAGGCTCAGAGCGCCGGACACTCCACAATTTGGTCGTTTTCAGCTCGATACGCCGTCAACTCCTCCGGGCGCCCAGTCACTTCAAAATAAACGGTTCACACAGTGGCAGCCAATCAGACGGGCGGAGCAGCGCAAGCCCCGCCTCTTCCCTTGATTTAAGCCAATGGAAAAACAGAAGAAGCAACGAGCATGCGCTTTAAGGAACAGAACATTGAACATAGAACGAAGAACATAGATACACACGAGTAGAACGCGTGTGCGCAAACACCGCATTGCATCATATCATATCATATCAGATCATATATGTTGCACATTGAAAATGTGCTGAAACAAGTAATGGTAACATAGGAAAGATGATGCAGGCTTTTATCCCTTTAAATATTATCCTCTGAGAATTCATACTTCCATCAGACTTTTAAAAAGGTCAATTTTTTGAGAAAATTGTCAGAATAATTTCATATTTACACTTAAATGAGAAATTGTAATTTGCAGATATATTCATCAACACAGTAAAATCTACACCTGCATCAAAAAGTAATGACTGAAACAAAACAAAGCAGGAGAGCAGTTAGGCAAATGTTCTCTTTCCTGTGGACCTTGAAAGCAGCATTGCACATGACGTCAGGCACACAGGTGAGAGGGCACACCTGAGCATGCACATACATGCACACCCTGAAGCTCACCTGCGGCATGCGGAAGTTTTCCTGGTGCACAGTTCAGGTAGTCGCATTGTTTCTGATGGAGTGCCTTTAACATTAATGTCCGAAGATTTCTCTGATTGATCTCATCTCAGCATGGACTCCATGGCCGAGGAGGTAAGCATTCTCTCTTTAACACCATTCTCTTCCCAGCAGGACACATAGCTCACCGTGTAGTGGTGAAACAATTATCTATGTTATCTGACAAGACGCATGAACTCCACCACATTTCAAAACCACTTTCATCTCATCTTTTAGTCTGAACACTCACAAAACCACATTTATTTTCATCCACCACCAATGCCTGCTTGTAAAACACACAGTCAGTGGTTGGGTTTATAAAATTCAGCAAAGAATGTTGTGATAATCACATCAATGGTCTCTAGTCTCATTTGCTGATCACCTAATTTACCGCATATCAGATGAAGGGTGAGTCTGTGGATCACCCAGCTGCTATGAGGTTTTTAATGGCAATTTTGAAAAACAGCATTCCAGGTGGCAAAGAAAGCACTTTTATAGACATTTATGAGAACATAGATAGAAATATTTGCAGTCTTCTCCCTATTCCTCACACTTTTTGCAGAAAATTTGATTGTAAATTTCTGTGGAAAAAAGTATGAATTTTGCTGAGGGAACTAGTTCAAAGTTTAATTAAATCATGGTCTTGAATAAGAGCTTCAGATAGAATAAGAAGGTAAAATTAAAGCTACTATTTTCATCTTACAAAGTTCTTATTGCATTCACTATCAGAGTGGTATTTTTTAACAATTCAATTAGTTTATAATGGAATTTTACAGTAGAAATTTACTTAAAATGCTCTGCATGAATCAAAATTCGTTCAAACAATACGAGGGGGGACCCAAAAGTTTCCGGACTGATTCTATTAATAAAAAATACAATGAATTTCCGACTTTGGCCGCTAGATGTCGCTACAGGATAACCTCATGCATAACTGTGCCAGGTTTGGTCTTCCCCCGTGATGCGGTCAGCTGACAGTCACTGTTTGTGTTGACAGAGTGACACCCCGCTCTGCGATTTTTCAAGATGGCGGATATCCTCGGATATGCGCTCTGTCAAAACATTTTGTTTTTTATTGGGAAAACAGCGGCAGAAACACTCACCATGTTGCAGACATTCTTTAAGAAGGATTCTTAGGGTGTCTGAGTGGTTTGGGCCCTTTAAGAGTAATCAGATTACATCAGGAAGACCAGGCACGCAGAGGACAACAATCCACTTCCAGAACAGAGGAAAACGTCACAAAAACTGAAGAAGACGTCCTGGTAGATCCACGCAGGACTTTTGATGACATTGCAGAACTGATGGGAGTATTGCAGAGATCCAGACTGATCATCCTCAGGCGGTTATTAGAAGCAGTGAGACGAAGGCACCCGGAAATGGCCTCATCATAACAGACAGCAGACCACAGGACGCCCCGTTACGCACAGAAATAGCACCAGATGTTGTGCCTAAAGCATATTTTTTTACTAAAACCGTGACCAGCCAGCCTCCCCACCGCCATATTCCCCTGATCTGGCCCCGGGTGACGGCTTTTTGTTGTCAAAGATGAAACTGGAGCGGCAGCGGAAAGGTAAGACAGGCATACAGGCGGGGGAGGGGGAATCGAAGTTCTGTCTTATCGGTACAGTTACGCACGGTCATGGCGACTCTTCTGAACAGTGAAAATCTCGGGTGCAGCGTTGTATTCAAGCCAAAGGAGAGTATTTTGAAGGTGACAGTTTCAAATAATTTCGAAGATTAAAAAATAAAAAGTTATAACCACAGTCTGGGAACTTTTGGGTCCCCCCTCGTATAATAAAAAATATCATAAAAGTCCATAGTGGTTCATTTAGTAGTCAGTTCCGTCTATAGTGGGTTCATTCAGTGGTCGATGTTTCTGCACATTGGTTGCAGTGAAGACAAGGAACATTTAAAAGAGTGAAATGGAAGAGCCAGTGGTGACAGTGGAATCACCAATCAAAGAAAAATGAGTGAAGGCAGTTAAGGCCCCTACATCCTCCACAAGAACAAGAACAAAGTTCGGCAGGATGACGTCATCAAGCTGCCGAAGAAAGTTCGGCTGCCTGCTGATATTTCATCCTCCAGCCAAGCCAGAAATCAAAGGCCACGCCCCTCTGAGACCACGCCCCCCTCAGTGCTGTAATTACAGGTTAAAATATTCATAGGTGATTAGGTACAGTTCATGTTGTCGTTAATTACTTTTGAAAATATGTGTATAAATAAGTTAAAGGTGCATTAAAGAGTTTGCATGTTTTATGCGAAACAGCGCCTCCTTGGGCATAATGCAGCTTAGTGAAAAACTCGAGGGGATCTCCTTCCTCGCTCGTTTAGTAGCACTCAAGTAAAATGTAAGTTTCTTTTCCCTGGTGGAGTCTGTGTGGAGCTGTGGCAGTGCTAGAAGCCAGTCTGTTCTTACTTTCTGGAAGATCCTGCTCAGTTGTTGCTCACTAAGCATCTGGTGGAGTAATGGCGGACATAATGAAACCTAACCAGCCGGAGCGCGCATTACGTCATTCCTCTCAAATTCTCCCCAAAAAAACTCTGGTGCCGGACCGGCACTGTGACTTTCAAGTGACAATTTAGCGCTGTTAGAGGTACTTGTAATGAATATGTCAGGGCACATTGTACACATCATTAAAAATGTGTAACATATTTATGCAGCCGCTCCTCTAACTCGGTTACCCTGGCCTCCAGCGCTGTCAATACACTGCACTTTATGCAAATACCCCTATCGTCCAGGGAGGCAGGGTTCTGACTCAACATACGGCACACTGAGCAGGAAAGAAAAGAAGACAGAGGGGAGGACGCCATAGCGGTCCCGGCGGACCAAGCTAGTTAGCACGCTAAGCTAGTTAGCACGCCGGTGGCGCTAACGGCGGAGAAGAGATGTAATTCACGAGAGATCACTGGTCAATCAGGGGCGAAAATAACCCCAGAATAAACTAACCTCAGACATGTTTAAAAAAGTCAGTTGTAAATGAGCACTATGCTTCTTTTTTTTTTTTTTTTTTTTGATTGCTTCGGGAATTAACAGTAATAGCAAGAGAGAGACAGCAAGCAAGCTTCACCAACACGGAAAACACTCACCGGAAGTGACGTCAGCTCCCCCAAGCCCTTTCTTTGTATCTCTGGATATTACCTTTGTTATTTCATTTATTTCTCTGGACGTTATGTTTTTGTCACACGACTTTGAAGTTTAACAGTTTGAGTGAATGGAGAGGATTCTGTGGAGGTTTTTGTATTTCACGTGTGGATTTCAGGAGGAGATCGGAGCGTCAAGCTTGGGCTTCATTATTCAGGAACCTACAATATATGTGTCTAATGTAATAGGTTCTTACCTCTTAATTGTCCGTGAATCTGCAGGCATGCTGATACCAAATAAAGCTGTTTTTCAAGTGGAATTGTGTCTTTGTTTATCATTCAATTGCTAACCGATTAAAAGGAAAGGCATATATTTATCTGGCAGTTCAAATACAAGTCATGTGAAAGATGTTATGACAAAACGTAAAAAGCAGTAGCATGGAGTCCTAAGTTTTCATGAAAAAGAATCCAGCTGTTCTTTAATACGGCACAGAAACATTTACAGTTCAGTCAAAAGGCACAACGGTGTCACTGATGTTTGTCAGTGCAGCACAGGTGCACAAGTTTTGTCTTCATCCTCTTCTGGCTGCAGCATGTCGGTCTGCTCCTCCACTGGTTCACATCCACTGGTCACAGTCACTTCATGACATGTTCTGGAAAGCCACTAAAGTCTCAGCAGCTTGTAAATCTTTACTCCTCTTGTTGCAGCTTCCAGCACGTTCAGCACGGGTCTGGGCTCCAGGAGGGGGTGCTGGGACCTTGTTGAGGCCCAGATCCACTAATGGCAACCAGTCAGTTGTGTCTGGGGGAAACAGGTCTGATGGATGTCCTGGAGTGGAAAGATGAAAAAAAGACATTTAAAAAAAAAATCAGTGTCACAAACAGATCATTACATTAATAACTACAATTTACATATAGACTCTACCATGTAGAATATGAGCAATAACCCTGGACATACCGTCCTGCAGTCATGGTCACTTTTTAACTCCCATAATAAATCATAGTCACTTCATCATACACACATTCTGTTGCACTAAAACATACTGTACATATTAGTATATATATTATAGCTCCTGTTATATTTTAGATTTATGTCCTATTTAAAGTTAGGTTTTTCCTACTTTTAGATCTATATTATTATTATATTATCATCCTATTAATATTCTTATTAAGATTTGGACCATTATTTATTCTTATTCCTTATTTACACATTCCCTGACTGTTCTGCCCCTGTGTGTTCTTTGAGCCTCTGTAATGGTAAATTTCTCCATGGTGAGATAAATCAAGGCTATAGTATTCTATACACATCCACACACTCTCACTTACTCTGAACCTTGAAGACTAAGAAATGATGAATGCTGAGAATACCAAACACTTTATAAGATACATTGGAAGTTGATTTGTTATTTTGGGGCACATTTACTTGAGGCCCCCTGGTGTGGCTGCTCTCAAGTATCAGTTGCTCTGATTTGAAATTGTTTCTAAAGCAGCACTAACCCTCAGTAATAGTCAACCCTGACTCCAGCACCAAAAATATATGCTATAATTTTAGACAGTAGTCTAATAGAAGTCCGGTTGCGCCACAGTGCAGAGCACAGGGTTCCCACAATAGTCATTCTACTCAAATGCTGCATAAAATCATCAAGTAATAACGCTGATCTTACCGGATACAGAGTGGAGATCACAGACTCTCGTGTTCTTGATGCTTGATTCCTGCACATCAGCTCTTGGAATCCTCGTTAGCCAGCCAGCCGTCTTCTTTGTGAGACTTGTCGAGTCTGCTCTCCTTGGTGCGTGAAAACAGCCGGTATCCGGAAAAAAAAATTTAAAAAAAAACGACGCACATCGCGGTCTGCCCGAATCCCACAACAGCACGAAAGTTCA
Source organism: Salarias fasciatus (assembly GCF_902148845.1). NCBI lineage: Eukaryota > Metazoa > Chordata > Actinopteri > Blenniiformes > Blenniidae > Salarias > Salarias fasciatus. The sequence goes on from NC_043745.1 coordinate 226,297, forward strand.
CCATCGTCAGTCTGGACTATTCTAGTCGTGCACGGGCGATGATGTGTGCCGGATAAACTGTTCAGTCTGCCTGAAACCGCTGTGTGACCACACCGTGTGTGTCCTCCAACATGGCGATTGTTGTGGAAGGTCACGTGACCGTGATGTCTATTAGGAACACCCTATTGGCAATATATAGTAAAGCCATTTTGGCTGAAGATTATCAGAGTGGTGAAATCCATCTTTTGGAAATGTGTTCACTTCAGTCATTAAATAAAATCAGTTTAAAAATGATCTGAGTCCAGAATCATTTTCAATGTAGTTCTCCGTTGAACAGTGGTAACATTTTGTTAAACAGAAAGAGGTACAATGTAATCATATAATGTAATCAAATACCTGGACAGTTAAATAATATTAAAGGCGAATTCAGCTGACTTTATGAGGGACTGTTGGAAAACTTGGAGCTTTCTGCTCCATTCAATAAAGCACCGTCTCTTCAGTGGCTCCGCTTTGACAATAAGTGGGAGTAGTCCGATGAGGTTCATTAGGCCTTTTTTTGTATTCATGTTTGATTCTTATAAACAGGCCAATGATGATCTTGCTTACCTTTACATGTTTCGGCTGTCAACCTGCAGCCTTCCTCAGAAGTGTCACGTGATGCAGGTTGACAGCCGAAACATGTAAAGGTAAGCAAGATCATCATTGGCCTGTTTATAAGAATCAAACATGAATAAGTGGGAGTGTCGAGGTGAAGCTGGAAAATCTGGCCAATCAGAGAAGACTTCTCAATCACCCAGCCGAACAAAGTTCTTACACCAGGAGGGCACGAGGCTGCCGAAATTTGTTCGGCAAGGAGGCGGTGCGAGAACAAAATGACGTCATTTTGTTCTCGCACCGCCTCCCTTGCCGAACTTTGTTCTTGTTCTTGTGGAGGATGAACAGGCCTTTAGGCTATGTTCACACTGCAGGCTGAAGTGACCCAAATCCGATTTTTTTTGCCCCTATGCAACCTGTATCGGATCTTTTCATGACACAGAACGACACAGATTTGATTTTTTCAAATGCGACCCAGGCCACTTGGATATGTGGTCCTAAATCCGATACGTATCTGATCTTTTGCCATGCGACTTCAGTCTGAATGGCCAGGTCACATTTATCCGACCTGCACGTCATCATGCGGGACGCTTTTGGGTGGTATTCCGTTCAGACGGGAGATCACATACAAGTCGCATTTTAATGTAAATGTGAACAAACTCGCAAAAAAAATCGGATTTCACAAAAACATCTGAATTGAGCATTAAGCCCTGCAGTGTGAACGTAGCCTGAGACAGTCTTGTCTTGTCTGGTGAGCTGAGTGTATCATCACACCTCCACTGTTTCAATACTTTATATTTTGTGTGTCTCAGGAAACCATCGAGTTGTGTCACAGACACAAAGACAGTTCCTGTGCTGAGCCTCTTCTTCCACGAATGGTGAGTAATCACTCAACTCTCTCTCCTTCTGAGTTAGTGCAAACATGAAATACATCTTCATTGACTCTAATTAATGATCACTTGATAGGAGACACCACATTGTTTAACGTACGTAATGGAACTGGAACTGTTGATGCAATATCTGTTGCACTGTGGCAACCTTTTATTTTTAAAACTTTTTTTTGAAATATAAACTGGATACAGTTAAATATATTATTGTACAACATATTTCCAGTTTTTTGTTTGAGGAGCAGACCCCATGCTGTTACTCCAGCAGGCACATTGACTGATATGAGAAATGAAGATGAAAAACACAACAATCAGAAAAGAGGTTCAATCAGTCCATGCCATCTAACTGTGCACATAAACATACACATAGAGACACACGTGTAATGTATATATTTAAAATCATCCACAAAATGGCCCCAACGACAACCTGCATAGTGAATTTCCCAGACAAGTTAAACCCCGTAGGAAAGAGGCGCCACAGGAGGGATGATGGAAAGACAAACCCCTACATTGCATGTTCCACCGACAAACTGAAGAAGTGGCTGACAGAGAGAGAACGTAGAGAGAACATACCAGTGGCTGGAAAAGGCAGGACTGAAAGAGCAGAGAGGCAGGGTCTAAACACCAGATCACTAGAACCCGGGGTGGATCACGCGAGACCAGACCCCAGGACCAGAATGTGACAGGAAGCCTCTGAAACAGTACAGACCATCACAGCAGGGGGCAAGATGCTGCAGGAAAGGCAGACATGGAACGCCATAACCAGGTTGTGGGTAGAGTATGGCTCTGGTAGAGCAGGGTTTCCCAACCCTGGTCCACAGGAAACACTATCCTGCATGTTTTGGATGTTTCCCTCTTCCAACACACCTGATCCAAATGATCAGGATTCTTATCAGGCTTCTGCAGAGCTTGATGACGAGCTGGTCCTTCGAATCAGGTGTGTTGGAAGAGGGAAACATCCAAAACATGCAGGATAGTGTTGCCCGAGGACCAGGGTTGGGAAACCCTGTGCTAGAGGACCCGAGCTGGAAGGAGACACCGCCCAGGAAGGGCCACTACACAGTTTTTATGTATAGATTGGGAGATAGAGATGAACAACCGCTGATGTTACATCATCATAAAAACATACATACAGAGATAGTATCCTGTGAGGATGGATAGGAGTGTTTTTTCCCTCCTTTACACCCTGTCTGTCAAAAAGACACAAAAATAATAAAAACAACATTCAGAGAGAGAGCCAGCATGGTGTCGTACATGTTAAGGTATTAATGGAAATATTAATCAAACATTAATCTAAAATATTCGGAAGATTTTCAAGGTAGAATAATGTAAGATTGATTGATGTCAGTGGAAGTCTTTGCTGGAAGGTTACCTTGACACCTGGATTAGGCTTAATTTTACTTATATTGCTCAAAATCAGGTCCCGTATAAGGTGAAATTTATCCTTTGATCCTCTCAGTAACTACCGTATTGGCCCAAATATAAGATGATATTTTATACCGCATTGAAAATATCTGCCTGTCAGTACTCGAGTATACTTATTTGATGTTCAGGATGGAAGTGAAATTTAAACTTGTGAGTTTGTCAGTTTGTTTTGAAGTTTCAACGCAGATGCTAATTCTGTTAGCATGTCAATGGCGTTTCCATTAATAGTTAGCATTGAGCTAGCGGCTTTGATTTTAAATACTGACTTGTGTTGTTTTCAGACAGTGATGTATGCTGTGATCCATCTTGTGTATTTGTTCACTTCTATGTTTATCTGGTTTGTTTCAGTTTTACAGCCTTCAGGAGAAAGTAATAAAAGCTCAGAGCAGCTGCAACCTGCTGCAACCTGCTGCTTTCTCTCTGAAGAACTGTTCTCTACAGGCCAAACTGAACCCAACATTCAGGAGGCTGAATTATTAATGTTCATGAAGCTGAACAGGACTGGAATTTGAAGGTTATACAGTTATTTACATCATTAATGCAGTTATTGAACCTTTGAGGTTCTTAATTGTTGCTTTTCTCTGTGAGTTTTTGAGTTTAGAATAATTGTACAATAAAAAGTTATCAGTAACCTTATTGTCTTCAACATTTTTTTTATTTTCACAAAATGATATTTCAAAAATAGGGGTTGTCTTATAATCACAGTCATACTATATTTGGGCCAATACGGTATTTTATTTTCTTTAACTGAAGAAAATCTCCAGGGCACTCACCGGTGTCTTGGGTAGGCTTAATGACTTCCACTGTAGTAACATTACCCTGTATGAGAGCAGTGCTGCAGAAACAATGAACGTTGTCTGTAATACCAGATATAGCAGTTCCAGCATTAGCTTTGACGTTGAGCATTTTGAAGACTGTCATCCAATAAGTTTGGTAACTTATTGGCAGGGCATTCCCACAATGTGTGAGTGAATTTGACAAAACCAGTCTTTCTAAAACTTTACTTAAAAAACGGTCAGTTGGATACAGATCTCTAGCTATTAAGAAGGTTGGGATCTTGATTGCTCTTCTTCAGAAGGGGCTTCACCACCGCCGTTTTAAAGACAGTGGGGAAGACACCCGTCTGAAGAGAGCAATTCATGATATTTAAAATCTGTTCCTCATAGAATCCTTAAAATGATTACAAAGTGGTGGGAATGGGATCTAGAAGGCAGGTTGTTGGTTTAACTTGGAGAAAACTGGACCAGGAGTCCTTCATCACCCAGGTCCAGACTGTCCAGTGTGTCCTCGGACATGGACAAGGGTTCAGCTGTGTCCACTGATAAAACCTGTTGGGGTAAAACACCGGACCTGATGTCCATGACTTTAGTTCTGAAGTGGTCTGCACAGTTCTCACAGAGAACGTCTGTTGGAACCTGAAAAGCTTTATTAAAATTAGAGCCAATTAAAATGTTGAAGGTGAAGAAGAGGAACCGGGGGTTGTCTTTATTCTCTGAGATAAGTTGAGAGAAATTGGAAGTTCGGGCCTGTTTAACTGAGTTATAATAAATTTTGAGTTTTCGTTGTAAGATTTCATAGCGTAACCTACAATTTGGATTTCCTCCACCTCCTGCAGTTTCTTTTCAATTTGTTGATTTTAGCTTTTTTTTTTCTCCAGGGTGGTTTGGGTTAACCTTGCATAGCAGATGGGCCTGCCTGATTCAGTTCCTGAAATCCTGCAGATCCCATCTTGTAGTGCTCCGTTGACCAATATCCATTGGTCAATTTTAACCGATTGAATCCTCACTCGGTTAAAATTTTACCGGCCCAATCAGGGGAAAGAGACGTGAGCTGTGGGAAGAGCAGACGTGACAAGAACACGTGACAACAGCGGGAAGCGCATGAAAGTTGGAAAACAATGAAGCGATCTCCGTGGACACGGCAATAGCTGCAGTTTTATAAGACATTGACTCAGTTTCTTCTTTGAAAGAGGAGCAGAGAACATCACTTCAAATCTTTTTGTCAGGAAACGATGTCTACTGCTTCTCAGCAGCACGTAAGCTATGTCACACCGAGGCTTGATGCGGATTGGTCTGTGGTGAGTGTGTCGCGTGTCAATCAGAACGGTCGTCCAATCTTCTTCTTCTTTGGTTCGAACGGTCGTCCAATCGCCAGCTACTGATTGTTTTGAAGGTCCCACCTCTGAAATCAAATCGAAAGAGCGGCTACCCAGATGGACTTGTGAAATATTTCCGTGGCGGACATATGAAACTGTCCATCTGGCGTGTCAGGTTGTGTTTGGGTTGTCCTTTGATTGTTTCAGAGCAAAAGCTGGCTTGATCTTGATTTTCAGTATGAGTACAGACCATGACTAACTTTAGGTTTTAAGCAGGAGGTGTCAGAAAAGTTACCACAGGGATAACTGGCTCATGGCGGCCAAGCGTTCATAGCGACGTCGCTTTTTGATCCTTGGATGTCGGGTCTTCCTGTCATTGTGAAGCAGAATTCACCAAGTGTTGGATTGTTCTCCACTAACGGGGAACGTGAGCTGGTTTAGACCATCGTGAGACAGGTTAGTTTTACCCTGCTGATGATGTGTTGTTGCAATAGTAATGCTTTAGTTTTGCCAGTTAAGAGTAAACAGGCTGGACTTCAGGTTACTCTTAAAATCAACGATAAAATCGCAGGGTGCAGGTAAAATCCCAGCACGAGAGCTCTGTAGAATCTCTGTAAAATCTGCAGCCACTCCAGAAATTCGGCAGCATCTCCTCTCTGTTCTCACCAGGGCCCCCTGCTGGTTAAAACTGGTGATGTTAAACACACAGTAGTGGTGAAACACAGCACCAACCTCCGCTCATAAAACATGAAAATAATGCGGAAATGCAAAAAAGCTGTAACTCCAGGGAAATTCCAGCAGGGGGCGATGATGTTGGTTTCAAAAAGAGCACCGGTCTTCAGAACGGGAATTCATAACGCTATGGGTGACGTCACGAAAGCTTTATCCACTGTGTTTTCCATCTATGGGTGAAACTCAGCCAGGTCAACAACAGAGAACACACTGATGGAAAGACCGGGTTAGAACCCAGGTCCAGGGCGGGGTTAAAACCCAGGTCCAGGGCGGGGTTAGGACCCAGGTCCAGGACGGGGTTAAAACCCATGTCCAGGGTGGGGTTAGGACCCAGGTCCACGGCTGAGTGGAGCTGATACTGCTGTCCATTGGGCCAAAAGATGGAAGTGAAGTTAATATTGATGGGATCATTTCCTTGAATTTGGTCACATTGTCGTCTTACAGTTTCTTCTAAGTTTAAGTTTTTCTTCCCAGGTGCTTTAAAGCCAGGTAACGTAAACTCAAATGATATCAGGAAGTAGGGATGGGACGGGATCTCTTGTCACGAGATTTCACGAGATCAAAATGCCGCGGGATTTCTCGTCCATGCGTTGAACGATATTGAGTACGTTTACATGCAGGCAATAACCCCTTCTTAACTGGAATATTGATGGAATAATACATGGCACACAGCCATGTAAACACGAGCAAAAACCCAAATATGCTCATATTCATATTTAAAAGCCTGGTCGAAAGGGACATGAAATACTGTTCTGCGCATGTTCTATCCGCAAGGAATCTTGGTCTTTTGAGTCCACAAACTACTTGTGATAGTTTAATTGATACGACGTAAATAAAATGTGCGGAAACGATCGTTCAGTTCTTCTCTTTTATTGAAAAAACGGCGCATCGCATCATTAACTCCCAGTAACACTGAGGAACCTGGGAGTGACCTTTGACCAAGACTTATCCTTTAACTCCCACATTAAACAGGTCTGCAGGACCTCCTTCTTTCACCTGCATAATATTTCTAAAATCAGGAACATGCTGACTCAAAGCGATGCTGAGAAATGAATCCATCATCTGTTCCTCCAGAGTAGACTACTGGAACTCCTTGTTATCAGGAACCAATAACTGCCTAAAAAGTCTCCAACTGGTTCAAAACGCTGCAGCAAGAGTTCTCACAAGAACCAGTAGGAGAGATCATATCAGCCCAATATCAGCTTCCCTTCACTGCTTCCTGTTAAATCTAGAATAGAATTCAAAATCCTCCTGTTAACCTATAAAGCCCTGAACAACCAGGAACCATCAGATCTTAAACAGCTGTTAGTCCCAGACTGTCCCAGGAGAACGCTTCCTTCTCAGAGTGCTGGTCTGCTGGAGGTTCCTGGTTCTCTAACAGTAGAACAGGAGGTAGAGCCTTTAGCTATCAGGCTCCTGTTATGTGGAACCAGCTCCCAGAGTCTGTAAGGGAGGCTGACTCAGTCTCTGCTGTAAGACCAGGATGAAGATCTCTCTCTCTCTCTCTCTCTCTCTCTCTCTCTCTCTCTCTCTCTCTCTCTCTCTCTCTCTCTCTCTCTCTCTCTCTCTCTCTCTCTCTCTCTCTCTCTCTCTCTCCTCTCTCTCTCTCTCTCTCTCTCTCTCTCTCTCTCTCTTCCCCCCCCCCCCCCACTATGGGAGACCAAAAAGTCAGAACACCAAAACCCTGGACGAAGAGGCTGTCTCTGAAGTGGACTAGAGCCGTGATTGAGGGATGCAGACAGAACATCAATCAGCTGATCCATTGAGACAGCAATGAACAATTACCGTAAATTAAGAAATTATGTGACCAAATTGAATAAAAAGAAAAAACATTTACATTATCAGAAGAAGATTGAACACGCAAAATGTGATCCTGCAAAAGTTTGGGGAACATTAAATGAAATATTAGGAAGGGGAAAATTAACAAATATTTAGAATCATACGGCGTTTACCTAACAAAACCAAAGGAAACTGCAAATCATTTGAGCCAGTTTTTTAAAAAGAAAATTGAGAAAATAAGAAATTGCATGGAGACAGGACAAAGGCATAACATTTCCTATGAATTAATAAGTAAGTATATTATGAAAGAGAAGGAATGTAAATTCAAGTTTAATAAAGTAACATAAAATTATATTAAAGAATTACTCAAAACAGGTAAGGATAAACCGGCTGGCATTGATAATCTTGAAAGCAAACTTCTGAAAATGTTGGCTGAGGTTATTGACCTGCCAGTTTCTCACGTCATTAATTTAAGTCTGACTAAATGTTTTTTTCCCACACGATGGAAAACTGCTAAAACAATTCCTCTGATTAAAAATAGTAAAGAACCGTTATCTGGTAAAAACAGCAGACCGATTAGCTTTCTGCCTGTGTTAAGCAAAATCATGGAAAAGGTGGCATATGATCAAATACAAACATACTTTTCAATGGATGGGTTAAATACAATCTATCAGCATGCATATAAAAAGGGTCATTCCACTTCAACTGCACTCACTCAAATTACTGATTATTGGTTATAATAATAATAATAATAATAATAATAATAATGAACTTTATTTGTATAGCACCTTTCTAGGTCATCATGTCACAAAGTGCTTTACACAACATAAGCAACAAGGGATAAAAACACAGAGCAGAAAACACAAAAACAGGAAAAGAAACAACAGAATCAGAGAAAAGCAAGACTAAAGAGATGCGTCTTAAGCTGCTTTTTGAAGGAGTCAACAGAGTCCACTGACCTTAGATTGATTGGGAGGGAGTTCCAGAGAGTGGGAGCCACTACCTCAAACGCCCGGTCACCTTTAGTTTTCAGTCTGGAGCGAGGGACTCCCAGCAGGCCCTGATTGGAGGACCTCGGGGACCTGCTGGTAACGTAGGGCTGTAACAGATCTATGATGTGAGCTGGTGCCTGGCCGTGCAGAGCTCTGGACGTGACCACAAGGACTTTATATTGTATTCGGAACTTAATGGGGAGCCAGCGAAGAGCAAATAAGACTGGAGTTATGTGGGACCTCCTGGGGGTCCTGGTCAGCAGTCTGGCAGCGGCGTTTTGGACCACTTGCAGGCGATCCAGAGACACTTTGCTGAGGAAGGTACACGGCGAGTTGCAGTAATCCAGGTGTGATGATACCTGGATTAGCATCTCCATCTCAGCTTGAGAGACAATGGGCCTGAGTCTGGCTGTTCCTCAACTGAAAAATCAATCAATCAATCAATCAATCAATTTATTTTTGTATAGCCCAGTATCACAACAACAGTTGCCTCAGAGGGCTTCAAGATGTTACATTTGTCAGTAAAATTAAAAACAGTGAATAAGCATAATGGTAATATGTCAATATTTACAGTAACGAGACAGAACGAAGCAACCACCGCCTTCGACCCTCACATCCGGCAAGAAAAAACTCCAAAAACCCAGTGGGAAAAGAAGAAATCTTGGGGAGAACCACAGTATGGAGGGATCCCTCTCCCAGGGACGGACAGCTTTGGCAACAGCTAGCATGAGACAAAGAGAAGTAAAGCCTAGGACAATGTTGAGGACAGTTCGTTGGACGGTCCAGCACAAGAACCACGGATCCCAGCAGTAGAACCGAAGCCAGTCCACGGGCAGGACCGACAGGGGTGTCCTCCCGGTCCGGACGGAGCTTGTTCATAGGCCTTCGTAATAGTGGAGTCAGCAACTGAAACTGGAGAAGACTCCCCCTCGAAGGGGGGGACAGCAGGTGAAAAGCAATGAACGGACTAAAGGGAATAACATTCAGACATTAGAGGACAGGGCTCAGTGCACCGTACTTCCCACAGCATTCTAGCTCCTGGGGCAGCTTTGTGGATACTTAACTGTTTAAACTAGTATTTAGTTAGTATAGTTTAGTTTAGTTTAATTTAGTTTGGTTTAGTTTAATTTTGTTTAGTGTAATTTGGTTTGGTTTAGTTTAATTTAATTTAGTTTAGTTTAGTTTAGTTTAGTTTGGTTTGGCTTAGTTTGGTTTAGTTTGGTTTACTGTAGTTTGGTTTACTGTAGTTTGGTTTGGTTTACTTTAGTTTGGTTTGTTTTAGTTTAGTTTAGTTTAGTTTAGTTTAGTTTAGTTTGGTTTACTTTAGTTTGGTTTGGTTTGTTTTAGTTTAGCTTAGTTTAGTTTAGTTTAGAATCCCTAGCTGACCTGATCATAGGCTGCATCGAAGAGAAACGTCTTGAGCCTAACCTTAAATGTGGAGACTGTGTCTGCCTCTTTGACACCACTTGGAAGCTGGTTCCATAAAAACGGTGCCTGATAGCTAAAGGCTCTTCCACCTAGTGTCCATTTAGAGACTCTAGGAGTCACCAGTAACCCTGCATTTTGAGAGCGAAGTGCTCTGATTGGTTGATAAGGCGTTAAAGCATCTTGGAGATAGGTTGGAGCCATCCCATTTAGGATTTTGTAAGTGAGGAGAAGGATTTTAAATCTAACTCTAAACTCGACTGGAAGCCAGTGAAGAGATTTTAGAACGGGAGTAATGTGTTCACGTCTTCTAGTTCCAGTTAATAATCTGGCGGCTGCATTTTGAACCAACTGAAAGTTTTTTAATACACTTTTTGGGCAGGCTGCGAGAAGGGAGTTGCAGTAGTCCAATCTCGCAGAAACAAATGCATGGATGAGTTTTTCTGCATCGCTTCTAGGTAGAATGTTTCTTATTTTAGCTATGTTGCGCAAGTGGAAATATGCTGTTTTACAAGCCAGGTTGATGTGTGCTTTAAATGAGATATCCTGATCAAATAAGACCCCGAGGTTCCTCACAGTAGAGGAGGAGGATACACTGACGTTATCTAAGGTAATAATCTGTTTGGATAGACACTCTCTCAGTTTATGGGGGCCTAGTATAATGACCTCTGTTTTGCCAGGATTCAGACGGAGATAGTTCGTAGTCATCCAGGTTTTAATTTCTCTGATACAGTCACTGAGTCTGTCTATTTGATTAGTTTGATCAGGTTTCATAGATAAATACAGTTGTGTGTCATCTGCATAGCAATGAAAATTGATATCGTGACTTCTAATTATGTTCCCTAAAGGAAGCATATATAACAGAAATAAAATTGGTCCGAGCACGGACCCTTGAGGAACCCCATAACTGACCTGGGAGCACGGTGAGGACTGTTGGTTAACGTGAACAAATTGGTACCTATTAGATAAATAGGATTTGAACCAGCAGAGGGCTTTTCCTCTGATGCCAACCTCACATTCTAACCTCTGCAGGAGAATATTGTGGTCGATTGTATCAAAAGCTGCACTGAGGTCTAGGAGAACCAGGATTGAGACTAGACCTGCGTCAGCCGCCAATAGCAAGTCATTAGTGACTTTAACTAACGCAGTCTCAGTGCTGTGATAAGCTCTATATCCTGACTGAAATTTCTCAAATAAACTATTGTCCTGTAGGTGGCGGTAAAGCTGTTTAACCACAACTTTTTCCAGGACTTTTGAAATAAAAGGCAGATTTGATATCGGTCTGTAGTTAGCTAGAATATCAGGATCGAGATTAGGTTTTTTCAGCAGTGGTTTGATTACTGCGAATTTAAATGACTGTGGCACATAGCCATTTTCTAGAGAGGTATTTATTATAGTTATGATCGTATTTAAGATAACTGGAAGGATATCTTTGAAAAGCTTAGTTGGAATTGGATCTAGGAGACAGGTTGAGGTTTTAGAAGACATTACAATTGAAGTAATCTCAGCCCCATTTACTAATGAGAAACTATCTAGTATTTCAGGTATTTCAGGTGGAGGCAGTGGCTGGATTCCCTGAGCTTGAGCTGAGGAAAGCGCTTCACTGATTTTACCTCTAATGGTTATGATTTTATCATTAAAGAATTTAAGAAAGTCATGGCAGTTTAAAGATTCTGGGATTACTGGTTCCACTACAGTATGACTGGTTGTCAGTCTGGCTACAGTGTTGAATAGAAACCGAGGGTTATTTTTGTTTATTTCTATTAAACGAGAGTAATATAATGTCTTGGCTTTAAAAAGAATTTGTTTATAGCTTAGCAAGCTACATTTCCAGGCCTTCAGAGATTGTTCTGATTTAGATTTACGCCACAGTCTTTCTAATTGCCGAGTTTTTTGTTTGAGAACACGGGTTTCAGAATTAAACCATGGAGCAACGCGCCTGGGTCGATTGGTTTTCAGCTGCAACGGGGCCACTACGTCAAGGGCAGATTTTAGTGAGTGCATAGCACTGTCAACAAACTGATCACTATTATCACCACTGGTCAATAAGCTCATTTCTGTGAATTCACAAGATAATGCAGCAAATGCAGGCTGGATCAATTCTTTGTACCGAGCCACAGATTTTTCAGATAATGTCCGTATCAGCTGAATTTTATCTTTTTGAGCACAGTAGTCTTCAATCAAAACCTGAAAAGTAATTAAAAAATGGTCTGAGAGTATGGGGTTCTGAGGGAGAACATTTAGGTCACTGACTTCTATCCCATATGTTAAGACCAGATCCAGGGTGTGCTTGTGACTATGAGTGGATTCATCAACATTTTGAGTGAAACCGATACTATCTAATACTGCAATAAACGCATTACTCAAACTATCACCAGAATCATCCACATGGATGTTAAAGTCACCTATTATAAGGATCTTGTTATGAGTCAATACTATATTGCTTAAAAACTCTGAGAACTCAGTTAAAAAGTCAGAGTAAGGACCAGGAGGTCGATACACAATAATTAATAGCACAGCTTTTTGATTCTTCCAATTTGGACAAGTAAGCGTTAGTATTAAGCTTTCAAAAGAGTTGAATTTAACATTAGTTTTGGGTTTAAGAAGAAGACTGGAGTGGGAAATCACTGCCACACCTCCACCTCGACCTGTTGATCTAGCTGTTTGGAAATTAACATAGGTTGGAGGGGTACATTCATTGAGCCTCACATAATCATCTTGCTGGAGCCAAGTTTCTGTTAGAGCAAGGAGATCAATGTTATTGTCACCGATAAGGTCATTAACTAACAGAGATTTAGTGGAGATTGCTCTAATGTTTAGTAGACCACATTTTATGTATTTCCTACTGGAAAAGTTATTTTGTCTTGTACAGATGTTAAGCTTTTACCCATTGACTTTTTTTTAATGCTTTGAGCACTTTGGACAGACTCAGTCTCTGTTAGCCTAGGTAAACCTCCATGCTTGACTTGTAAAAATCCGGGAGCAGGATTAGTGACGAGATCAACAAGATCAACAGAGGAGTGTTCTACACGACTGCTCTGCGCCCGGGGCTCATAGCTGGATTGTCAATTTAGAGTTCGAAGCCGATCAGCCATATTGTGAGCTAAAAGGGCTGCACCATCCAAAGTTGGGTGGATGCCGTCCCTGCGGATGAGCCCAGGCTTTCCCCAGAAGGTGCGCCAGTTGTTTAGAAAAATAACTCCGTTTTCCTCACTCCATCTAGACAACCAGCGATTGAATGATGAAAGTCGGCTATACATTTCATCATTGACCAAATTGGGCAGGGGACCAGAGAATATTACGGCATCAGACATCGACTTAGCCAATTCACACACCGAGGCTACTTGTAATTTGAGCACCTCTGATTGTCTCCGCCGGGCATCATTACCGCCTGCGTGAATCACGACTCGACGGAATCTCCTACCTTCCTGTTTTAAAAGCCTAAGGTTCCCCTCGATGTCCCCCACTCTGGCCCCCGGGTAACACCTAACCTTCACCGCTGGCAGCTTCACGTCTCTAACTATAGAGCTGCCAATCACCAGCGTGTCCAGTTCAGCCGGCGTGTCGTCGCTGAGGGGAGAGAACCTATTGTAGACGTGAAGCGGTTCTTGGAGTGCTACGTGGCGGTGCTTAGCACTAGCCTTCCTCCGGACTGTCACAAACCGGTCCTGGTCTTGTCCCGGCTGCTCGGGACACGCTGCGGGGCTAGGCTTGCTAACACTCCTCTCACTGCGGGAACGGGCTGCGAGCCCTGCCGCTACCTCGCTATAGCTAGCGCTGCCCTGCCCTTCACATCTGCGCAGCCGCTCCTCTAACTCGGTTACCCTGGCCTCCAGCGCTGTCAATACACTGCACTTTACGCAAATACCCCTATCGTCAAGGGAGGCAGGGTTCTGACTCAACATACGGCACACTGAGCAGGAAAGAAAAGAAGACAGAGGGGAGGACGCCATAGCGGTCCCGGCGGACCAAGCTAGTTAGCACGCTAAGCTAGTTAGCACGCCGGTGGCGCTAACGGCGGAGAAGAAATGTAATTCACGAGAGATCGCTTGGTCAATCGGGGGCGAAGTAACCCCGGGGGCGTAAATAACCCCGATTTTTGATTGCTTCGTGAATTAACAGTAATAGCAAGAGAGAGACAGCAAGCACTTCAGTCGCTCGCAGGCTTCAGCAAGCTTCACCAACACGGAAAACACTCACCGGAGTGACGTCAGACGACAGACGCCAACTATTGGTGTAGGCAGCATGCACCAGCCAGCAAGAACGGATCAGACGTTTCACATGTTGATCCAGAGTCAGAGCCTGGTCCACAGTGACACCTAGAATTTTAACAGAAGATTTAATCACGGAGGTATGGAGACCTAAACCATTTATGATCCTAGGGACAAGACTTGGAGGAGCAGAGATAAGAAATTCAGTTTTATCAGAATTTAGCTGCAGAAAGTTATTCGCCATCCAGTTTTTTATCGCTGTCACACAGTCACTTAGAGCTGCCAGTGAGGCATTGTTACGGGGTGTGAAGGAAAAATACAGCTGGATATCATCAGCATAGCAGTGATAAGAGACACCTTTAAACTGATTAATTATTTGCCCAAGAGGAAGCAAATACAAGGCAAATAGAACTGGACCAAGGATTGAGCCTTGGGGCACACCACAACGGAGAGGTTCAGATGAGGAGGCGAAGTTACCAACTGAGACAGCACAGCTCCTGTCAGAGAGGTAGGAGGAGAACCACTGCAGGGCTGTCCCCGTCACCCCCCCCCCCCCCCCCCCCCCCCCCCCCCCCACTGACCACGTCTCTCTATCATTATGCTGTGGTCCACTGTGTCAAATGCTGAGCTGAGGTCCAACAGCACCACCACCGAACAGTCTCCGGCGTCACTGCGCATCAGGAGGTCATTTGAGACTCTAAGAAGGGCCGTTTCAGTAGAGTGCAGCCTTCGAAAACCTGACTGAAACTTATCAAAGATACCGTGCTCATCTAGAGCAGCTGTGAGCTGGATCGCAACCACTTTCTCCAAGATTTTTGACAAAAAAGGCAGCTTGGAGATAGGCCTGTAGTTTAGAGGCAGAGAAGAGTCCAGGTTTGATTTCTTAAGCAGAGGCTGAATAACAGCATGTTTGAAACTAGCTGGAACACAACCAGATAACAGAGAGGTGTTGATTATAGAGAGCACCGCAGGACCAACTGACCCAAGAACATCTTTAAACAGAGATGTTGGAAGGACATCGAGAGAGCAAGAAGAGGTTTTCATGTGATTAACCACGTCAGAGAGTTGATGCAGGGTTATAGGGGAAAAACTCTCCAGGATGGACCGCCGAGAGAAACAGCAACCAGAGGGGGCCGGAGGGGGGACGATATTTGATCTAATATCATTAATCTTGCCCAAGAAAAAAGAAAGAAAATTGTCACAATCCTCGTCAACAACAGGGCCGCAAATAATTGGTGATGACTTGGCGGTAATGCTAAAGCAAACCTTTACGCACTCGTTTCTCTGATAAACACGCACACACACACACCAACACACTCAAAATAGTTGTATTATCAACCGTCAATAATAATCAAGAACATATTAAAATTAGTAAAATAAGTCTCCCCGGCTGCGCACCAGGACGGACACCCCCCCACACGGTCCGACCTCACCCTGCTCATTTGATTCTGGGACTGCAGGCTCCACAGGACAAAGGTATTTATTCAGAAAATATGTTCGTTCTAAAATTCATTTTTGGAAACGAAAAATACATGGTTTGCTGTACTTTGATGGAGGATATAATATTTTACCTGAATCTGTAACTGGCCCCTCAGGAGACGCTGCAGTGCTCCAACTACCGTGTTCACTGCTGTGTTTAGATTTATTACAGTAGTTTATTTTTTACACCGTTTTATGTTACTATTATTTAGTTGTAAACTGACAGCAGCCTACAGTAATTCTCTATACCTGGAGGTGACGCGTGAGCGCTTCATGCGCCACTGCAGGTTCTGCCTGGACTGTGCAGCAGCTGGAGGTCGGTCGGGCATTTTTTGGGCAGCAGGATTACATTTGTTTCGTTGTTTGGTTCGCAGCTGTTCTGACTCTGGTTCAGAACGTTCCTCCTCTTCACTCCAGTCAAGATCGCTGATGTCCGACACGTCTCTGCCATCCGATTCCCCCTCACTGACCTCCTGTATCATTGCTAAAGCTTCTTCCACCTTATATCTCTTATTTATGCCTGTTTTTATTGTCTTTCTTTTGGGATTTGGTTGATATTTTTGGCCATCTGTCCGGTTGTCTGCTGACAGAGCGAGCTCCCTGTTCAGGTACGCGCATATGAACCAAAACAAATCAATCACAGAAAAAAAGCCCCGCGAAGTGCATCTTTTTTGTTGGCCTTTGGAGGTATAAATTCTTTGTAATATTATATGTGTCATTGTTAGGACCTTATTTGCTTCAGAAAAACAGTTTCCTCATTTTTCAGTTTTGGTTTCGGCCAAGAATTTTCATTTCGGTGCATCCCTAATTGTTACATTAATTAAAAAATTGCAAAAAAAACAAACAAAAAAAACCCCGGCAATATTATGTTTATCCCAATAAATTCTGGGACAATTAATCGTCCAGCAAAATTTGTTATTGTGACAGGCCTACGGAATAAACAAAGTTGTCATGGCGTAGATAATATAACATAAAAATCATCTTACCTTTACGCAGAATCAGGATCTTCCATGAACTTGATTTGAAGAACTTTTAGAACTATGTACAGTCTTGAAGCCACGTCAGCTGGGTAATACATGGATGAATCAAATCTTCCCGACAACTGCCGGGGAGGTTTGAAGGTAGCGGACGTCCATCCGTTTCTGCTGAGGCCAGAGCGCACATGAGGCTGGAAAGGAGCCGTGATCCCAGGCGGTTTCTTGTGTCATCCTTCAGGAGTGTCACTTGGGAGAAGGCTCGCTCAATGTGAGCATTTGATATTGGCAGAGTGAGCAGTCTGATCACACCGAGAGCTGTTTCCTGCAGCATCTTCAATTTGCAGCCAAAATGCATCAATAGTCTGATCACCTGAGAAGCCGGCTGAAGCAACGTTTCTCCACTGGCACTCCAAGGTGTCGTTTGTGCATGAGACAAACTCAGCAGGCAGATCTTTAACTTCTGGCCTATTTGTCACGGACATCACAGAGGTTGGGCAAAACAGTTTCAGTTTACGCAGCATTTCAGTGACGCAGGAAGGCGCATTTGATATTGCACCAGCACTTCCTTTAAAAAGTCAAAACACCAAGCTGAAATCCTCTCCTTCACTTCTGGCGGTAATGTACTGGCCTCCAACTGTTGCTGGAAGGAGTAACCCAGGTCTCTGTCGTGGTTTGAAAGGTAGAGGCTGGATGATTTCAGGTCAAGCTCCCTCAGACCACTGTCATTGTTCATGCGTAGTACACTGGGCTTCACAAGTCTCCTCAGTGTAGACATATATAGTCTGTCAAGATCTCTGAACACACCCAGTGAATCTCCCGTTTCCAGCTGAAAACATTTGTTCACAGTCTTGATCTCCATCAACACAGGCCGAAGAAAGTGCATGTACATGCTGTTTGATTTGTCGCTGTACATTTCATTCAGAATCCTGGCAGCATAGCAGTGCTCTGCGCCTGATGCCAATCTGAAGTGTAGCTTGAGGGCATCTTCCTGGTCTAAAATCCTCTCAGTGCAGTCTGCAATCACCAACCATCCGGTTGAGCTGGGTGATATTAATTTAAGCGGACAGCCACCATCATTAATCGCCTTGTCGATGCTGTTATAATCACTCTGGCGTTTTGCAGAATGTGCAAACCAATTGTAAGTTTCCCTGATCACGTATTCCAGGTTGCTTGGGAGAAGTTGCATTGCTTTTTTTAATTTTAAAGTTAGCAACAATGTCAAGTGAGTGGCAAACGCAGCGAATAAGCTGCAAATCAGGCTGCATCTCTTTAAGTAGCGAAAAAACGGTATGTTTTTTTCCAACCATAACACTTGCGCCATCGGTAGCAATCCCCACCATATTTTTGATGTCCAGTCCGCATTCACTGAGAAAAGTCACTATTGCATCTGCTATGCCACTGACATCTGCGCTGAGAAGGTTGACTAGCCCCAGGTAGGTACTTAGAAACTTTCCGTGTTTCTGGGAGCGGTACTTCACACAAATGCAGAGGAGCTTGTTCACTGATATATCAGTGCTCTCATCCATGTAAAGAGAATATGGAGACTCACCAATATCCTCCTTTAACTCCTCTCTGAAGTGCAGTGCCAGAAGGGATGTTATAACTGCCGTACATTTGGTCCTGTGCATTGTGAATGCACCCATCTCCTCTTGCAGTATATCCGACAAATCATCCACAGCATTGATGGAGGTGTGGCAGGCAACGTAGGTTGCGACCCTAAGTTCACGACGTTTTTGGTCATCTTTGATTGTGGCTTGTCCTGCACCAGGTCCCGCTGGGACAGCGAAGGATTTGACACTGGGCTGACAGCGAGATTTGTGCTTTTTTGTGGCGCCATGTTCCCTCAAGTCGTTGAGATGTGCTCTTAAATCAACGTTACAATACCTGCAACGAGCTTTGCTGTCATCTGCTGGGGCAGGCGCGATCCAGGTTTTTAATTCAGGGTCGGTCTGCCATTCCTTCCTGTAAAGTTTTTTGTATTTTCCCCACTTCGGCATGATGATTATTTTGCTAACAGATTACCACCTTAGAGACGAGAGAGCGCGCGCGGGCTTCTGCCTCAGGCTTCTGCGTCGGCGCACTGATGTGACGTCACGTTGTTATGGCGACATTAATAGTGACTGAATAACTCACTGCAAATAAATGTTTTTAATTGAATATAATACGAGTGAATGAAATATACAGAATTTTGTATTTGTACTGTTTTTAAACCATAAAATAACAGTTTGTTGTGCTGTTTCCACAATATAAAAAACCGCCAGATGTTGGCAAAAGCAGCCCAAATATTATATACCTGCCCAATGCATTTTTTTCCCCTCCAGATGTAATCACAAGTAGCCCAGTTGGGCGGAAAACCACCCAATCTGGCAACACTGCCCTCACAACACATTTGGGTCTGCCAAGTCTGTCCGGGTTCCTCCTCCGCCAGCGAATCCAACTCACCACCAGGTGGTGATCGGTCCACAGCTCTGCCCCTCTCTTCACCCGAGTGTCCAAAACATGAGGTCAAAGGTCAGATGACACGACAACAAAGTTGTTCATCGACCTCCGACCTAGGGTGTCCTGGTGCCAAGTGCACTTATGGACCCCCCTGTGCTCGAACATGGTGTTCGTTATGGACAAACTGTGACTAGCACAGAAGTCCAATAACAGAAAACCACTCGGGTTCAGATCGGGGAGGCCGTGCGATCCAATCACCCCCTTCCAGGTCTCACTGTCGCTGCCCACGTGGGCGTTGAAGTCCCCCAGTAGAACAATGGAGTCCCCAGTCGGAGCACTGTCCAGCACCCCTCCCAGGGACTCCAAGAAGGCCGGGTACTCTGCACTGCTGTTCGGCCCGTAAGCCGAGACAACAGTAAGACACCTGTCCCCGACCCGAAGGACCAGGGACCAGACCCTCTGGTTCACTGGGGTGAACTCCAACACATGACGGCTGAGCTGTGGGGCTATCAGCAAACCCACTCCAGCCCGCCGCCTCTCACCGCGGGCAACGCCAGAGAAGTGGAGAGTCCAGCCCTTCTCCAGAGGTTGGGTTCCAGAGCCCAGGCTGTGTGTGGAGGTGAGCCCGACTATATCTAGCCGGTACCTCTCAACCTCCCTCACAAGCTCAGGCTCCTTCCCTCCCAACGAGGTGACATTCCATGTCCCTAAAGCTAGTCTCTGTGTCTGAGGATCAGGTCGCCGGGCACCCTGCCGTCGGCTGCCACCCAATCCACACTGCACCCGGCCCCTACGGTTCCCTCGGTGGGTGGTGAGCCCACTGGAGGTCAGGCCCACATCGTCCTTTGGGGCTGAGCCCGGCCGGGCCCCGTGGACAAAGACCCGGCCACCAGGCGCTCGCTTACGAGCCCCAACCCCAGGCCTGGCTCCAGGGTGGGGCCCCAGCTGCGCCATACCGGGCCACGTATCTACCTTTGTTCTTTTTCTACTCATAGGGGCTTTCAAACTGCTCTCAGTCTGGCCCGTCACCCAGGACCTGTTTGCCATGGGAGACCCTACTAGGGGGGCATAAAGCCCCCCGGCAAAAGAGCTCCTGGGATCATGCAGGCTCTCAAACTCCCCCACCACGATAAGATGGCAGTTCTAGAGGGAGTCTGAGGTTCAATAATTCTAAATTATGATCAGTTTTTAAATCACTAATCAGTGAAGATCTGGAGGAGAAGGATCAGATATTTAACAGTCTACATTTGACTACTTTTGTTTTTGTTCTACTGCAGATTTAGCTTGGATTTTGATTAGGTTTCTTCGATGAGCTCCTCTCATCTTGTGAGCGTGCTGTCTGCTTTAGATAACAAAGATTGTGTGTATTTGAGAATAGTTGTCTCTGAAGGTAATTTTGTGGAGACAGGGTTGGCAGGAGACACTGTGGCAGTGCTTAGTGCGTCCAGGACGACATTATAAGAGAATTATCAGGAATATTTTCAATGTCAGTCTTGCACATCGGCATGGAAAGTAATTTGCTATACATGCATGGAACTTCTGGGAAATAGATCAGGTGTTTTCTTTGCTCTTTCCTTGGGCAGCTTCCCCAGAGGACATACGACTACATTCTGGTAGCTCAGAAGCAGGACGATGACCTCAACCAGAAGTCTCAGAGGCAGAAGGCGTTCCTCCAGCAGCTCGAAAAGAAAAACATCAAAATCACAGTAAGTTTCTGAAGCACGAGGAATGTAACATCATTGTGTAAATTGCAATTCAACATACCCAACAATGTGTCTGTTATTTGTCAGAGAATCATACATGATGACAAAGTGTTCTTCGGCCTGCGTGCTCCTCAAGAGATGTTTGAAAACTACCAGTACCTGCTCAAAGTGTCCGACTCATGCAACTGGTGTGGAGACCATAACGGCGAAGTAACTCACGCTAACAGGTCTGCTTCTCTCTCTCTCTCTCTCTCTCTCTCTCTCTGGGTAATAATGTAATTTGGGGATAAGTTGTGCATTCAGTTTAAATTGTAAAATGTCCTTGACTAGGGCTGGGTACCTTTAGATATTTTTTCGGGTACAAGTACTTTTTCGATGCCTCACCTACGGTATCGGTTCGTAAACGGTACTGTTTACGGTTCCTGCCTTCACGGCGCACAGATGACGCCATGACTGCATTTGCACTTCATGCCACTAGGTGTGCTGTTTGCATGTTCAACCTTATTTCACACAGACACCACAGAGGAAGAATGGCGCAGCAGCCCTGCAGGCTTTCTCTGCATGTTGTTAGAAGAAGAGTGTCGGCGGCAAGACGTGGTAAAATGTTCAATGATGCGATGCAGCGTTTTTTCAGTAAAAGAAGAACTTAACGATCATTTCCGCGCATGTTTATTGACCGCGCAACCACTTTAAGAACCAAAACTGATACCCGTGCACACGTCTCTTGTTCGGTACCGGTATATACCGAAGTTTTTCGGTCGGTACCGTTAAACGGTACGCAGCCCTATCCTTCAGAAACTTCTGAGTGTTGACCGGCATGACACCATGCTTTTGTCTGAATTAGAGCGGTGTGTGTGTGGTGTGCGGGGTGTGTGGATGTCATTGCTCATCCAGCCTGTCACTTCTTCTCTGAGCAGCTGAGATATTGTCCTCTGCATATCACTACGGAGTCCAGGCTGAATCCAGCTGGTCCGACCTGCTCGAAGTGTCACATTAGTGACTCTCAAACTGCGTGGTGTGAAGCTCCTCTCAGCCACAGCTGACATCGCTTCATTTTAGTCACCAGCAAACGCCCAGCAGCAATCCTGCCTCAGGTATTGACGACTGGCCCTTCACAGAAAGCCCTGCCCAAAGCCTTTTGATTGACAGTTCGGTCCATTAGTAAAAGCAAAAGTGAAAAGGAAAAGCAAATGGAAAAATAAATGACAAAATGGAAAAGCGTGTCTATACCCTAATTTTATAGAACTTTATTGCCATATGAACAGGGCAATTACATATGTCCTGAGACTGGGCGTAGCATATTACAGAAACATGCTTCCAGTTACAAACTTACATAACATTTAAAAAAAGAAAATAAGGCATAGGCTTGTGTCTTTTTTTAGAAAGTTTATAATGGCCCCCACTGTCTCTGAAAGACAAGGATTGTTATTTGAAGTTGAGCTGTAAATTGCTCCATAAAGTGAAGGTCTAATCTTCTGTGTCCATTGTGTAATTGAAGGAGGCTCAGGTCTCATCTAGCAGAGTGTTATCATTTTTCTTGCAGTCATTAAGTAGATGCAGAGGATATTGTAGATCATCAGGAAGATTGTCTGGAAAGATGTCCAGAAGAAATGTGAAAGGGTCCCAAGGGAGGCTCAATTTTTGCTGATCCTCAAGTATTTTTTGATGTCCTTCCAAAAGATTATTTTAGATGATGGGCCAATCCCAGAAAATATGAGACTGGTACCCAGCAGTCCACAGTTTCTCCAACATTTATGACATACAGCATTTAGACAAAAAAGACTTCAATGGAGTCCTAAAGAGCTTTTCTGTCCTTTTCCAATCAAATTCTTTCCAAATTTGACTCCCCACCCCACAAAGACATCAGTGGCGGCTGCTGGTCTTCCAAAGAGGGGAAGCTCATTTTCAGCATACATTGTAATATGTGTAATCTGTTTTTTGTATGTAAATTCTATTAGCTTTCATGCCTTTTGTACGCCCTGTCAAAGTTAGACAGATCCTCAAAGCCCACTTGTGACCAGACAACACCTCCCTGAGATAGTTTCATCCAGAGGCATGGCCAGCAGGACATTTTATTGGTGACAGCGCTTCAGTCAGCAGCTCACCTGGTCAGACCAGGACAGCTGAAAGGACCTGTTACTTTTCCCCACCTTTCAGCACCAGCTCAGTCTTAGGAGTTGATCTGTTATGCAGTTTAACACCAATTTTCTCTTCGTAAGGAAGAATATCAAATGGCTTCACCAAAATCCGGTCCACAACATTCACATTGTCTGCCGTTGTGTGCAGCTAGTGAGCAGCTGGAGCTGCTGGAGGCTGGAGCTGTGTGAGAGAAGGGGAGAAGCTCCACAGCTGCTGGTCGAGGACAGAAACCACAGAGTGACCGAAACGAGTCTCCAAACACAACGCTAGTCGTTTTTCACAAACATAAAGTCTCCAGGGATCAGCAAAGCCTCCGAATCAACTCAGAACAGCAGAATGAAAAACTTCAGAAGCGCTTTGGTGCATTTTTTTTACTTCAAGATCACTGATTTGCTAATTTCGTTGTCAATCAAGCTTCACACAGATCATCCAATCACCACGCAGAAGCTCAGCGTCCAGGCGAGCTCACTGCCCCATAGACCCCCAGAGACGCTGAACGTCCGTGGGCGGGACCAGCCCAGCATTTTATCCAATGAGCGTCCAGTTTCACTGCAGCAGAACAACCCACTCTAGCTTCCGCATGGACGCTCAGCGTCCGGCTGTTTAAAGCGCCGTGCCGCTGCGAGGAGGAGTGAGAAAAAAGCCGAGTCAATTACTTCAGATAAGTAGCCGATTCTGAACAAAAGATGAACGTGTTGTAGCGCATATTTAGTCAATGAAATGTTCACACAACAGTAAATATTGGACCACTTATTTTTTGATATTTTAGGGGAAGTTGAGCTTCCCTTGCAGTCTTAGAGCAATCGCCACTGAAAGACATCCAGAGCACATATTTATCAAACAATATTGCCCCAAGTGACATTTAGCTCTAATTCCATTGCTCTTTCATATGATGTGTATTATCTGACATTCCAGTCACCATTTTTTGTACATCAATGACACTTTTCATTTTTTCATTACACATTGATGAAAATTGCTAAAATGTTTTTCTGTTTGTTGATTGACTTCCAATCTGTTCCGAGTCTGGATGCTTTGTTATATAAGTTCTTATTTGCAAATACCTATAGAAATTACTTGAGGGTGAATTAAATTTAACTCTTCATTTTTCATGGCATCCCCTTCAAAGTGACCAGTCCTCTCTCAGCCCATCCAGCAAAGCCGCTGTCTGATAGTGAGGGAAGAAATTCACTATTTCCATTTATGGACGTCACTCAAGATAGGAAAACCTTTCCCTTCAACTTTTTATTGGATCTTATTCCCAATTTTTAATGTATTTTTGAACCATAAATTTGTAATTTTTGTGAGACTGCAGGCTGAGGAATGGGAGAGGTGAAAGTTAGATTCCTGGCAGCAGATATTCTTCCATAGTTTCTAGATCACTGATGATCCCGGCTGCAATTGCTTCTCTTTGGGCTGCCCAATAGTATAATTTGAAGTTGGGTAGTCCTAGGCCCCCACTTTCTTTAATAGAAATTACAATCCTAAAACGTACTCTTTGTTCTAGTTCTGCAAATAAATTTTGATAGCAATTTGTCGAATGATTTGAAAGTAGATCGTGGTATAAGAACGGGTAAGTTTTGAAACAAGATTAATAGTCTTTTGGAAGAACATTCATTCTTATACTTTAAATTCTCCCCACAAGAGAAAGCTGGAGTGAATCCCACCTGTTGAAATCACTTTTGATTTCTTTTAACAATTTAAGTTTGATGAAAACAACTCTGTGTTCTTGGATGCAAGAGTTACTCCAAGATATCTGAACCTTGTTTAGAGTGTTTAAATGACACAAAACCATCTAAATGAGATGGCCAATTTCAGGAAATCATTAAAGCTTCAGACTTGTATTTATTTTATAATCTTAGGCCCAATCCCAAATCTCTGCTTAATCCTCACTCCTCAACCTTGATCCTCAATCTCTAATTAAGTGCCTCCTAAAAACAAGTGTTAAGGAATGTAATGTCACTTGGAAATGGGACAACCCTTAAAGACAGTTACGTCCTTGGACCACAGGGGGCAGCACTGCGCAAGAGGGTAGAAGAAAGCCAGAAGTGCAGCGTTTCCTGCAGGAAAAAAGTTTGGCCAGGGGGGAGTGCGTGCGGCGGGGAGTTTTTGGACCGTCGGGAGGGTGCTAGCGGCTAGCGACGCTTCTTTGGACCGTCCGAAGGGGAGAGAGAGAGAGCACACACGCGTGGACCGCTGTTTTTGTTTTTTCCCCTCTCCGTTGTCAGGGCGCTGCAGAATTTAGCGCGGCGGTGGTGGTGGCGGGGGGGACCCTAAAGTGGAAGAGCAGCAGTAATAATTTTGGTCAATGGTCCATAACAACGCCCTTTATATAAGCAATTTGCCCTGCATTAGAAATGTTTAACATTTTGCATGTGTGACCTTGTTAATAAATGCATTCTGTGATAGAAACTTAATACACTTACTCCCAAAGTAATTGATAAAATAACAGCAACACGAACTATTTAACAAGCATTCTGGATTATCCTTAACTCCAAGGTAGGTCTCGTAGAATCTCAAAATTAAGGGAGATAACGCTCCTTAGTCTCGCTCCTTTCCTCAACTTGTTTAGGAACGGGACAACACTTAACTTCACGGGAGCGCGCATTTTGAGGAATGAGGAGTAAGATTGAGGATTAAGCAGAGAATTGGGATTCGTCCTTACACTCCACTGTACTCCTTTAGAGTATGGAGCAAGGCTGGAACAAGAGTGCTTGGATTCTCCAAATACAACAAATTTCAAACAAAGACCATTAACCCTCCTTGATTTTGGACTTTTTATAAAAAGTCCGGACCCACTTGATGAACGTCTCACTGAAACCCATCTGCCTCAGCGTCTGCTGTAAAAAGCCCCAGTCTACTGGATCGAATGCCTTCTCACGGAGCTGAGACGCATCGATGGGGTTTTCCACTGTGCAATTATTTGGAGGTTCAAGGCTCTTCAGACATTATCAGTTCCCTGCCTATGGATGATAAAACCCATTTAATCAGGTTTTACTAATTTTCTAATATATTTTTGAATTCTATCTGATATAATGGCCATGAGAATTGTAAGATCGACACAAAGGAGGCAATGGGACGAGGAGATGTGCACAGAGTCGGGTCTTCACTGTCTTTATGAATGACACTGATGGCTTCAGACTACGATTGAGAAGGATCACCCTCTGAAAGTGCATAATTATAGACCTTTTCCAAAAGTGGCACAAGCTCTTTGTCAAACATTTTATGTTTAATCACTTCACTATTTAAAAGAGACACATTTGCTCTCCAATGTTTAAAGCTGTTATTTTGACTCATCTTTAATTTCAAAGACAATGGCCCATTATCTGAGAGCGTGATCGCTTCAATACTACTCTGTGTAGCTCTATATCTAACCTTAAATGACTCCAATGTACATGTGAAAATCAAATAAAATCTTTTTCTTTGGGATGCAGGCGACACCAGACATCCACCATACCCAACTCATTCATCAGTGCACCAAGAGTAAGAGACTTTTGGGAGTTTGGACAAAAATCAAGCAGGAAGCTTAACTACAGATGCTCCTGAAACACAATTAAGATCTCCACCTATAAGGATAATTCCCTCTGCTTTTTCTGCTATCAATGATGACGTGTGTTCAAAGAAATTTGGCAGTCCTAAAGATAGGTTGATCTGATCTAGTATTGATTACTTGTAAAGACCGGGTAGGTCCCTACGTGCTTCACCCAGCAGGGGCGGCTAAAAATTGTCCTGCAGTGTCGTTTTATATGGCATACCTGGGTCACTGTGATGATGTAATCTGAGGTCACGCTTTGTGACTGTAAGAACTGAAGACAATCTTTGGATATTTGTATTCGGTGGGGGATGTTATTTAAGGGGGTGGAGAGGAGTGAGGTCACATGCCAACCTGAGGACACCTGCCGGAAGAGCGACGATATGGAGTTGTTGCCAGTGGGAACTGTACCAAAGGGATTATAACTTTGTTCGTTAGAATCCCTTGGGTTATACTACCACGGAGCGGCTGGGCCGGTGAGGGGACGCATCGGGGACCAGACGACTGGCTAATGCTCTCCTGCCCGCCCACTCAGTCGGTCTCCTGTGGGGATGTGCGCCTCTGACTCTGGGAAACGTTTGGGGGTGGGGTGGGCTGGGGGGGTTAGAACATTGAGGTTAGAACCCAGGGCACTGAGAAGGACACTATCAGCAGAGATTGCTCTTGAGCTATTTTGATGAACTTAGTCAGCATGGTGTCTTTGTTCCAGGGTTCCTCCAACAGCTGGTAAATTTCCTCTTTCAGGTCAGCAATCTTTTCATTGGCTTTAGGTGTGGGTCGAGTCCGTGGTACATGGTATTAGACATGTAGGTCTGAGCGCCAAGCTGACTCCTCTGCGCTCCTCTGCGCAGCCTAGCTAGCCAGCTAGCAGCTGGAGCACAGGATCACGCCTCCGGTCTCTGCTACCGGGTTCACTACTGAGCTGCGCTGACGTTGTGCTCTGTTGCTGTGCTCTGACGCTGTATTCTTCTTTCAGGATCCGAATTGTTAACTTCATCCTTCATCAGACCTTCATCGACACTGGAGGTGAGTGTACTGTCTGAATAGAGTTAAATGAACTCATTTAACGGTCCCCAGGGTTAGGAAGTAATGGGTCACATGTAACAGTGTTACGGATTTAAAATACAAAATAAGAGCAACTGTGTTCCATTACAGTTTGAAATTGATGTATTCTGAAATATTTTCTTTTTTTTGGAATATTTTTTGTTTTTAATTTTTCAAGTGAACAAGATATACATAGAAATACAACAATATAATGCAAACCCCTTCCCTAACCCACCCAATGCAAAATCATAAGGACAGAACCAGAGGCAAAACAAACAATACATTTTACTGATGATTAAAGGCTAATTAATTTTACTTATCATTGTCCATGCTGTCCAATATGGAAATTGGCAACGTCTCTATATAGATCAGAAAGGGCTGCCAAAGCTCTATAAAGGTATTTTAATAATTTCTGAGTGTGTATGTAATCTTTTCGAGTGGAATACAGCTGTTCATTTCCGTTATTCATCCTGCTATAGGGAGTTGGGAGTCGGACTTCCATGTAGTGGCTACACACTTCCTGGCAAAGCCAGAAACGTCTTTTGAGTTCTTCTCAAATGAGCTTCAATATTTGTTAAATCCCCTAACAAGCAAATTTGAGGACATGATGGGAGCTGTACTCCTAGGAGTTTTGTTATGTCTGAGTGTGATGTGCTGCGGGCACGTCGTGTTTTTTTTTTTTTTTTGTACAGTTTCGCTTGTTTTTTTTTTCCTTCAGGTATTTTGTGAATATTTACCCAGTTTTGTCGGGATCTTGTTTTGTTACCTTTTTTTGTAGTAATTATCTTTTTCTTGGGTTTTCATTGGAGCGAGTCGCGCCGCTGTGCTATAAATAGCAGTGTGGAGGTGGCGTTCTCCGTCAGTCTCTCTCTCCCTCTCTCGCTCTCTGACCTCATTGCACCTGCCACGCCAGGTGCGCTCGCCGGCGCCTCGGATTCCGGCTCCCACAGGCAGCATGGTGCTGGCCAGATCATGCTAGCCAACTAGCCGGCTTCGTGTTTTTTTCCTTTTTTTTTTGATCGCTGTCGTCGTTTGTCCAGGTGTGTCCAGCCGTCCCGTTTTCGTCTTTCTTTTGATTGGGTTTTGTTGGGGGTTTTTTGTGTTCAGTTTGGACGAGGCATCAGCTTCTACGGCTGCATAGCAGTTGGGCTGTGAACTTGTCTTTTTCTTAAGTTTGGCTGGCGCATCTGGGCCGTCTCTCGTTTGATACTTTGTTTCCTTTCTTGATGTAACTTTTCGGGCACAGGTGAAAAGGGTTCGTTTCTCTTCCAGAGCTCTGTCAACTCACAGCACAAAGACGCCGACTCTGTGGAGAATATTCAGTAAATAATTGAACTCTTATCATTGCTTTGTCCTGTGTCCTTAAAGAATATGTTTGACTCTCCGGGTCATAACACTGAGAAATCATGCCAGAATGTATTAAGTTTAGTGCAAGAGCATGTGCAGTGCAGGAGGGAGCCCTCTTCAATACCACATCTAAAGCACAGGCTGGATATCTCCGATTTCTATTTATGCAGCTTCTCTGGTGTGATGCAGGTTTGATGGAGAAAGTTATAATTGGTCAGCCTGTATCTGGAATTAATTGTGGTAGTTTGTGTGTGTGTGTGTGTGTGTGTGTGTGTGTGTGTGGGGGGGGGGGGGGGGGTGTGACTCAGTTGACTCAGACACGACAGCAGCTAACAAGGAATGGTGGCTGAGTGGTGGGAATACTGCTGGGTGGAGGCTGAGTCAGGAAGAGCTGGTTGCCAGCAGTAAAGACCAGTTGCCATGGAAACAGCCCAATAAGCTGGAGGGAGAGAAACTACTAGCATCGGTGCTAACGCTACCTAGCTAGCTCCCGCTAACAGCTCTAAAGCTAACATGAGCGATTTTAATATACAACAAATCAAAAGAATGTGAAAAAACGCATAGTGAACATAGCACCAGCTTCACAGCTGACACGGTGGAAATGGACATGCAGCTTGTGTCGATGGTTGACAGAGTAAGGGTTTTTGTCTGATAACTACTAGAATGACTTTGATTTCATGGGATGATGGAGGAGTGGATTTCAGTGGAGACAGGTAAGAAATCCCAGTCACACATGAAGAAAAAACTGAACATTGACGCCCCTACTCCAAACTGTGTAATAGCTCCATCGGTCCACAGCATATATTGTAGACATGTCAAGAACAACGCCTAGAGTGTGTTACAAAGCTGCGTTTGATCATCCTAGTCTTTCCTATGGGTATGTCTTCAGGTCACTTGACTCTGTCTGGACCCAAGGGAAAACATGGCGAACATCTTTTCCATTTTTGGTGGAAAATGGTAGATTTCAAGATCGTTTGAAGACTTACTATAATTTTGGTGACTTTCCTAGCAACAAATGTCCCCTTCAGTCCCATGTTCTCCAGTCAGTTGATGAACACGAACCATAGTTTGTTCGTTTTGGCGTCTGTTCTTTCAGCTTGATGACAAATAATGCAGGCATGCTATGACTTCCTTGTTGCTAGAATGGTTGCTACAGATGTGTTTGAAGCCGGAAGAAAGTTGATTTTGCATCGAGGACTTTTTATTTTTATCTTTACAGATGGAGTTGCTCTTAAATTTACTTATTTTTACATTCCTCTTCATTGGTTAATGAATTCAATTTGATTTTTAAAATAGAAAATGTTTTAAACATATTCTGAAACAAGGATTAACGACAGTTAAAACTATAGAAAGGAGAAATCTCTGGATTGTGATTAACACAGTTTCATTACAATGGGGCTGATGCTCGCAGTCATATCTAGGGCCATATACCTATGCTTGAAGCTCGTGCTGCATGATATTTTTTTCCACTGTGCATACGTTACAGTTTCATAACACAACCAGTGTAAAATGGCCCAGAGTCGAGGTGAATGTGTTTCCCATGTGAACACCATGGAGAGTACTTTAATTACAGATTCCTTAATTTGGAATAAACTCATTCCGAATTGTAGAACACAATGTGACCATGCCGAATTTCTCTTTCAACTTTACAGAGAACTTAAAGGAACTGTTGAAGAAGGATGTATTTGAAACCGTGTTCTGCCCTCATGAGGTGAGGCTCTCTTTTTATTTCATTCTTCATTTTTATTATTCAAAGGTTTTTTTTAATGGAACAAGGAAAAAAGAATTAGTAGGAAAAACAGACAGGGTCAATAGAGAATGTGAAGGTACGTCATGCCGCTGTGCATTGTGGGTGTCAGCGCCATCTTTGGAGGAACGCAAATATAAACAAAGCGGGGACTACAAGTGTAGGAAAGACGTTTCGACCGTATCACGGTCTTCTCAGGCTCAAAAATACACAAAAACAATCTAATTCAAACAAATACGCAGTTTTGCGTCACAGAAAACAAAAAGAACCAAGAAAGACAGGTTTTTTCTGCTCTGAAACAGCTCAGGTGGGCTTCTCTAAATCAGGAGCTGCGCTCTCTCCAGCAGACTGTGAGATGATACGGTCGAAAAGTCGCTGTAAAAAAACACGCACTTTCTAGTTTTTTCATCACTTTGTGTTTATTTCTTTTGTTACTTTGGTTTTATTTTATTTTCTTGTGCTTTTACTTACCTTATCTGTTTCCTTATGAGTATATTCTGCTGAGGCCGTGATGGAAGAAAATTATGATTGCACCGTGGTTCACTGCGGGGCTCGCCGGGACCGTGCTTGCCGCCAAGAAGCTCGAGAGGAGCGGGCAGAACCTTACCTGGGGCGCTGGGGACGGTCCGGTGGGGATCGCCAGGGTGGAGGCTTCGACCCTGGGATGGCCCGTGCAGTCCCTGTCCCCGGCTGGGGGCAGGAAGCTGATTATCAGAAACATGTATCTTCTTGTCGACTTTTTTTCTTTGCTACACTTGTAGTTCCCGCTTTGTTTATATTCGCGTTCCTCCAAAGATGGCACTGACACCCAAAATGCACTGCGGCATGACGTCACATTCACATTCTCTATGCAGGTTCAGTGTGTCCTTGTAAATCAGCCCCGCCCACTCCACATCCGCATTTGGATTGTGGAGCTGGGTTGGGTCCGGGGACAAGCCAATACAAACTTGGTGCAGCGGGTGTCGGTTGCTCCTTCAACTGACAGCACACTACAGCCAATCAGCGCTTCAAAACAAATGTGTCATGAAAATGTGTTCGCTTCTCTACACACAAAGAGGTGTGAAAACATCCTGTCCTGTTAGAAACTCACCAGGTGCAGACTCTGGCTCTTCTTGATTGTTGTAATTCTTGGTGTTTTGGCTCTAACTTTACTTAATGCAGCTTTCAGACCATGGTTAATGTTCATCCTCGTAATCTCCACTATGTCTGTTTTGGAAGAAGCTACGCACACTTCCGGTTTTGCCACCAGAATTCGCAAAAAAAAAAAAATTTAAACAAAAAACGGCAATGCTGATTAGCTCGGCTGTCACACTCCTCCATCGCATTCTCTTTGTATGGCCTGGTCCCCAGATCGACCCCAGCTCCACAGTCCAGATGAGGACGAGGAGTGGGCGGGGCTGGTCTACCAGGCGAGGTTAAAAGTGCATTAAGTCATGAATTTCATAGTTTCCATATGGTAAACAAAAACTTTGTTACCATGACACATTATTTGTACAGCATCACCCTGTAAAGTATTCAATAAAACATTTGTACAGAACAAAACTCAACAAACGTAGTAAATGTGTTAATACAGGAAGAATGTTTGTACAGGGAGTGTTTTGAAGAGCCTGCTGTTTGTTTTTATAATAGCTGTCTTGGATAGGCGGGATTGGGGGGTCGCCACTGCCAGTGATGCTCGGGTTCCCAGTCTGGTTTTGTCATTTGGCCTGTTTTTACCTGCCTGCACTATTCCACTGCAGTCCCTGTTTGAAAATGTTATGTTCTTGTTCACTGATATTCCAAAACCTCGTTATTTAGCTTCATATTATGAATAATTTATTTAAAGTTTTTGAGCTGGAATGTTAAAGGCATAAACCACCCAATTAAACAGAGTTTTTACATGTTCGACACTTGAAATCAAACAGTTTTTTTTGCAGGAGACCAACATCTGTATTTCAGACAATGACCGTCTATTGTCATGGTGGTGTGTGTGTGGGGGCGGCGGCACCAATCTTTATTGGTCAGGGTGTTTATTTTGAATCACACAGTGTGATTTCTGACAAGTTTAGAAGATACAGTATGTGTTGGTCTGTGGTAAATTGTATAAATCTTCGGTGGCACTTGTGAACATCTATGCTCCTAACTTAGATAATGTAACTTTCTTTGAACACCTGCTTTAAACTCTGCCAGACCTTAATATTTACTGTCTCATACTCGGGGGTGATTTTAATTGCTGGCATGACCCAACTTTGGACAGGTCATCAACCAATATCTGCACAATCAGTCAATCTGCTTCCTTTATTAAAACTTTTCTTTCTGATTTTGGCATTCGGGATGTATGGCGCACCTTGCTTGATAAGGAATATTTTTTCTTCTCACCAGTTCATCACACATATACCAGAATTGACTACTTCTTTATTGACGACCAGCTCCTCCCACTGTTTAATACCTGTACATACATTGTCATTTCTGACCACACACCCTTGGTTTTGGAAATTTGTCTTCCGGACGTTCCACAGAATAATAGGCAATGGTAATTTAACGCAACTTTAGTTTCAGATGACAACTTCGTTAAATTTGTGGAGAGGGAGATAAACTTTTTCTTTACTACCAACATCACCCCTGATGTCCATCCATCCATCCATCCATCCATCCATCCATTTTCTACCGCTTATCCGGGGCCGGGTTGCGGGGGCAGCAGTCTCGCCAGAGATGCCCAGACTTCCCTGTCCCCAGACTCTTCCTCCAGCTCCTCTGGGAGGATCCCAAGGCGTTCCCAGGCCAGCCGAGAGACATAGTCTCTCCAGCGTGTCCTGGGTCTTCCCCGGGGTCTCCTCCCAGTGGGACATGCCCGGAAAACCTCCCCAGGGAGGCGTCCAGGAGACATCCTAAACAGATGCCCGAGCCTCCTCAGCTGGTCCCTCTCAATGTGGAGGAGTAGCGGCTCTACTCCGAGCTCCTCCCTGGTGACTGAGCTCCTCCCCCTGTCTCTAAGGGAGTCCAGCCCCCCTACAGAGGAAGCTCATTTCGGCCGCTTGTATCCGGGATCTTGTCCTTTCGGTCATGACCCAAAGCTCATGACCATAGGTGAGGGTGGGAACGCAGATTGACCAGTAAATCCAGAGCTTCGCCTTTCGGCTCAGCTCCCTCTTCACCACAACGGACCGATACGACTGATCACTGCAGCCGCTGCACCGATCTGCCTGTCAATCTCACCTCCATCCGTCCCCCACTGCGAACAAGACCCCAAGATACTTAAACTCCTCCACCTGCGCTAGGGCACCGTCCCCGACCGCCACGCGATGTTGCAGAGACGTGTCAACCAAGACCGTCCCTGCACATCCAGAGACTTAAAGCGATACTTCAACATTTTGGCAAATTGGCCCATTTAGCACAATTCCTTAGTCATTTCGAACAGCATACTTACTTTTTTTGTGAGGGCGAGCTGTTGTTTATTCAGAGGTGAGTTGGGGAAGGTTTTCGGGACAGACACAATGGAGGTGGATGGTATTTTTGTTCCCCCTCGTCAAACTCATCAAATACACAATCCAACAACCCCAGAACACTTTGGTGGACACGTTATAATCCGCACATTCACTACACTGTGGAACACCAACAAATAATATTATAGCGTTATGACACTGAAGCAAATACTGGGAACTACTTTTTTTTTTAAAATCACTACGCCCAGACGCCATGTTTAGTAAGTAGTTCCGTCTTAGCAATCTTCGCATAAACAACTCAATCTGGTAATTTTGCATTAATATTTCACAGTGTAGTGAATGTGCAGATTATAACGTGTCCACCAAAGTGTTTTGGGGTTGTTGGACTGTGTATTTGATGAGTTTGACGAGGGGGAACAAAAATATCGTTCACCTCCATTGTGTCCGTCCCGAAAACCTTCCCCGACTCGCCTCTGAATAAACAGCTCGCGCTCACAAAAAAAGTTAGTTTGCTGTTCGAAATGACTAAGGAATTGCGCTAAATTGGCCAATTTACCAAAATTTTGAAGTATCGCTTTAAGATATTCAGGACAAATCTCGTCCACCCCCGGTGCCTTGCCACAGAGGAGCATACCAACCGCCTCGGTGACTTCAGCTTGGGTGATGGACGAGTCCACCTCTGAGACCTCAGTCCACCTTTGAGACCTCAGCCTCTGCTTCCTCCATGGAAGACGTGGCGACGGGATTGAGGAGGTCCTCAAAGTATTCCTTCCACCGTCCTATGATATCCCCAGTTGAGGACAGCAGCTCCTCCTCCACTGTAAACAGTGTTGGCGGAGACCTGCTTTCCCCTCCTGAGGCGCCGGACGGTTTGCCAGAATTTCTTCGAGGCCGACCGATAGTCTTCCTCCATGGCCTCCTGAACTCCTCCCAGACCCGAGTTTTTGCCTCCACAACCACTCGGGCTGCAGTTCGTTTGGCCTGCCGGTACCCGTCAGCTGCTTCTGGAGTCCCATGAGCCACCAGGGCTCGATAGGACTCCTTCTTCAGCTTCACGGCCGCCCTTACTTCCGGTGTACAACACCGGGTTCGGGGGTTGCCGCCACGACAGGCACCAGAGACCTTATGACCACAGCTCCGGGCAGCTGCTTCGACAATGGAGGTGGAGAACATGGTCCACTCAGACTCAATGTCCCCAACCTCCCTCGGGACATGAGAGAAGCTCTCCCGGAGGTGGGAGTTGAAAACCCTGCTGACAGAGGGTTCCACCAGACGTTCCCAACAGACCCTCACAACACGTTTGGGTCTGCCAAGTCTGTCCGGGTTCCTCCTCCACCAGCGAATCCAACTCACCACCAGGTGGTGATTGGTCGACAGCTCTGCTCCTCTCTTCACCCGAGTGTCCAAAACACGTGGCTGGAGGTCAGATGACATGACAACAAAGTCGATCATCGACCTACGACCTTGAGTGTCCTGGTGCCAAGTGCACTTGTGGACCCCCCTGTGCTCGAACATGGTGTTTGTTATGGACAAACTGTGACTAGCACAGAAGTCCAATAACAGAACTCCACTCAGGTTCAGATCAGAGAGGCCATGCAATCCAATCACCCCCTTCCAGGTCTCACTGTCGCTGCCCACGTGGGCGTTGAAGTCCCCCAGTAGAACAATGGAGTCCCCAGTCGGAGCACTGTCCAGCCCCCCTCCCAGAGACTCCAAGAAGGCCGGGTACTCTGCACTGCTGTTCGGCCCGTAAGCCGAAACAACAGTGAAGCACCTGTCCCCGACCCGAAGGACCAGGGATGCGACCCTCTGGTTCAGTGGGGTGAACTCCAACACCTGGCGGCTGAGCTGTGGGGCTATCAGCAAACCCACACCAGCCCGCCACCTCTCACCGCGGGCAACGCCAGAGAAGTGGAGAGTCCAGCCCTTCTCCAGAGGTTGGGTTCCAGAGCCCAGGCTGTGTGTGGAGGTGATTCCGACTATATCTAGCTGGTACCTCTCGACCTCCCTCACAAGCTCAGGCTCCTTCCCCGCCAACGAGGAGACATTCCATGTCCCTAGAGCTAGTCTCTATGTCTGAGGATCGGGTCGCCGGGCACCCTGCCGTCGGCTGCCACCCAGTCCACACTGCACCCAGCCCCTACGATTCCCTCGGCGGGTGGTGGGTCCACCGGAGGGTCGGCCCACATCGCCCCTTCGGGCTGAGCCCGGCCGGGCCCCGTGGGCAAAGGCCCGGCCACCAGGCGCTCGCTTGTGAGCCCCAACCCCAGGCCTGGCTCCAGGGTGGGGCCCCAGCTGCGCCATACCGGGCGACGTCACGGACCTCGATTGTAATATATTCATAAGGGCTGTTGACCTGCCCTTGGTCACCCCTGATGTGTCCAATCTTATTGTCTGGGATGCCTTTAAAGCTTACCTTAGAGGGCAAATAATATCTTATACAGTTTGACTTCAAAGGGGGGCTGGAAAGGAGCGGGAAGATCTTTCCCACCAAATTGAGAGATCAACAGATGTCATGCACAAACCAAGGATCCTGAGTTACACAAAAAAACGAGTGGAACTTAAGACCAGATTTGATCTGCTGACTCCTTACCACCAGAAAGGCTGACGTGGTATGATTTGATCCGAGCTGAAGAGGCTCATCCGATCTCCACGCCATGGAATGTGGTCTGACCAGTCGCTCGTTGTGATCATAATGTGTTAGCCTCCCACTCATCTCAGCCCGCTAGCTGCCTTCATTGTTTTACAAACAAGCCCATTGTGTTGCATATTCGTAGCCCCTGCGTGCAGCTAAACCATTTACACTGACCAGTCGCTCATTCAGGGCTGCCATGTCAACCATGTTATAGAACACAGTGACGGGCTATCTCCGTATTACTGCCAGTGCGCTGTATGCCCACACCATTTGTTCCATGGCATCGACACCACATTTGGTGGCATTGTACTGGGTGATGGTGCTTGGCTTTTTTTTGCGGCTGTTCTCAGTATGAATCACACTGTGCATACTGCTCAACAAGTAGACCATCTTCTTCAGGCTGGCTGCATACACTATCAGAGTGGTGTCAGTTGTGGAAAACATCTGGGTGCAGAAGTCATTGCTGTTTATCACTCGAGCAGAAGGGGGAATTTCTCTGTAAATCTTATTGAGTGTCCCAAGAATGGTAATTTTCTGGCTGCGCAACCTTTTTGCAAGGGAGAGTGATGTAAAAAAATTGTCCGTTGTGACAGTTCTGCCCTGGTCCAGAAATGGTTCCATCAACTTCATCACCACACTCTCAGACAGTCTCTCTTCTTTGGGACGACCGGGTTCTTTGCCCACATACGGAAAGACGTTGCAGATGTAATTTGATTTCAGGTCGCAAGCCACCCAAAACTTGATGCCAAATTTATCCGGTTTTGTTGCAATGTACTGCAGAAAAGGGCAACGTGTCTTTGATGGGTAGAGCTGTTCATCGATTGTGATGTGACGACCAGGTCTGAAGAATGTGACGAAGTTCTTTCGAAATGATTCCCACAATTCAGAAATTTTTGAAACTTGTCTGTCTGCAGTCGCTCAGCCCGGGTGCTCTTGCTATCAATGCATAGCTGACGCATGATGTTTTTGAAACGGTCTCTAGACATTGTTGCCATGATCCATTTGTTTCCATACAGCTCTGACCAGTTGTAAGACAATGATAGAACTTTTCTCACCCCTCGCCAGATGACGATTGCAATGAAAGCCTTTAGTTCAGGGATACCCATGAACCAATCCTCCTCTGGTTCCTTTGCGTGCTCAATTGTGCACGCTTGAATGGCAAGAAGCATCTGGATACTGATGAAACAGGAAGCTTTGAAGGCAAGTTTTGATCCTTTGTCTTGCTTCATGTGTTGACTCTCCTTCAGCAGTATAGGGTTCAACAAGAATGAAACCCAAACCTCGTCCAAGACTTAGCGAACATTTAGTCTTCAGGTCACATGCTGTTCTTCTATGTTGCTGTGTCTGCTTGGATTGTACGCTGAAATGCAGTTTGCAACAAAGGAACTCCAAACATTGGAGTTTGCGGCAAACCTCAGTCTCAACTGGGTCCCCATCAATCCCTTGGAGTTACATCCCAATTTGTAATGATGAACGAAATCATTGCGTTTATAAAATAATCTTCTCTGCCATACTCAGGAGGGAAGCTCTAAGTACGTCCTAGCTCTATTCAAGCGTCCCCCTCCCCATGAGAGGTATGCATGAACCAACAAGCTGAACAGTATCGGCTGCATTTACAAGTGAAAAGAAGTGCTAAAGGTGGCTGTTGAGAAGCGCATTTACAATCGGCGACTGCATTCCTAAGCAGGGACTATATGATCCATCTTCAGGCCATCAAGGTATAACCTAAAATCCCAGTCTTGCCAGACTTCCTGGTGGTCTGCTGAATACTCACCTTTAAAGCAAAAGACCCTGTTTTATGTTTGCAGGGATAAATCTGGCAAGTTGATGGCAAACATTTTTAAGGGTTCCAGTGCCAGACAAAGCATCTCTAACATTCAACTGTGAAATGGTCACATTACCTCTGATCACTTGGAAATTAACAAAGCCTTTAGGGATTTCTATCAACAATGTTACTCTTCAGAATCTCAAGCCAAGAAATTTCAGATATTTTGAACAGCCTTAATATTTTAAAACTTTCATCTAATTCCATGCAGAAATAGGAGGAGCCCATCTCTCAGCATGAAATTAGCTTGGCTATCTCTTCCATGCAGTCTGGTAAATGCCCCAGACCTGATGGTCTTCCCATGGATTTTTTTATTTTTTATTTTTTGTTAACACAATTTTTATTATTTTCAAATAATATACATTTAACAATAACAACCATTTTCTTTCCATTACACAAAATAATCCCCTCTCCCTCCCCTCTCCCCTGGCTCCAAACAAGAACAGAAAACAGAGAAAGAAAAGGAAAAAAAAGAAAAAACAGACAGGGTCAAGAAATTTTGATAGTTCCAACCTACAGTTATATATCAAAATCATATTTAAAAAAAAAAAAAAAAAATTCAACAAAGGGTTTCCAGGTAACAGATAATTTCTGTTGTGATGGCAGTAGCCTGTATCTAAGCTTTTCTAAAGATAGGAAAGAGAGCACATCTTTCAACCATTACGTGAACAACGGGGGCTTATCTGATTTAAAATTAAATAATATAAGACTGTGTGCAAGAAGTGTAGCAAATGCAATAGCGTTAGCTTGAAATGTATTAATTGAATTTCAGTTGGCATGGTACCAAAAATACCTATTTTTGGGTCTAGAGTTAGGTTTTGCCCGCAGACTTGACACAAAACTATAAAAATATTCCCCCAATAGTTACTCAAACAAGAACATGACCAAAGCATATGGCCTTCTGTAGTCGGGCTGTGACCACATCCAAGGCAAGCGGAGTCCAAACCAGGAAACATTTTTGACAGTTTTTCTTTTGTATAATGAAGTTGATGTACTACGTTAAACTGAATTAGGCCATGGTGAATACAAAGAGAAGAAGTATGTACACGGATCAAGTAAGATTTCCACTTCTCATCAGATAGTATAATACCCATATCCTTTTCCCAATTATTTTTTGCTTTTTCCCATTGTATTGGTTTTAATTGGCACATTAATTTATACAGTACTACTGACACACGTTTCGTTTCGAAAGGGTCCAGTTCCAACATTACATCCACTTGATTCTTTGGTGGCAAATATGGAAAAGTAGAAAACAATGCTTTTGTAAAACTGCGGATTTGCAAATATCTAAATATTTGGGACTTGGGAATATCATAATCATTAACTAAAACTTCAAATGGCGCAAACACATCATTAGAGAAAAGCTGGTGGAAATATTTCAAACCTTCCTTGTGCCAGTTGTGAAATACCTAGTCTGAAATGGAGGGACAAAAAAATAATTGTTAAATATGGGGAAAAACCTACTTACTTGTCTTAAGGAAAAATGTTTTCTAAATTGTTGCCATATCTTAAGCACATTCAATACAACTGGATTTAGAATTTGTTGTTTTTTTATAATCAAATGGTAATGATGAGGTTACAAGAGGCACTGGATTTGATTCCAACTCCATCTGTACCCAAATCTCACCTTCCTTTTCCCCATGTACATACTTCCAATGTAACAGTTTGCTAATATTTGCAGACCAGTAATGAAAGATAAAGTTTGGCAACCCGAGACCCCCTGCTTCCTTTGATACTTCCAAGTATGTTTTCTTCATTCTAGGATTGGCATTATTCCAAATAAATGATAATATTTTCCTATCTAACTTCTTAAATGTTGATATTGTTAAAAATATAGGAATCATTTCAAAAACATAAAGAAATTTGGGCAAAATTGCCATTTTTACTATGTTTGCTCTACCAGCTAGTGAGATTGGTAATATTGCCCATTTTCTAAAATCTTGAATAGTTTTTTCCAACAATGTATCGAAGTTATAAACTTTTAGTTCTGCCAGTGATCGAGTGACATTAATTCCTAAGTATTTAAACATGGTTTTTTTTTCTAATTTGAAGGGAAACTGTGAATAATCAAAATCAGCATTTTATTGGGAAAAGTAGACTTTTTGTATAATTCAATTTATATCCTGAGAGACGACCAAAAGTATAAAGTGTCTGTAGTAATTTAGGAATGGATTTGACAGGCTGAGAAATAAATAATAACAGATCGTCTGCATAAAGAGATACCTTATGCATTGTTTTCCCCCTGGATATTCCTTTAATCTCACTATCATTTCTAAGGGCTATAAAGGTTCAATCACCAAATCAAACAAGTAAGGGGACAGGAACATAAGACTGCGATTTATGCTGATGACCTTTTACTTTTTCTGTCAACCAGTTTGGTCAACATTCAGGATATAAATTAAATCTGTACAAAAGAGAGATTTTTTTTTCCAATTAATAGTAAATTACAAACAGCTACTCTCACTAGTTTTCCTTTTACAATTAAGAGCTACAAATTTTCATATTTGGGGATCACAATTACTTGTAATTTTAAACACTTCTTTAAAGAAAATTTGGGTTCAATGCTGAACCAGGTAAAATGAACACTAACAGAGTGGTCACCTTTGTCAACTTCTCTTGTGGGGCGCATTAATTCAAAATAAAATGATGGTTCTACCCAAATTTTTATATATTTTCAAGCTCTCCCGCTCTTTTTTCCGAGGTCATTTTTTAACCAACTTGATTCTCTTATATCCTCCTACATCTGGCGTGGTAAACACCCCTGACTCAACAAAGCCCATCTTCAAAAGAACAAGACCGATGGTGGTTTGGCACTTCCCAATTTTTGTTATTACTATTGGGTAGAAAATATGAGATGCTTGGCATTCTGTTCTTACTTCCATGGCCAGCCAGACTGGAGGGTAAAGTGTTTCTTTTACCTGGTTCAGCACTGGACGACCATGGAATCACATTCAGACAATAAAGTTTCCGCTCTTGCACTTTTTTGTTCCAAAGTGCCGCTCCTACCACCCGATTCTATCAGGAATCCCGTGATCAGACATTCCATAAGAATTTAGGTACAATTTAGGAAACATTTTGATCTGGCTGACTTCTCTCTCCTCAGCTCTCTAATTCCAAATCACTGGTTTTTGCCCTCTATCTTTGACCATGCTTTCAGACTTTGGCACCAGAAGGGGATTGTTTGTTTTAAAGATCTTTTTAATAAC
Organism: Salarias fasciatus; assembly: GCF_902148845.1. Classification (NCBI taxonomy): domain Eukaryota; kingdom Metazoa; phylum Chordata; class Actinopteri; order Blenniiformes; family Blenniidae; genus Salarias; species Salarias fasciatus. The sequence goes on from NC_043745.1 coordinate 267,908, forward strand.
AACAACTTGGCTTCATGTGACAAATTAAGTGAAAAATTTGACCTCCCTAAATCACATTTTTATAGATACAAGTTCAACATTTTATTCTTTCTCAGTCTCCGAACGTTCTCTGACTACCTCGAGAAAACTTCCTTGAGACTGTCCTATCCTCAAACCCTTTTAAGAAAAAACTTATCTGGATTTTTTATGATGGGATGCAGAACTTGAAGCTCACTTCCACCAACAAAGACACATGGGAGGAAGATTTAAATTCATCTTTATCGGCAGATACATGGTCTTCAAACCTTAAATTAGTAAATTCAATCTCTCTCTGTGCTCGCCATTGCCTTATTCAATTTAAAGTTGTACCTAGAACTCATCTCTCCCGAGCCAGACTGTCGCGTATTTATCCAGACGTCAGCCCCATTTGTGATAGATGCCACCACACTGAGGCATCCCTCAGTCATACGTTTTTTTCTCTGTCCCCTTATCAACAAATACTGGACAGGGGTTTTTAACACACTGTCTCAGATTTTCAACATCAACCTGGAGGCTGATCCCCTGGCTGCTTTATGTGGCTTCATTGATTCAGGTCTCCATCTGCCCGCTCATAGACGCCACTCAATATCCTTTGCTTTGCTTCTTGCTCGACAGGCTGTCTTACTGAAGTGGAGGGACGGACGTCATGTCCTGCCTTAAAGCTCGTGTCCGGAGTTTTGAACGAGAGAGGTTTTTTTTTTAATCCAATGTCTCGAGGTTCCGCCCTCCCTCTGCTTTCATGAGCGACCAAGCCACGCCCCTTTAATTGTGCACGCTATTATCTGTGGGGTGAAAATGAGAGCCTCTGAGTCCTGCAGCATCCTCCATGTTGAGCTGTTTCCGGTGGATGTTCAGCAGACAGTGGATATATCTGCTGCAGAGCTAACTCTCCTCTGCTGGGCGAGCGGCCGTGCTCTCTGGCTGCTCCACACTTTGACTGACAGCACGAGAATGAGGAAGCTCGAAATCTATTGGCTGAAGCTGACCGGCGCTTTTTCGGATAACATGGGGGTCTATGAGACGAAGGCGGGGCTCATAAATACATTTTTATATTGCTTTATGCTAATATTATATTGTAGTATCGAACCAGACTGACACATTGAAGCTCTGTTGAAAAATGATACATACGTAGGAAACGAACGGAAACTCCGGACACGAGCTTTAAGCTAGAAAGAATCAGGTGTGCTCTTAAACTCTCAACAAGAAGCTTTGATGATTTGTGGGGCTCATTTTTAAACGCATTTCATTCCATTTGATGCAATTATTGTGATTGTGTACTTATTTATTTTTCATTTGCTTTTCTAACTCTGCTAAATGTGATCTGCAGTTCTTCATTTATCTCCTCAGGTGTGCTTGACAGATGTGTCTCATCAGGCTCACTGGCAGTGGTGGGGAGAGGGAGGGTAGGGGTTTGTTTGTTTTCTTTGTTGCTTTGTAATTTTCATGATAGAAGTCTAACTGTGCTATCTCTCCTTCTAATACTTTCTGGCCATGTAATTACTTTGTCCTAATAAGGAAAATTTCAATAAAAAGATTTTGATTTGAAAAAACAAAACAAAGAATGAACATGTTACCACAGTTGTTTTTTTCTCTTTCAATCCCTACCTATAAAAATCCCAATACCCACATTTATTATGCTTAATAAATGGCTGTCAAAATTTGTTTGGCAGAATAAACACCCAAGAATCAAACTTAAAACCATTATACATCCAAAAGAACTTGGAGGGTTGAATTTTTCCAAATTTAAGAAATCAGAATTATGCCGCTCATCTTAGATCCATGGTGGCTTGGGTTCCTCAAGAAGATACAGTTTGGTGTAAAATTGAACAAGGTGACTGTCAAGACATATTTCTTGATCCAATTCTATTCATAAATCCAGATGCATGGTCACCAAAGAAGGACAAAAATATGAACGAATGGGTCAAAACTATCAAAAAGATATAAAATCACTTTAAATCAATCTGCAGATTAATTCAAATTCATCATAATACTGAGTTTCTTCCTTCTTCTGGATTGAAAATGTGGACTGAAAAGGGCCTCATGATGTTGGGTCAAATGGTGTAAAATGAGAATTTAATGACCTTCCAGCAACTCAACAAAAATATAATCTTCCAGCCGAAGATTTTTTGTAAAAATCTACAAGTGAGGCATTATCGACACAAACATAACTGTCTGACCTTCCTGCGGGAGTCACCCTCCAGTATAGAACAGTTATTTCATTCTGTAATCAAAAGGATGATTAATAGCAGATATGTATCATATACTTGCAAAATATTGCATGGAGACAATAGAGAACTTAAATAGTATTAAAAGAAAATGGGAACTTGAAATGAACATAATAGTCAAGGATGAAGAGTGAGAGTAAACGATGCAGGAGGACTATAAAATGAACAGTCTAACACCAAGAGTGTGTTGAATGGAAAACCAAAATTTGATTTTCTAGAACGCCCTTTGTCACGTCCAAATTTAGTAGAACTTCAGACCGATGTTGGAGGGGCTGTGGTGGTGTGGGGGCCCATACTCACATATTTTAGGATTTTCCCAGATTAACGAATTATTGAAAAGGTATTCAGGATGAAATTATAAATTGTTTAGGTGTCAAAATTCCATTACAACCAAACTTTACAATTCTGAGTATTTTTTCCAATCAGTTTTATTCCAAACTAACAGAATTCAATTAAAAATTTTACTTCTGATTCAAAAAAAAAAAAAAAAAAAAAGAAAAGATTAATTACGGTCCCCTGACTTGAACCTCAACCCCCCACTATTAAACAATGGAAGAATAGACTAGAAGTGTATCACATGGAGCAGATAACTGCAAGACTGCAAATGAAAACGAGAGTTATGAATGTAACTACGCTTCTACGAATCCCGAATAACCACCAGAAGGTGGTGCTGAAAGTAGTGGGGAAGAGAGCAGTTCATATTTAAATGGACTTTAGGCAACTTTTCAAAATGTACCTCAGTGCTGCCGCAATAGGCGCTGCGGGGAACTGCAGCCACCAGCCAAGGCAGCACGGGAGCGCGCACAAACATTTTACAGAATGTCCGGCTTCACAGCGCTGCACCAGGGATGCTCCTGCTGTTCACTACGTCACGGATTACTGCAGGACCACAGCGCATATTATGTGATTTTTGTAAGCATCCATTTTCACTCCCAAATGCAGCTGAAGTTCCCTCCATGAATCAAACGCAGATCCAATATTTATTCGGGTGCCTGCGGCTTCGGTCTTTTTTTTTTTTTTGATTCACGAGATAACGCTGATAAAGTCCCTTTTTTCTTCGTGGTGTTTTTTTGTGGGCTTTGAGTGGATGCAGTTATCTGATAGTATGAAGAGGGGGGGGCGGGCTCGTGCTTCGATTCACAGACCGGGAGCAAATGTATAATATACCGGGAGAGCGGACAAATGAAACTACAAATAGAACTACAAATGAACTTTCTTCTGTTGATTCTTGGTTTGTCAGCGACTGAGCAGCGGCGTATTTGCGCAGCGCGATTCATTTGACGTGTGGAGGAGTGGTGTGGGTCTCCTCTCTGCTCTGCCTGCAGCAGGGGGCGCTGCTGAGACCGACCGCCTGTGAGAGCTTTGGGATGGGGGAGGGGCTCACGCAGCACCCGCTGCCTGCTGAGGACAGCGGAGACATCCTGTCACGTCTCCAGAGCACCAGAAAAAGTCGCTAAATTTGTCGCTAGTCGCTTTTGACAAAAAAAAGTCGCCAAGAGGCTTTGGAAAGTCGCCAGATTTAGCGAGAAAGTCACCAAGTTGGCAACACTGCCCGCCCCTGATCCCAGCAGTGTTTGAGTCCGTGTCCACGGCGGCCATGTTCTTCCTGTTCGGAAGCGCGCATACAGCGTCAATTTACGTCACATCCCCACGACTGCGCGGGAAATTCGGACCCGAACAGCAACAAATTATTTGGCACACAGCCTGTATAAGGCAACAGACAGATACGTGGATTGGCCTGTTATTTTAGGTTTTTAATGCTTCACGACCCATTAGCATTGAATAAACTGGAAATGCATGTGACGTTTTTCTCAAATCTTGCCTTAAGTCCCTTTAAAAACTGTTCCTCAAAGAATCCATAAAATGATTTTAAAGTGGTGGGAATGGGATCTGAAAGGCAGGATGTTGGTTTAACTTGGGATCGAACTGGACCAGGAGTCCTTCATCAACCAGGTCCAAACTCTCCAGTGTTTCCTCAGACATGGACAACGGTTCAGCTGTGTCCACTGATAGAACCTGTTGGGGTAAAAGACTAGACCTGATATCCATGATGTTAGTTCTGAAGTGGTCTGCAGAGTTCTCACAGAGAGCGTCTGTTGGAGAATTAAAAGCTTTACAATAATGTAGCAAGAAACATGTCCACCCTCTTTTCAGGGGAAGGCAGCGTGTTTTTATCTTAGTAATGAATTAAAATTAGTTAGACTACAATGAAGGTTTTAATTTGTGTGCAATTCTATTTCTTGTCTTTCACAGAGGAAGAAGCAGAAAGAACTGAAGAAGAGTTGGGCTCGGTGGTCTGCTCTCTTTACTGGACAACCATTCAGCGATGTCAAGTCAGTCTGTCTTGTCTGTGTTTGAGAGCTTCTGACTCTCCTTGAGTGTTTCCACTGAAGGCCAGATTCAGATTTACAGCTAATCACAGGCCAACTTCATTTCTTTCTCTGCATGCCATTGTTTAGCCCTAAATAAAAAAAAAAAGACTGAGTCAGTTAGTACTGCTCAACAGTTTTGCCTGCCCTGTTGAACATGTTGAAATTTCTGTTAGACAACAAATTTTCCTCCAGCCTGCCAAGAGGCAAAATATGTCTTTGACCAGGTTTTACTACATTATAACAAATACTGTGGCTTTCCAAACTGTAAAGTGAATCTGAAAGCTCTACAATTATCTTGCCAGAAATCTTGCAAGTTACAACATTGCCAGGTGTCATGAAAAACGTCCAATCCTCCATTCCACATCTAAAGTGAAGAAATGTAATATACCAAGATGTGTTAAAAATGAAACTTAGCCTGCATTTAAGTTGAGTCTTAGTTTTACTGTATACCTACAGAGACACTCTCAAAACTCTAGTTTGATTTTTGTGTCTGAAACTGTCTTCTGCCTGCCTCTGAGTCTTTTTGGTTTAGGATCTAACTGACGAGTTGTATTATCTTCAGTGTTGGGCAAGTTACTTTAAAAAAGTAATTAGTTAGAATTACAAATTACTTCTCCCAAAAAGTAATTGAGTTAGTAACTCAGTTACCTCATTGAAAAAGTAATTAGTTACTCAGCAAAGTAACTGACATTATTTTTCATGTTCTACACATTACCACATTCTATAACATCTATAACATCAAAGGTGTTTATATCAACTGATTGAAGAATAAAAAACACTTTATACAGTATTTTAGAACATTTAGTATTTATTTGAACTAAACTGCAGCCTGTTAAGAAAACACAAATGTAAACTTCAGGCCATTAAGTAGTGAAATCTGTGTAACTGTACATTCAGCCTGCTGTGTTCCAGAGGACCTGCAGTCAGTGTTCAGCTCGGCTCTGGTCGCCTGCTGGCTGCTTGTTTTCACTGAGCGGCTCGTCTCCCTCCTGCTGCGTTTGGGCTCAGGTCGGGTCAGCAGCAGCAGCAGCAGCAGCAGCAGCAGCAGCAGCAGCAGCAGTGTCATGCTAGCATGTGGCAGACGTGGATAAAGTCTCCAGTGAGACTTCCAGTTTCAGAACGCTACCTTTGTACATCCTGGGATCGAGCTCGACGCCATTGTCTCTGTCTTGTGTTTACCGGTCAGCGCGTGCAGCGAGTGAGACACGTGAGCAGGGCATGCCCGCCCACCAGCCAATCATCATTGCGTCTTCATTGCCCATCACCCCCCCCCCCCCCCTCCCCTCTCCCCCCTCCCCCCTCCTCCCTGCTCTCTCCTGCAGCTGATGTGTGCGGCAGCAGCGGACACTCGCGCTTCATTCAGTCAGTAGTAACGCGCCACTTCATTTTCTTAGTAACGGTAACGGCGTTGCAACGATGGGAAAAGTAACTAAACAGATTATTCGTTACTGAAAAAAATAACGCCGTTACTAACGCCGTTTATTCTAATGCCGTTATTCCCAACACTGATTATCTTTAGCAATGGTTTTAATTATTGGATGCCTGTTTAAACAGGTGTATCTCAGTGAATTATAATGTCTTTAAAATTTTCATTTATGTCATTGATTCAATTCAAAAAGAGACATGATACATAATATGGATCAATTCCACACAGGGTGATGGTTTTCTGACATTCGTTCTAAATATTGACGATTATTGCTTACAGTCAATGAAAATCGAATAGCTCAGAAAATTAGATTACTGTGAAAAATTCCAGTGTTGTAAACTCATGGTGTTACGCAATCAATGAATTCACCCAAAATACCTCCAGAGCTGTGTGGCGGCTCATCCACAGGAATAAATGAGAGATACTTTGTGGATCAACAACACTGGGACTGTGTGTAGTCGGCACATTTTTGAAGATGTGATTGCAGAAAGAAAACACTGGGTGAATGCATTTTTCTGATAATTGATTGTTGGTTGGTTTGGTCTTCTGGCCTGTACAGACTCTGGGATTTTAACCATCTTGTAAGTTCACAACTTTCCACACTGTACATTATGGATCTAAAAATCTTCCCTTGACGTGAAGTTTACTGCTCTGTGCAGACTGTACCATGACCCTGACCCGGTTTCACAGAGCACAGAGTCAGACCACAGATTTGGAGCCAAACCAAAGATGTCACCAGGATTCTCTGACGATTATCTTTCCTCTGAGATGATTGAGAAACCTGTCTGTGCAGGCCTTTAGAAAAGGTGAAATAAAAAGATCAAAATCTGCCTCCACTTCTGTGCTGACTTCCTGCATCTCTGTTGTGTTTGCCTTTATCTTTCCATCCTGCAGGTATTACTTTGGAGAGAAGATAGCACTGTATTACCTATGGCTGGGATGGTACACAAAACTCCTGGTTCCTGCAGCTGCTTTGGGAGTTGTAGTGTTCTTGTACGGACTGGCATTTTTTAACACCAACCCACTCATGTGAGTCTGCCATACACACACACACACACACACACACACACATATGTATGTATATATATATATATATATATATATATATATATGTATATATATATACACACACTGTACATATAGTGATAAAGTAACACCATTTGGTATAAATGACTTTTAAAATGATTTGTTCTATGTTTTAACTCGTTTTACTCTGCTTTGATGTAACACTGCATCTAAAGCAACACACTTACTCAGCACAAATATACCAGAGGACATGTAGCTGTCTCCTACATGACGTTTGTTCTCCTCCTAGGAGCAGAAAACATGTTTCTGATGTTAGAGATATTAAGCACATGACTAAAGGAGGTCCTGCAGACCTGTTTACTGTGGGAGTGGCTGGAGAAGTGGTCTAAAGTCACTCCAGGTTCCTCTCAGTGGTTCTGGTCCTGGTCTAAAGTCACTCCAGGTTCCTCTCAGTGGTTCTGGTCCTGGTTTGAAGTCACTCCAGGTTCCTCTCAGTGGTTCTGGTCCTGGTTTAAAGTAACTCCAGGTTCCTCTCAGTGGTTCTGGTCCTGGTTTGAAGTCACTCCAGGTTCTTCTCAGTGGTTCTGGCCCAGGTTTGAAGTCACTCCAGGTTCCTCTCAGTGGTTCTGGTCCTGGTCTAAAGTAACTCCAGGTTCCTCTCAGTGGTTCTGGTCCTGGTTTGAAGTCACTCCAGGTTCCTCTCAGTGGTTCTGGTCCTGGTTTGAAGTCACTCCAGGTTCCTCTCAGTGGTTCTGGTCCTGGTTTGAAGTCACTCCAGGTTCCTCTCAGTGGTTCTGGTCCTGGTCTAAAGTAACTCCAGGTTCCTCTCAGTGGTTCTGGTCCTGGTTTAAAGTAACTCCAGGTTCCTCTCAGTGGTTCTGGTCCTGGTTTGAAGTCACTCCAGGTTCCTCTCAGTGGTTCTGGTCCTGGTTTGAAGTCACTCCAGGTTCCTCTCAGTGGTTCTGGTCCTGGTTTGAAGTCACTCCAGGTTCCTCTCAGTGGTTCTGGTCCTGGTCTAAAGTAACTCCAGGTTCCTCTCAGTGGTTCTGGTCCTGGTCTAAAGTAACTCCAGGTTCCTCTCAGTGGTTCTGGTCCTGGTTTAAAGTAACTCCAGGTTCCTCTCAGTGGTTCTGGTCCTGGTCTAAAGTAACTCCAGGTTCCTCTCAGTGGTTCTGGTCCTGGTTTGAAGTCACTCCAGGTTCCTCTCAGTGGTTCTGGTCCTGGTCTAAAGTAACTCCAGGTTCCTCTCAGTGGTTCTGGTCCTGGTTTGAAGTCACTCCAGGTTCCTCTCAGTGGTTCTGGTCCTGGTCTAAAGTAACTCCAGGTTCCTCTCAGTGGTTCTGGTCCTGGTTTGAAGTCACTCCAGGTTCCTCTCAGTGGTTCTGGTCCTGGTCTAAAGTAACTCCAGGTTCCTCTCAGTGGTTCTGGTCCTGGTCTAAAGTAACTCCAGGTTCCTCTCAGTGGTTCTGGTCCTGGTTTGAAGTCACTCCAGGTTCCTCTCAGTGGTTCTGGTCCTGGTTTGAAGTCACTCCAGGTTCCTCTCAGTGGTTCTGGTCCTGGTTTGAAGTCACTCCAGGTTCCTCTCAGTGGTTCTGGTCCTGGTCTAAAGTAACTCCAGGTTCCTCTCGGTGGTTCTGGTCCTGGTTTAAAGTAGGGATGCACAATAATTATCAGTCTGATAAATTATCAGCTGATTTTAGGGCCAAAATGACGTCATTTTTATCGGTCCAATAAATTAATTTCATCCAATAAATTAAACTGATGAATTTAGTGTGTTCAGTAAAACTGCTTGTCGGCGTGCTGCACCTTTAACTTTAACTTCTGGCTCGAGGAGACTGCACCTGCGGTACGGGTTTGTTCTGCGGGTTCACTGCTGCCCTGCATCTTGACTGCTAAGGAGGAGAAGGGTTTTTGTACCCCTCCATAGCTTCCAAAACCTGCCGCAGCCAGTGTTGCATTCAAGTTGACTCAGGGACGCGAATGCAGCTGACAACGAGCAGCTTTTCAAAATGGAACCTACTGTTGGCTGGAGGCTGAGTCAGACAAGCTGGTTTACAGCAGCAGTATGGGATCTATGAGAGATCAGCCGCCATGGAAACACCCCGACAAGCTGGAGGAAGAGACGCTGCAGCTAGCATCCATGCTAACGCTAACAGTTCACAAGTTAGCACGAGGGATTTTATATACAACAAACTAAAGAAATGTGACAAGACACTTAGTGAACATACCATCAAGTTAACAGCTGAAACGACCCTTTAGTCTGATAACTAGTGGAACGTCTTTAATGGAATTATGAGGTAGTGTGGCTGTGGCTACAATAGTAGCTTACCACCACCCAGTATGGTGTGAATGGGTGAATGTGATAATGCAGTGTAAAGCACTTTTGGTCTCTGCTAATGCAGATGAAAAAGCGCAATCTAAGTGTGGTCTTTTTATCATTTACCATAGTGTATTTGATTTGATTTATTTCAAAGGAAACAGAGCCATCTTGTGCTCATTTAACACAACTGCAATAGAAAAAGATAAATCTATTACTTCATGTGTAGAAAAAAATTGTAAACGTTGACACCCCTGGTTTTCAGATTTGAGGTTGACATGTCAATGCATTTAATTTATTTCATAGTTGAAAAATATTTCACTTCATTTTTTGGCAGACAAACCAGTCACAGTTCTGTGAAACGTTTTCTTAAAGGATGCAGTTTTTGTTTAAGTTGGGATTTGATGTCATATTTGATACACTGAGTTTTGAGACGTTTGACAGCCTGTGTAAACAATTACAGGAGATTTTATTTTGATTTATTTTTGTTAGGAAAAAATAGCCTGTTACTCATTTTAACTGTTTGATATTTTTGCAAAAAATAAATGAACATGTGAAGAGTCTGTACTGTTGTTTGCTGTTATAGCCAGGCCAGAGCTACTAAAGTATTACTTTTTTCATTACTGCATCTTCAATGTAATTATTCTCCTTGGTACACAAATTTCAGATTATTTTAAGATTATATTCAATAAAAAAAAAAAAATCTGAATTTATCGGTTATCGGTATCGGTCATGAGGAGTAGTTAATTATCGGTTATCTGTCTCAGTTAAAATTTTCCATATTGTGCATCCCTCGTTTAAAGTAACTCCTGGTTCCTCTGAGTGGTTCTGGTCCAGGTCAGAAGTAACTCTGTGTTCCTTGGTCCAAGATTCACATGTGACATTATTTACATGACCATTAGGAAGCGCTAGACGTTAAAGTGTAATGGTGCGTTCACACCGGACGCGTTGCAAGCGTCTCGGGCGTCACTGACACCTCAAAGTTGACGCATGTAAAGTGTGGAATTTGACGAGTGCTCAAATCTACACACGACGCTTGCAACGCTCACGATGCACGGCAGCTCATTGGCGGGAGTGGGAGGCGCTTAAGTGCGTCACAAGGAGGGACGTCTTCCCCAGAGTGCTCGTCTGTGATTGGATGACGCTCTGCTTCCAAAGTTCAATTTTCCCAACTTCAGGCGTTGACACCTGCAACGCGTGACGCGCGCCGCCAACGCTCGCAAAGCGACGCTCGCAAAGCGACGCTCGAAAAGCGACGCTCGAAAAGCGCCTGACGCACGTTAGGTCCGTCGAAGCTCGTCCACCAGAGACTTTGAATGTAAAAGCAACGCCCGTGAAGCTTGCAACGCGTCCGGTGTGAACGCACCGTAAGTGTTTCGGGCATTCAGGGCATGAATTAACGACCATTGTGGTCATTTTCTGGGGGAGGACAGTCTCTCCAACATGCATGACATTTCTGTGTATTGTTCGAATAATCTGTCAAAAAGTAAAAAGTATCAGCAATGTCGCTGCATCTGCCCCAATTTGGCCGCGCCAGTTGAAGAGACACTTCTGCTCTAACTGTAAGCTTTTCTAAATCGAAAGGTCTTAAAGCAGAGTGTACCAGTCTGCCTAACTCCCTAACTGAAGCTGGGAACTGCTTCCACATTTTTTTTCTAAACACTGTGAATACTGAAAAAAGGATGATTTGGAAAGATACTATAAAATGACAACATCTAAATAATTATCTGAATTTTATGTTTTATTTCCTTTTGTCTGTGCATGGAACCCAGCAATGAAGTGTGTCAGTCCAACATCATAATGTGTCCTCGCTGTGATAAGACGTGTCAAGTGTGGAAACTGTCCGACACCTGCTCCTATGCAAAGGTAAAACCCTTACTACTTTATCTGTTCTTCAACATTAACTGGTTTCACTTTTGGAAGATCAGAACATTTGCATTTGACTGTAGCTCTGTGTAGATGTAGCGATGCATCAATATGATCTATTTTCTTGCCAGCTTCTGGTGGCCGATTAAATACACTGAAGAAAAATAGATATGCAGCACTTTTGTTTTTGTTCCTATTTTTCAGGAACTAAACTCAAAGATCTAAGACTTCTATACAAAAGGCTTATTTCTATCAAAAACTCTTTATTTTGTCTAAATCTATATCAGTAAGTACTTCTGTTTGGCCAATATAATAGGGTGTTCCTAATAGACGTCATGGTCATGTGACCTTCCACAACAATCGCCATGTTGGAGGACACACACGGTGTGGTCACACAGCGGTTTCAGGCGGACTGAACAGTTTATCCAGCACACATCATCGCCCGTGCACGACTAGAATAGTCCAGACTGACGATGGTGAACTTTTATGCTGTTGTGGGATGCGGGCAGACCGCGATGTGCGTCGTTTTTTTTTTTTTTTTTTTTCTGGATACCGGCTGTTTTCACGCACCAAGGAGAGCAGACTCGACAAGTCTCACAAAGAAGACGGCTGGCTGGCTAACGAGGATTCCAAGAGCTGATGTGCAGGAATCAAGCATCAAGAACACGAGAGTCTGTGATCTCCACTCTGTATCCGGTAAGATCAGTGTTATTACTTGATGATTTTATGCAGCATTTGGTCAGAATGAGGCCTCAATCACACATACACGGCTGTGCGGCGCGGATCTGTCCAGGTTTGCACGGTGTCTGCGCGGAAAAGTCAGAACTGCATGCAAACAGATCAGGCGTTAGACACTGCATGCGCGGGGAACACGCAGGGCCCGTTCAAATCCACGCGGCGGTTTCTAAATAGAAATCAAGTCTATTTTTCTGCACGGACTTGAGCGGGCTGTACGCGGCGTCCCGTTGAAACCAACGGCATAAACACACATCTCGTGTCAGCTAGGCTTTCTATGCATGTATTGAGCTCCTGTCTGCCACAGACTGGTCTCACCAGAGACTTCCAGGGTTCTGCTCCGTCTGTTTTTCCGCGGCTTGGAGCAGGTCCCGTTGAAAACAATGAAGACAGCGCCTCGTTGTCATATATGCAGATATATGTTCCGTTTGAATTTACTATTTGGCATAGTTGAGAGGAGCGCGTGTCTAGATACACTTATCTAGAGATCTATATCTATATATTAGATTTTTTAAAGGATCTCAACATTCCAACATTGTCACCGAATGAGGTGTCTGCCCTGGATGCACCTTTACAGCAGCAGGAGATCATGGCAGCAATAAAATCACTACAGTCTCGCCACTCTCCAGGCCCTGATGGTCTGCCGAGTGAGGTTTATGCCACATTTGCAGAAAAATTATCTCCCATTTTAACCACTCCTTATACAGACTCTTTCGCCAGAGGTGCTCTTCCCAACAGTTTGAATCAAGCCTGTGTAACACTCCTTCCGAAAAAGGACAAAAACCTTCTTGAATGTGAGTCCTGTAGACCAATTTCGCTTTTGAACTCCGACTACAAAATATTAGCGAAGGTTCTGGCAAATCGACTGGAAAGAGTTTTGCCCAATATCATTGCCTCTGACCAGACTGGTTTTGTTAAGAACAGACGCTCCTTTTTCAGCATTCGCCGTCTCTTCAATATATTATACACACCCAGCCAGGCCAACTCCGAATGCCTTCTCTCCATGGACGCAGAGAAGGCATTCGATAGAGTGGAATGGGATTACCTGTTTGAGGCCTTGAGTAGGTTTAGGGTTGGACATCAGTTTCTGTCCTGGGTGAAGTTACTTTATGCTTGCCCCACTGACATGGTACTCACCAATAATCACTATTCAGAACCATTCCGTCTACATCGTGGAACTCGTCAGGGCTGTCTCCTCAGCCCTCTCCTTTTTGTTCTAGCCATCGAGCCCTTGGCAATAGCTATAAGAAATAATCACTCAATTCATGGCATCTCGCGGTATGGAATTGAACACAAACTGTCTTTATATGCTGATGATCTCCTGCTGTTTGTATCGGAATCAGAGGTAACTATTCCTTCCATTCTGGACCTTTTCAATAAATTTGGTTGTGTGTCAGGCTATAAATTGAATCTACATAAAAGCGAGTTGTTGTCTTTGAACATGCCTGACTCTACAATAGCGAAAATCAATGTCCCTTTTAAGATAGCAGTACACAGTTTTGTCTATCTCGGCATAACGGTGACAAAATGCTTTTGTGATCTCTTTAAAGAAAACTTTTCTAAACTACAACACAATGTACAACAAGATCTGTCAAAGTGGTTGCCGTTCCCCCTCTCACTAGTGGGGAGGGTGGATGTGATTAGGATGTCTGTACTGCCTAAGTACCTGTATCTGTTTCAGAGCCTTCCTGTGTATGTTCCCAATGTCTACTTTAAAAAACTGGACTCTATAATTTCATCTTTTCTTTGGAACTTTAAGAAACCACGTTTACGTAAAGAACATTAGCAAAAATCAAAGCAGGATGGAGGCTTGGCCTTACCAAATTTTCGTCATTATTACTGGGCGTCTAATTTTTTATGTTGCCTCTCTTTTTGGATGCACTATCAGCGTGACGACAGTGGGCCTGCATGGGTGGAAATGGAAAAGCTTTCTTTTGCTCCTTTTCGCTGTTGTCTGTGTGTTCCATTGTCAAAGAACTGGACAACTGATAATCCTGTGGTTCGCGACTCAGTCAAAGTTTGTTTTCAATTTCAAAAATACTTTGACCTTTCCAAGGTTGAGTTTAAGTTGCCCGATCGCATCTAATTTCTTCTTCTTCCTCTCCCTACACGATGCTACATTTCATGGATGGCAGAAGAATGGGTTAACATTTTTGAAGGATTTATTTATTGAACAGAACTTTGCCTCATTTGAACAATTGGCCAACAAGTATGATTTACCCGCCTCTCATTTCTTTAGATATTTACAGATCCGGAATTTTGTCTCGTGTTCCATTTCAGGTTTCCCTAATAAACCCCCTGATGATATATTTGAGGAGATTATGTGCTTTAGCCCAAACAAGAAAAAAGCCATATCCACAATGCTGGTTTTGATTTCACGTCTAAGTTCTACTTCTATGGATGCTATTAAACGGTCATGGGAACAAGATCTTCAAAACTGTATTACTGAATCTGACTGGGGAAGGTGTTAAAGCTCGTGTCCGGAGTTTTGAACGAGAGGTTTTTTTTAATCCAATGTCTCGAGGCTCCGCCCTCCCTCTGCTTTCATGAGGGACCAAGCCACGCCCCTTTAATTGTGCACACACATCTGTGGGGTGAAAATGAGAGCCTCCAGTCCTACAGCATCCTCCATGTTGAGCTGTTTCCGGTGGATGTTCAGCAGACAGTGGATATATCTGCTGCAGAGCTAACTCTCCTCTGCTGGGCGAGCGCCGTGCTCTCTGGCTGCTCCACACTTTGACTGACGGCACGAGAATGCGGAAGCTTGAAATCTATTGGCTGAAGCTGACCGGCGCTTTTTCAGATAACATGGGGGTCTATGAGACGAAGGCGGAGCTCATAAATACATTTTTATATTGCTTTATGCTAATATTATATTGTAGTATCAACCAGACTGACACATTGAAGCTCTGTTGAAAAATGATACATACGATGGAAACGAACGGAAACTCCGGACACCAGCTTTAAAGAAAATTCACTCGTCCTCCATTTGTGCAAGACACTGCCTCATACAATTTAAAGTGGTGCATAGAGTACATCTTAGTAAATCAAAGTTGGCAAAGATGTATCCTCAATTGGATCCAAATTGTGTAAGATGTAAGTCGACAGAAGCCACTTTGATTCATATGTACTGGCTCTGTCCCAAAATACAACGTTTTTGGGAAGGGGTCTGTGAGGCATTCTCCTGTATATTCAGCATAAGAATTACACTTAACCCACTTTTATTTTTGTTTGGGGTTGACATTGACGATTTAACATTACCGGCAGGGGGTCATAAACTGATTGCTTTCTCTACTTTGTTGGCACGTCGCCTAATACTTTTGAGATGGAAGGACACAGCTCCGCCCACTGTATCACATCGGATTAAAGATGTGTTACTTCATCTTAAATTGGAGAAAATGAGAATTTGTTTTGAGGGGTTCTGAAATAGAATTTTATGAAGTTTGGAAGCCTTTCTTAACTTTTTTTGATCAACCATCTACACAAGTCCAGGATGAAGTGATTTTTCTTATTCCTTTTTTTTACTTATTTGCTTAATTTTAGTCTGATGTTCTCTGGCTGACTCCATGTTAAAGGTCGTGAATTTGTATTGATCTGATTTATAATTCTGTTTGACAGTGAATGGGATGTTGATTGTTTGGGTGGGTTTTTATTTATTTATTTTTTATTATAATTTTCTATTGTTTTTTGTGTGTAAAATTAATAAATATATTGAACACGAATTTACTATTCGGCGCAGTTGAGAGGAGCGCGTGTCTAGATACACATATCTAGAGATCTATATCTACAGGTCTATGCCGGAGCTACGGAAGCTGCATTGTGTTGTGTTTTTGACTCCCGATGCTGATGCACGTTTCTGGATGCTGCTCTTGGGAATAAACATCCTTTTGCTCCCGAAACACCTCTGGAGTGACTTCAAACATATTACACTAGCAGCCCGTTGCCGCGGACAACCCGCTCACGCAGACCGCGCTGTGAGAAAGGGACGCCTGAACACGCCGCTCCAGCGCCGCGCCGCACAGTGACCGCGGACGTGTGATTGAGGCCTGACTTTTTTTAGGGAACCCTGTGCTCTGCACTGTGGCGCAACCGGACTTCTATTAGACTACTGTCTAAAATTATAGCATATATTTTTGGTGCTGGAGTCAGGGTTGACTATTACTGAGGGTTAGTGCTGTTTTAGAAACAATTTCAAATCAGAGCAACTGATACTTGAGAGCAGCCACACCAGGGGGCCTCAAGTAAATGTGCCCCAAAATAACAAATCAACTTCCAATGTATCTTATAAAGTGTTTGGTATTCTCAGCATTCATCATTTCTTAGTCTTCAAGGTTCAGAGTAAGTGAGAGTGTGTGGATGTGTATAGAATACTATAGCCTTGATTTATCTCACCATGGAGAAATTTACCATTACAGAGGCTCAAAGAACACACAGGGGCAGAACAGTCAGGGAATGTGTAAATAAGGAATAAGAATAAATAATGGTCCAAATCTTAATAAGAATATTAATAGGATGATAATATAATAATAATATAGATCTAAAAGTAGGAAAAACCTAACTTTAAATAGGACATAAATCTAAAATATAACAGGAGCTATAATATATATACTAATATGTACAGTATGTTTTAGTGCAACAGAATGTGTGTATGATGAAGTGACTATGATTTATTATGGGAGTTAAAAAGTGACCATGACTGCAGGACGGTATGTCCAGGGTTATTGCTCATATTCTACATGGTAGAGTCTATATGTAAATTGTAGTTATTAATTTAATGATCTGTTTGTGACACTGATTTTTTTTTTAAATGTCTTTTTTTCATCTTTCCACTTCAGGACATCCATCAGACCTGTTTCCCCCAGACACAACTGACTGGTTGCCATTAGTGGATCTGGGCCTCAACAAGGTCCCAGCACCCCCTCCTGGAGCCCAGACCCGTGCTGAACGTGCTGGAAGCTGCAACAAGAGGAGTAAAGATTTACAAGCTGCTGAGACTTTAGTGGCTTTCCAGAACATGTCATGAAGTGACTGTGACCAGTGGATGTGAACCAGTGGAGGAGCAGACCGACATGCTGCAGCCAGAAGAGGACGAAGACAAAACTTGTGCACCTGTGCTGCACTGACAAACATCAGTGACACCGTTGTGCCTTTTGACTGAACTGTAAATGTTTCTGTGCCGTATTAAAGAACAGCTGGATTCTTTTTCATGAAAACTTAGGACTCCATGCTACTGCTTTTTACGTTTTGTCATAACATCTTTCACATGACTTGTATTTGAACTGCCAGATAAATATATGCCTTTCCTTTTAATCGGTTAGCAATTGAATGATAAACAAAGACACAATTCCACTTGAAAAACAGCTTTATTTGGTATCAGCATGCCTGCAGATTCACGGACAATTAAGAGGTAAGAACCTATTACATTAGACACATATATTGTAGGTTCCTGAATAATGAAGCCCAAGCTTGACGCTCCTATCTCCTCCTGAAATCCACACGTGAAATACAAAAACCTCCACAGAATCCTCTCCATTCACTCAAACTGTTAAACTTCAAAGTCGTGTGACAAAAACATAACGTCCAGAGAAATAAATGAAATAACAAAGGTAATATCCAGAGATACAAACAGAAAGAGAGGTAAAAAACCCCCAACTGTGGCTCCACTCCACTTGCCCAACTGTCTGTCTGATGCAGGGCAGCCACAAAAATGAAACTTAATTTTTTTAACAGGCAATTAAATATGCAAACTTGCAGAAAACCTCAGTTTACTCCATAACATCCAACAAACCTGATCCATATGGATTTATAACCTTCACTTATTTATACACATTTTCAAAAGTAATGAACCACAACATGAACTGTACCTAATCACCTGTGAATATTTTAACCTGTAAATAATCACTTTACATCTCAAACACAAGCATTTCAAAATATGAAATGGCAATTTTCACATTGATAAACTAAAACTGTATTTAAACTCCTACATATATGTTGGTGTGGATTTTGTCACATTCACTTCAGAATATGTAAAATGTTTCAGCAAGCTGAGTAGACATGAAAACACACCTCCAGCGTTTATATAAAAACAAACAAGAAAAGGCCAGATAACTTCAAAATAACACATATAGATCAATTACTACCACAACTTGAGGCACATCAGACTTCAGTAACAACTAGCAGCTGTAAAGCCACTGAGGAGCTGTAATGTCATGAGCTGCTTAAACGACTCTTTTTCCTGCTGCCTCTGCATTCTGGACAGAACCCAGAACCCTGCACGCCCTCTGGGGTTTCCTTGATGTTCACACAGCCTCAATGGAACTGCTGCATTTTGCAGTGTCCGTTGTCACAGCGTGCAGACGGTTTAGCGAGTAGACCACGTAATTAACGATGTGGAAGTAGCTGATGTCGGCCCATTTATCCTCATTCCGGGTAAATTCCGTGCTTGCGATCAAGTATGGGTCAATAGTCAATCCCCTTGCAGTTTTCATGATACAGAATCCTGTTTTTTTCGCTCAAAAGTCCGCAGTAATCCACCACCGTCTCATGTGTTTATAACTCCGTGTATGCCCTCCAACATGGCGCCCGAAACTGTTGCTCAGCAACCGATGACGTAATTAAGAACACCCTATTCATTCAATTCACATGTGGCAGATTAAGATGCCTGATTACACAGGCAGATTATTGCACATTATTGCCTTTTGGCTGGCGGCAATAAAAAGACACACTAAAATGTGCAGTTTTGTCACTCATCCCTAGTTAGCATGCTGACTATGGCAAGCCGTTTTAACATTTAATGCCTAGATTGCAACTGAAGACTGAACTAAGACTGCGGATATCCACAACTCCATTCTGACAAGGCGTGATGAATTTTGAATATCCGGAATTTTCATTAAAGATATCTATAATGTAGTTTTGACTATCCGAAAGGACTGATAGAGATATCTAAATTTCAGTTTCGTCTAGTCGAAACTGAGATTTAGATATCTCTAATGACGTCACTGAAACGTCATGAAACACATCACATATCCTAAATGACAATGACAGATATCTGTAATTCAGTTTCCACTAGGCGAAATGTAAGTTAAAGATATCTTAAACGTCACTATGACGTGTCGGAATGACGTTGCTCTATTTTAGATGTCCAGAAATGCGTAACTTCCCAACACCAGAAAAAACAGGAAGCTTATGGCAAATGAAGCTTTTCCATGGCGGCAGTATTAAACAATGTTGTACAAAAATGCCACGGAGTAGAACGAGCCCTCAGTCAGGGCGTCTGCGGGGAGAGAGAGCGTCGTGCTGTCCAAAGCTGTCAAAGTAATGCAGAACGAACTGAACATTTGCTGTCGCTGGACACAAAAAATGTGCTTATAGCCTGCTTAGATGAGCTACGAACGCTCATTTACACAAATGTACCGGCCGTGGGAAACCGAGGTTTCTCTGTGAGGTGCATTTGTGGCATTTAGAGCCATTAGTGGATCAAGAACTGTTGTTATATAAAGCAGTGTCTAACTCTGACCAGTAGAGGGCGCGTTCGCTACACGGTGTGTTCGGGTGTCGGGATAGTCTCGCGTTTACGGGAACACACACGGAAGCCCTGAATGTATCAACTGTGGTGTTACGGCCCGAACGCACTGGACGCGGTAGCGCCGCGCACGGCGCTTCTGATCGCCTCCCATGTTAACCTATCTAACCGGCCGCACCGAACGCGCAGTGGAGCTCTGCAGCGCGCCCGCTCCGCTTCGTTCTATTTTTCACGCGAGCCGCGAGCGCAGGGAGCGCCATGTGTCAAGCTGGATCAAGCAGATCGGACCAGACAGGAAGTCGGAAACAGAAAAGGCAAGAGAATCCGGTCAATTTTCAAAATATAACAAATTAAATAACGATTAGTTACGGACGGTGTTGCTCGTCCGTCTATAATTTGTCACTTGGGTCTAATCACAAGAGAGATGGACACACACACAGACATACGCATGTACGCACCCAAACACACACACACACACACACACACACACAGCGACAGACACACACACACACACAGCGACAGACATTCACGTGATGCAGAAAAAAAGAGGACAGGAGGAGAAAAAGTCTCTCCACAGGTCACCAAAACACACATCCATACTGGCAGAGCGAGACAGAGGGAACAGGGAACAAACGTGAAAACCGAGAGCTGACGGAGCGAGCCGAGTGCAGCCGATGTGTGACCAGCGCAGAGAGCGCAGGCGCCTCCAGTGCGAACAGCCAAGCGCCGGCGCGCGCGGCGCCTCCGCTACGCTTCCGCGTCCAGTGCGTTCCCGGCGTTACAATACATATTTTCGCTCTTTACAGAACCAAAATAAAAGAAATTCAAGTTAAATGTGTAGCGGAGTGCCACTTCGCCTCGTGCCACGATACACATTCGGTTCAAATCAGCATTTCACCGCTTTCCGCCTGAAAGTGGGAGGAGAAATTGCACGACATTATGGATATCTGCAACGTCATTTCGTCTAGTCAAAACTGTCATTCAAGATATCTTTAATTCCATTTCGCCTAGGCAGAATTGTAGTTACAGATATCTCCATGTTTTAGATATCTCTATCAAAATTAATTAAAGATATCTCTGACATAATTTTAGATATCTACAATCAAGTTTTGCCTATCCGTATTTCCCATTTGAGATATCTACAACATTATTTGTGTGAATGCTGAAGGCATTCACACGATTACATTCCTCTTCTGATTTCTTCCGCCGTTTTTTGGCACGCTTCTCCTCCTACAAATTTTGTCCGATTTGAACCATTCATATATCAAATTGTGCAGCTTTTTGAGGACATGGGTGCTATGTTCTAGCTTTTTAAAATCTTTTAAACTTTTTGAAATATTTCAACTTTTGTCCAACTTTTTGCCCCATGTTAACGGATGGAGATTTTTTCAAACTTTGGAACCTTATAACTTCTTCAAATCTTAACCGATTTTAACCATTCAACTTTTAAAATATTCAACTTTTTAAACCCTTTCTTCAACCTTTTTAAACTTTTTCAACTTTCTTGAACTTTTTGAAATATTTCAACTTTTTAAATTATTTTTAACATTGAAGTGGATGGGAAAACCCTTCAACTGACCCGTCAACTCCTTCAACTTTGAACCATTATAACTTTGTCATACTTTCACGTGGACAAGTCATTTTACTTTTAAAACGTAGGCATTTTTGTCCTTTATTCAGGAACGTAATATCATTTCAAGATCTTTTACCAAATTTAAACTGTGAGCCTTCAAGTACAGAGAGAATTCCAGCTTTTTTTGGAGTTTACAATGGATATGTATTGGAGAGGCTAGAGTGGGAGAGTGGCAGTTAGAGTGCGGGAGGCTCTGAATTTTAACCAAAAAAAAAAATTCTTTTCTCGTCCGTATGGCCGCATTTCTGGCTCAATCTCCACAATAACCCCTCAAAACGTAGGAATTTTTCTTGTGACCCGTACAATTGAGTCACATTGTCTCTATCTCAAACGGTTCTCTCTCCAGAGTCATTTGTTTGAGGAGAGTGCAGGATTTTCTCCCATCCGCTCCAATGCATTTTGGAGATACCTGAATCCAAAACTTCACTCATGTTCGCACCCTCGGTGTGGCTGAATGGATGATCCTACAGACATGATTCCTGCACCATTAAATTCATGAAAGGCTTCTGAATCTGGCTGTTTGAAAATCTTTTTCAATTTCGAATCTCGGTCACCGAGAAAAGCCATTTCTTCAACCATGCGCACTGCATTAAAAAGTGCTGATTCACTGTCATGGCTGCTCTGCAGCTGGTCTCCATTGCAACAGACACACCTGTTGTGCTGCTGCAGCTTGATTAGTCTGGATTTTTCCATTAAGACTGGAGCTCTATTGATCCTCTGTTACTCTGACACTGACTCTACTGCTGTCTACTGCTTCTTTTTCAACTTTTTGCAGCGTTTTCAACATTTTTGAACCTTTTTCAACTTTTTGGAGCGTTTTCAACCTTTTTGAACTTTTTCAACTTTTTGCAGCGTTTTCAACCTTTTTCAACATTTTTCAAGTGTTTGCAGCCTTTTCAAACTTTTTCAACCTTTTTCAAACTTTTTCAACCTTTTTCAACTTTTTGCAGTGTTTTCAAGCTTTTTCAACATTTTTCAACTTTTTGCAGCGCTTTCAACCTTTTTCAACATTTTTGCAGCGTTTTCATACTTTTTCAACCTTTTTCAACTTTTTGCAGTGTTTTCAACCTTTTTCAACTTTTTGCTGTATTTTCACCTTTTTTTAACTTTTTGCAGCGTTTTCAAACTTTGTCAACCTTTTTTAACTTCTTTCAACTTTTTGCAGTGTTTTCAAACTTTCACCGCCTTTTTCTACTCTTTTCAACTTTTTGCAGCGCATTCAACCCCTTTCAACTTTTTGCAGTGTTTTCAACCTTTTTCAGCTTTTTGCAGCGTTTTCAAACTTTTTGACCCTTTTTCAACTTTTTGCAGTGTTTTCAAACTTTCACCACCTTTTTCTACTCTTTTCAGCTTTTTGCAGCGTTTTTAACCTTTCTCAACCTTTTTCAACTTTTTGCAGTGTTTTCAACCTTTTTCAACTTCTTTCGAATTTTTGCAGCGTTTTCAAATTTTTGCAACCTTTCTCAACTTTTTGCAGCATTTTCAACCTTTTCAACTTTTTGCAGATTTTCAAATTTTTCAACCTTTTTCAACTTTTCATCTTGAGCTTCTTGAGCTTTTTCTGCATTACAGTTTAGCATTTTCAGCTCAGCCTTCACACTTGCAGTTTCTTCAGGAACTGCAAATTTTTTCTAGTTTGACTAGGCGTTACTTTGATTTAAGATATCTACAACGAATTCTGCCTAGTCAAAACTGAGTTGTGGATATCCATAAAGAAACATGTAGATATCTGTAACTGAGGAGGGGTTGGAGATATCTCGAATTGGAATTTCGCCTATCCGTAATTCAGTTGCAGATATCCGTAACTCATATTGCAGATATCTACAACTGAATTATGGATAGGCGAAATGACGTAACCCATACACATGAATGGCAAAAGTGACATAATTTCTCCTAGGAAGAATGTATTTGTGGATATCTGAAATGATAAATACGGATAGGAGAAATAGTTGTTGATATCTCTATTGTTCTTTTTGAATAGGAAGAACTGAATTACAGATATCTTTCGCGAGTATCCAGTCTGGGCATTAAATGTTAAAACGGCTTGCCATATGCTGACTGCAGGAATGACCTGTTCTTGGTGAATTGGAGGTCCGTTTCTCTACCGTAAGCCATGTTTAAAGGTGTTTCAGACCATTTGGCAGAACATCCAACCAACCTCATAAATGCGGCCAGGACCTCCACATCCAGTCCAAGACCTCCACATCCAGTCCAAGACCTCCACGTCCAGTCCAGGATCTCCACATCAATCAATCAATCAATCAATGTATTTTTGTATAGCCCAGTATCACAACAACAGCTGCCTCAGAGGCTTCAAGATGTTACATTGGTCGGTAAAAATAAAAACAGTGAATAAGCATAATGTTAATATGTCAAATTCACAGTAACGAGACAAAACGAAGCAACCACCGCCTTAGACCCTCACATCCAGCAAGAAAAAACTCCAGAAACCCAGTGGGAAGAGAAGAAATCTTGGGGAGAACCACAGTATGGAGGGATCCCTCTCCCAGGGACGGACAGCTTTGGCAACAGCTAGCATGAGACAATAAGAAGTCTAGGAGACATCCAGTCCAGGATCTCCACATCCAGTCCAGGACCTCCACATCCAGTCCAGGACCTTCACATCCAGTCCAGGACCTCCACATCCAGTCCAGGACCTTCACATCCAGTCCAGGATCTCCACATCCAGTCCAGGACCTTCACATCCAGTCCAGGATCTCCACATCCAGTCCAGGACCTTCACATCCAGTCCAGGATCTCCACATCCAGTCCAGGATCTCCACATCCAGTCCAGGACCTTCACATCCAGTCCAGGAGCTCCACATCCAGTCCAGGACCTCCACATCCAGTCCAGGACCTTCACATCCAGTCCAGGATCTCCACATCCAGTCCAGGGCCTCCACATCCAGTCCAGGATCTCCACATCCAGTCCAGGGCCTCCACATCCAGTCCAGGATCTCCACATCCAGTCCAGGGCCTCCACATCCAGTCCAGGGCCTCCACATCCAGTCCAGGATCTCCACATCCAGTCCAGCTGATGATTCCAGTCCAGGAAGGCAGCGGTTCCTGACCCAGTGAGCACCAGGGTGCTGTATTTCTGGTTGGGTGTCTCCGCCTCTCCATGATGTCCTGGAAGTCCGTCCTGAATAGTGACTCTGTCATTGGGGATACATGAAGCCTCTATAATAAAATCAAATTTTCTTTTCAAAATATGAGGGGGGACCCAAATGTTCCCGGACTGTGGTTATAAAAAAAAGAAACAAGAAAGATTTCAGACTTTTGGCCGTTATATGTCGCTATAGCATAGCCTTAAGCATAACTGTGAAAATTTTCACCTCCCAAAGACACACAGGCAGCTCACAGGCAGTGTTTGTTACTACAGTCCCGCCCCCTTCTTCGAAAAATCCGAAAATGGCGCAACTCACTGATAAGTGAGACCAGCGCGCTAGCATCAGATTTTGTTTTCTACTGGGAAAAACGGCAACAGAAACACCATGATCCAGACCGCGTACAAAGATGAGGCTCTGGGGAGAACACAGGTCCATGGGCGCTTTAAGAGTGGTCAGATGTCCATCGAAGACTCGCCTCGCTCCGGCTGACCCTCCACCTCCCGCACAGAGGAAAACGTCCGCCAAATCGAAGCTGTGGTCATGGCAGATCGACGCAGGATGGGTCATGGATGAGATTGAACATTTGACAGGGATCTCCTGGAGCTCCTGCCAGAGGATCCTTCGTGAGGATTTGGGCTTGAGGCGGGTCGCTGTCAAAATGGTCCTGCGCCTCTTAACCACGGAGCAGAAACAGGCTGGCGTGGACATGTGCCAGGAGCTGAAAGGCAGCTGGAGGATGATGGAGGGCTGTTTGAGAAGATCATCACCGGGGACGAGACGTGGTGCTATGGTTATGATCCGGAGACCAAGCAGCAGTCCAGCCAATGGCGCCATCAGGGATCGCCACGGCCGAAGAAAGCGCGTCACGTCAGATCAGCGATTAAGACCAGGCTGATCTGCTTTTTTTGATGTCAAAGGGACGGTCCACAGCGAGTCTGTGCCGCCAGGGCAAACCGTCAACCAGGACTTTACCTGGAAGCGCTGCGGCGCTCCGGGAGGCGGTCAGGCTGAAGCAGCGGCGCTGTGGGAGAGCGGGGACTGGTGGCTCCATCATGACAAGGCGCCGGCGCACAGGGCTCTGCGGTAAAACAGTTCCTGGTGAAAAACGGCATGGCCCTGCTGCCCCATCCGCCACATTCCCTCCATTTAGCATCTTGCGACTTCTGTCTCTTCCCAAGAATGGAAAAGTCACTGAAGGGGCGGAGATTTGATGATGAGGAAGAGGTGCAAAAAAAAATTGAAGGACGCTCTTAAAGCGATCATTACGCATGAGTTTGCCGACTGCTTTGAGCAATGGAAATCCCGGCTGCAGCGCTGGATTCAAGCCGAAGGAGAGGACTTTGAAGGTGACAGCTTTGATTGAAAGTGAAAATAAAAAAATAAAAAGTTATAACCACAGTCCGGGAACTTCTGGGTCCCCCCTCGTAAAGCATGTTTCATTCAGGGCCAATCATATCTAACTTTTTTTATTGTGAGTTTACACAGTACCTCAAGGAAATTGGTAAAATAAAATCTGAGATCCACGATTTCACAGGTCTCTGCCTAATTAAAAGCTAGATTCATTTTGAGCAATAAGATTTCTGTCATTTCTTATGTTATCTTGACCCTTTCAAATGTATTCCTAGAACAAATATAACTTAGAATTTGCAACTCCGCTCGATATGATGTAGTCCAACTCAACACCAGTACATATTACGACCAATAGAATGTAAACATTGTCAGTGGAAATACCTCTGATAACTTCAAGTCAAATGAAAGATTCTTTGTAAAAACAAAATTTAGGGAAAAGCTGAACTTGATTGCGTTGTTTTGTGTCAGTCTACCTAATTTCACATGATTTTAAGATTTAAAACTAGTAATTCTATTAGGCATGTCCTGATCCATCGGTGGATATGGGATTATGGCGGGTTTTAGTGATTCTTCAGTGAATGCGCATCAGCAAGTCCAGCCGATCACCTCGTGGATCCTTTTTTTGACAACTGCCGTCCATTGCGACCCTTTTGCGACTCTTTGGATTTCACTCCACCACAGATGAGTTGTTTTCATTTGCCATAATCTAAACTGGACATATGGAAACTGGTACGACACCAGGACCAGGTACGGCCACCCTCCCAGAGCTGTCATCTACATGACTGGAGCTGACCGCATGGCCACAGGTACTTAGCTCGGCTCTATTCAGCACGAGCTGGCCTTTCTAATTCCTGTTCCCCTCTGCTCCTCAGCCTGTGACACACTGGAGCTCAGCTCCCCTTGCCCCCCCTCCCCAGGGTACCGGTATCCTGCCAGCCTCCCATGACCAACGTAGAGCACTGCTACAAGGGAAGGCCAAGCTCCGAGGCTCTTCAGCCCTTCAACAGAGCAACAACAGAAGTGCAGAGTTTCAGAAGCTCCTGAGCAAACCTCTGGCCTCAGATCCAGGCCCCAACCAGACCAAGGAGCTAGCACTCAGTGTGTCGCTATTCACCAAGGGAAGATCAGCTCACAGGCCCTGTTTTTCCCTGGGAGCCAAGAACCGCACAGGCCACAGCTCGCAAACACTCTAGTTCCTTTTCCTCCAACTATCAGGATGGCATGACTCCTGCGGAGAGCACGGCCAGACCAAGCCTTCATAACAGAGCCTAGTGACCTTCTTCAAACCTGGAAAAGAGCACCACGGCCCGCTTCAGCTTCTTCTGCATAAGAAACACATCCAGTTAACTCTGAGCGGCTAACAACGAAGCCACAGCCCGTTGGCAGGGAAATGCTAACTGCTAAAAGAAAGGAACAACTACCTCTCTGACTTGGACAGCAAACCAACTCTTTCTGGCACCCATTCCAGACACAAAACACACTGGCAGCTAACTCGGCTTGGTTTGTTAGATAGTTGCACAGAACTGTTTCATTTTCATGAAAATGTGTCGATTTAAATGCACATCGTCAAGCTTCACTTGGTGATCTGTAAAATAATGTTAGCGCTGCCTCACCCCAACACAGGATTTGCACAACACATGCTAAACTTTGGCTTTACTAGATTGTCAGTCATAATCTGCAAATCAAATCCCAGATTCTGATATGAATTTAGACACCATATGAACAATTCCAGATGTTTTACGAGACAAATCAACATAGCTGCACTCACAAAAACAAATGTTACAATCCTGCTTCTGTTCTCTTCGGTTCGTACAAGACCACATGGCCAACAGACCACCGAGGTCGGCCATCTTGTTTTGAGCTCATGGTCAGACAACCAGTCTTCTGGCTGCCACCATTTTGCTGTAGTCTTTTGGTTGGCTGTGATTTTGGATTTGTAATTCACAGATGGGCACACACACACACACACACACACACACACACACACACACACACACACACACACACACACACCAAGTTGTAGATATTACAGTTAGAATCTGTGTTTTCTTTTGGTTTCCCTTGTAAATAAATACATTTTCTGGAATCACGTGTGTGTTACTGTTTCACAGAGATGACTGAAAGATTGACACCCTGTGTGTCAAGAACTCCAAAATTCCTCTTTTATTTACTTTGGTGATCATTAATTTAACTATCAATCCAAATTTAAATTCATAGTTTAGTGTATTTCATGAGACTGATCTCAACATACTGACTTTTATTTCCCCTAAACAGAGATGTTCTCGTGGTCTTATGAAGTATTTTTGATCCAGTTCTGTTAATAAATAACCATCTTTGATAATTATTCATCATTATGAATAACCAAACTGATCTTAAAGTTGATTCCCAACATCACTTGTTGGGAATACCAGGCTGTACGCAGCATCCAGTGGCTAACATGCCTGTAGTCTGGAACTACAGTCCTGCCTTGGTTGTCCAGATCTGCGCCGTGCATCACATGATGGCCGTTTTTGGTCAGGTGGTCCCAGGCCTTGAAATGTCCTAGAACAATTCTCCACAACTTATTTCCAGAGTGGATCAATTTTATGCAACTTTATTTCTCCGCAGAAAAGGGGAATGGTGTATGAAAAGGCCTTAATGAGGACTAAACAAGACATGAAATAGACAAAAATTCAAAATTTTGAAGGAGACAAGCATGGGAAAGAAGTGAAGCAACTTTCAAAATAAAAGTGTATGCAGACTAACTGAAATTTAAAAATGTTAAGTTTTGGCTGATAATCCGATTAGCATTACAGGCAAAAAAAACCCCCAAAAAAACGGTGTGATCTGTAGGGATGGTACGGGATCTTGTGTCACAAGATCTCGTGAGATCGAAATGCCGCAAGATTTCTCGTCCATGTGTTGAACGATATTGAGTACGTTCACATGCAGGCAGTGACCCTTTCTTAACCGCAATATTGGTGGAATAATACATGGTGCACAGCCATGTAAACACGTGCAAAACCCGATTATGCTCATATTCATATTTAAAAACCCGGTCGAAAGGGACATGAAATACTGTTCTGCGCATGTTCTATCCGAAAGAAATCTTGGTCTTTTGAGTCCACAAACTACTTGTGATACAGTTTAATTGATACGACGTAAATAAAATGTGCGGCAACGATGGTTCAGTTCTTCTCTTTTATTGAAAAATCGCTGCATCGCATCATTGAACATGTCACCGCGTCTTGCCGGCTCACACTCTTTTTCTAACAACATGCAGAGATTGTCTGCGGCGCCCTTCTTCTTCTGTGGTGTCTGTGTGAAATAAGGTTGAACATGCAAATGGCACACCTAGTGGCATGAAGTGCAAATGCAGCCATGGCGTCGTCGGTGCACCATGGTTTGAATGGGGAGATCGCTGATCATGTAAACATTAAAATCTCATCTCGTCTTGATCTCGTGGACTTAATCTTGTGAGACATCTCGTCTCGTGGAATTTGTGTCTCGTCCCACACCTAGTGATCTATCTTCCCTGAATTCTATTGTGTTTGTAGATAATAGTGCTACAAGCCAAAGTTTTACTTTAGTATGAATATATGACCAGTGTCTGCTGACAGGTTAACAAGCTCTTGAGATCGTAGAGATCTCATCAGACTGGTATGAAATGACTCGCTCTCACTCTGGATTTCCCTGTCTTGACTTGCGACTGTTAATGCGGAGTTCAAACGTACTTTTGACTTGGAAAGCGGTGTCTTAATTACAACTCAGATATGTGGTGTGTTTGTGTCCAAACAGGTGAGCCATTTGTTTGACAACGAAGGCACCGTGGCTTTTGCTATGTTTATGGCAATCTGGGGTGAGTTTATCATCATTTCTTTATTGAAACTCAGCTACTGTTCAGTATCCTCTGAAGTGACACATTGGATTAAATTTCTGACTTTTCAGCCACACTTTTCCTGGAGCTTTGGAAAAGACACAGAGCTCGACATGTTTCACAATGGAAAGTCTACGACTGGTGTGAGGAAGAGGTACAGTCTTCTTTTTATATTGTGTTACTGACTGGAATCTGAATGTACATATCTTATAGTTATCCACTGCTGTAATATAGTTCTTGCTCTTAACTGACAAAATTGGTGTAGCTGGACTTCTTTTGGAAAGTTCATTCATACAGGCATGAATACATTCCTTTCTGTGCAAATGCTTCATGTCAACAGAGGCCTATAAACAATGTGAACTGCATAGTTTTGTCAGGAATGTTGTCCTTTTGTTACTTCCTGTGTGTTTGTTCCCCTCAGTGTCTTTCAACTTAGCTTTCCCTTGTTATGAAATTGTTTAAATTAAAACACACTTGCTTCAGCTACAGCTTCTTCTACACCTCCAGGCCTGGTCACATGATGTTCGCAAATGAAAGTGGCACATTTTGATGTTTTGAGTTAGGGTTGCTTTAGCATGCTTTACCAGAACTTTTCTAAATTGTGCAATTTGCTGTTTGCTGATGATTGGCTGCTATCAGTCGTTCTTCTGCTTGTTTCAGCAGAAAAACAATAACAGGGGATTCAGAGTGCATCTTTACAATTGAAGGGCCATTTTCCACCAGCCACATTACGGATCCAAAATGGAGGCGGTGTGGAAAATTACATCATGCATATATACAAGCATGCATATATAGCCACAGATAAGGCAACTAGCTTAAGCCCACATTGAATTTAATGACTGTATTTCCATTGGATGCATTTTATTCGTGTCTTGATGCACCCCACGGCTGCAACACAGTCTCAAGGGATCTGACAGCAGGTCAGTTTTCACCACATACAGCAGCCACAATGCCAAGGATTGGACCAAAGATGATGGACTAGTAAAGGCTCGGACAACTGGACGCCCGTCTGCCAAAATAAAAATTCCCCCTTTCACTCCGGAAGCCATATGTCTCTGGTAGGCAGGGCAAACCTCTGGTGCATAGCTCCGGATCTGGTAGCAATCCAGCTATGATCTATGATGGGGTATAATGCGAGCAGCCATATATACATCTATGGCTGTATATCTACCGTAAATCCTCTTATAGCAGCCGGGGCTTTTATTTCTCTCAACTGTCGCTGCACCAGGCTTTTAACCCTATAAGCCCTAGGCTATTTTTCAGAGCCTCTTCTCGAAAATGACATACTAAACTAAAAAGAGTATAACACTGCAATAACTAGGCCTATTTGAGTGGTTACTGTCTCCTCATAAAGTGAACACTTGTCAGATTTGTCCAGATGTGTAAATATCAGTATATATGTTCCTGGTTAAGTGTGACTGAAGATGGAACACAGCACAAATGAAAAATGTTCAGTCTCGCCTAAAAAAAAAAAGCACTTTCAATGTGATCATCTCTTTGGAAAAATCCAGCTGCAGCTCTAAACCTCCATCAGATCATAGACAAATGTGTGAACACTCTCTCTGCAAAGGCTGACTCTGTGAAAGTGAAGCAGAACAACATTTGACAGGTTTTAGTACAGACAGGTCAGGCGATGGCACACTTTGGCACACGATGGTGCCATTTGTGAAATCTGAATTTTCTAATGTACCAAATAATATTTTTCACTTTTATATCACTGCTGATGTTCAACACATCCAAACAGAGCAGTTTTTGGCGTGACTGCAGTGGAAATCCACACAGAGCGTCTGTTTACGCTCAGCAGGACGCTCCGTGCGTAAAGCCTCCTCTGTATACAGGCGCCCAGCTCCGCAGCAGCTTCATGAATACAGACACCCCGCACGTCGTTAGACTCGTCTGAGCCAATAGAATGCAGCGGGGGTCACCGACATGTGATTGACAGCTCTGTTAGCCAATCAGAACAAGCAAAACACCGTCATGGCGCACACAAACCTGTATGGCACTGACCAATCACAGAGCTCCTTGAGGCGAACTAGGGGTCAGTTTTACGCCCGGATTGACGTCAGGGGGGGCTAGGTGGCTAAGCTAAGTGATCCCGATGGACAATAAACGCATAATTCGGACTCTATACGGCCAAAAGTCCAGGTAAGAGGCGATTTTTTTTTTTTACCGCAGTTTGACAACGCGATCTTGCTGTTGGCTGTTTTAGTGGCATTTTCTGGCGGATTCTGTGGTTTTATTGGGCTTTGAGTGGTATGGTTGTAATCAGCGGAGTCCCAGCTCTCGTCTGAGAGGCTGTTTGTGTGAATTGTATCATGTTTCATTGCGCTACAATCAATATTTCGGCGAGTGGGTTGACATGGTCACGAATATGGTTCATAATTCATTTAGTTCATGTTTGAGCTGTGTTTGGGGTGTGTAATAATGGCTGATATATTCGGTTAGCCCAGGTTCTGCTGATTAATTTGATGGTAAGCATCATGACATTCTGTCAGAAATAATGCATCTTTTAGACTGCTGTTGACGGGTAACAGTCACGAGGACCCTAATTAGGGTCCTCTCGGGTTTTAATTAATGGAAGGAGGCATGTATAAGAGAGAGGCTTGTATTTTAAAATTTTCAAAAAGAGCAGGAAGATCTTTTGTGTCAATTTGAACCCAGTAAAATGTACTGAGCTCATTTATTTTTTCAATCGATGTGAAAAAATTAAATCTCAACATGGAGTTTTATGTTTTCTGTCCCTCCACCATTTTTACCAGACGCGTGTAATACACACAGTCGCCATACCAGGAGGACTGGCGCTGTAGCACAAACTACTGTCAGTACAGCGCTGTAGCGCTTCACAGAGAACAAGAAAAGAAAAAAAACCCGACTTGTATTTGGAAGCAGCTTTTATGAGCTTTCTTCAAAGACGCACCTGCTCATTAAAGGAGACGGGCTTTTAATGGAATACAGGTCATTATTAGAGGATTTACGTTATGCTTGTATCTCCTGTGCGTGACGTAATTTTCCACATGCAGTGCATCCGTTCCGGATCCGTAACACTGCTGATGTAAAATGGCCCTAATTCTGAACTCAGGATTTGTAAACTTGCAGACATAAAGAGCCATTTCCGAGTGAGTCTACTGTAGTCAACTGCAGGCTAAAACAAAATCAGTATGACACAAAATTTAGAAAAAAAAAAAGAAAAAAAGATGAACAGTACGAGAAGCCAGAAGTCAGAGCTTCCATGGAAAAGAAGGCTAGACGCAAAAATCAAGGCAACACGGAAAGAAGTGAGCCTATGAACAGAACTGAACTGAGGTGTGAAGCTAAAGAAGGAACTGCCCAAGAAATGCAGCAAGCTGTCCACAGCCGAGGTTCTGGAGGCTGCTGAGCAAAGACTCACAGCCCGAGCTGCCGCCTGAAGAGATATACAAGAGAAGCTGAAGCCAGGAGAATAAACACAACATTCTCGAACAACCCAACAAAGATATACCCTCAATGTCAGGGCAGTAGGATCACAGCAGACCCACCCAGGGCGGAGACTGAGCAATACTGGAAGAGTATCTGGGAGAAAGTGGTGGCACACAACATTAACACACCGTGGCTGGCAGACCTGCAAGCAGAACACTGCATCCTTCCAGGACAAGAACCATTGGTCATCACAGCAGCAGACATCCAGAGAAGAAGAGCTGGACAGCTCCAGGTCCTGACAGGATTCACACATACTGGCAGAAGAGGCTACCTGCTCTCCATGAAGGCCTGGCAGCCCAAATGACCCAGCTGCTAAGAGAAGGGAATCATCCACAGTGGTTGACCCAAGGTCCAACAGTCCTCATCATGAAGGACCCCCAGAAAGGAACAGTACCCTCCAACTACCGGCCTAGAACCTGCCTCAGCACCACATGGAAACTCCTATCTGGCATCACAGCGGCCAAGATGAACAGGAACATGGAATAATACATGAGCAGAGCCCAGCAAGGAACTGGCAACAACAGCAGAGGAGCCAGGCACCAGTTACTGGTCGACAGGACGATCGCACAAGACTGTAAGACCAGAAACACCAACCTGTGCACTGCCTGGATTGATTACAAGGCAGCCTCTGACTCAACGCTGCACACATGGATCCTGGAATACCTGAAACTGTACAGCATCAACAGGGAACTTAGAACATTCCTCGGAAACTCAATGAGACTATGAAGGCAACTCTGGAAGTGAACTGGAAGCCAGAGGCAGAGATGAGGATCAAAGGTGGCAGATACCAAGGAGAATCTCTGTCTCCCCTGCTGTTCTGCAGAGGCCTGAATCCCCTCGGCCAGATCATCACCAGGAGTGGATACGGGTACTGATTCCCCAGTGGAACAATCGTCAGTCACCTGCTCTACATGGAGGACATCAAGCTGTATGCCACGAGAGATATAGGATATACAGCAATGACATGGAGATGTTATTGGCACCAGATCAGTGTGGACGGATGGTATCAGAGAGGGAAGATATCACTACTGAAGGGGTTGAACTACCTGAAGGCAACATTAAAAGATCTGAGATCAAACATCTGAGATCTCTGTCCAGAAGAGCGCAGTGCTAGGAACAGCTAAGCTCCTGCAGAATTCTCAAGCTCCCAGGTCTCTGGCCCCAGCTGGAAGGAGATTCTACCCAGGAAGGGCGAGACCGTTTTTTTTTTTTTTTTAGGGACCGAGCCCGGAGGGCCACCATGCCCGGAGGGCAAGGTCTCTGTTGTTATTCGTCCGTTTGTTCGTCTATTATTATTATTCTCCTGACCGGAGTTTGACCCCAAATTTGACCCCCTAAACATGCACGAAAACTCAGCAAATTTGGCACGCACATCATGACCGGCGAAAAATTTCATAAAATGGAAAAATTAACCCCATATGCTCTCCAGCGCCACCTAGAAACAGTAAAACTGTTGCCACGGCCCGCAGGAATGTCGTAGAGAGATCAAACCAACACTCACACGTTCGTCTCATCAAGATCTACATTTCACGCACTGACACCCCTGACCTAAATCCAACAGGAAGTTCATGATTTCCCTTTCAAAGTAAAATTTTACTCAAAATCACTCCTCACGAAAAAATTACTTCCTCCGAGACCGTTTGTCATACAGACATGAGAGTCACGCTACGTGATAGAGGAGAGGTTTCTCTACAAAAGTTGTTGAAATCTTTGTCAAAAGTCTCACGGTGTAGATTTTATTAGCCCTCAAAGTTGGAAGTCTGAAATCCTGCCTTGCTCCAGCCCTCATCCGTTATAATGGGGGAAAAGCGAAAAAAGTCGCCTTTTTTCAGCACCTCGAACAAGTGGCGACTGCGAAACAGTGAATCCTATCGACAAACCGAGCACACGTGAAGCCTCACAAGGTCCTTCCGAACAAGATGATGTCACATAAGTGGGGAAAATATCACGATATATGTATGTTTTCACAGGTATGAAAAGGTGTGCACTCTGCATTTTTTTTGCTCTCATTTATAATGGAGCCGGATGGGGAAAAATCTTGCGCTTCTCACAAACTGAGGCCTCTCCAGTCCAGACTAAAAGTCTGACTGCTCTGAAAGCCTCACCAACTGAAAGACAACTAATTTTCCTATCAAACGTGATATTTTTTGTTCAGTTTTGCCAAGCAGGAATGAAACAAGGAGCAGTTGTTTCCCAAACAGAAACTTTTATTTTCTCCTCTCTCCACTCTAACTGAAATGACCATATATGGGCATACAGCGCAGTTACACAGCTGACAGCAGCTGTCAATCAAACTCTGACACTCAGTGCCTTCATTCAGTGACTCTCAAAAGCAGATGGGAGAAGCTAACAACTCCATGTTAGTGGATGGGAAATGCTAACAACTCTATGTTCATGGATGACAGATGCTAACAGCTACATGTTAGTGGATGGAACATGCTAACAACTCCATGTTAGTGGATGACAGATGCTAACAGCTCCATGTTAGTGGATGGGACATGCTAACAGCTTTGTGTTAGTGGATGGGACATGCTAACAGCTTCGTGTTAGTGGATGGGAGACGCTAACAACTCCATGTTATTGGATAGGAGAAGTCACATTTTTGCAAAAAATGACATTTTTAACAAAACAGGTTCATAATTTTGGGTGAAACATTGTTAGTGGAAGCATGTACTACATTTCCAAAATACAAGCCCAAAATTCCTTCAAAATAAAAGCCAATTTAAAACAGAAAATGAGATCACGTCATGAAAATGGTGTTTATGGAGGAGCAAGGTTCCCAGTGACCTGGACTTCAGTCATCAAGGTACGAGGACGGCCTCAGTCAGACCACCTTGCCAGAGGGCTCGGTCCCGTCCAATGCCGCTTGCAGCTTTAATTTTTTTGTTGTTGTTGTTTATTTCTGTGTGCTTCAAATATCAAAATTACGAACTGCCATGGAAATGAGCAATAATTCACATTAAATTAAACAATGATGCGAAGATGTGGTTGTTTGTCATGTCTCAACAGGAAGAGCTGATTATGGAAATAGTGAATGATCCAGACTGTACACCTAAACAGTTTCGACATTCCTACCTGCGCAGTACTCTCGTCCTGATCCTGGTCACACTCATGGTAAGACACATTCACATCTGTAAAAATCATTTCAAAATGGAGCTCACATCGAATCAGAGAAAAGATGTTGACAGTGATTACCAATATGATTACTCTGAAATAGTTTGGAAATGTCTTAGCTCTCTTGTGGTTTATATTAATCAGCTGTCAAAGATAAGACCATGTTTGTCTCTCAATTTAAGGCTGCATGGACACTGAAGTGTGTGTGTGTGTGTGTGTGTGTGTGTGTGTGTGTGTGTGTGTTAATTCTTGTGTTTCTCTCCTTTTGTGTCCTTTATGACATCACTATCTATTTTCAGGCTATCTCTAACAACAAATATGTATCAAAGGTCACACTAAAAAATGTCAACACTGTTTTCTTGCAGCTGATGCTGATAATCGGTTTGGCTCATGCTTTGGTGGTGTTTCGAGTGGTGGCTGCTCCACTGTTGTCGGAATGTCAGTGGAAATTTTTGAAAGATCATGCGAACACTGTGGCTGTGATGCTGGGAGCTGTGCTGCATTATGTCACCATTCAGATCATGACACGGGTATGGAAACTTCATCTCTCTTTATTCCTAACACTACAGTTACAGTGCACATGTGGCTATCTCTCTAGATCGATCTATCTATACGTATGCATATATATATTTTTAATTATGATTCAGCTTGGGGGAAATTCATTTTACCAAACTGGCCCATCTTTTGGCAACCACACAGCACAGCACTCTGGGGGAGCTGGTGAGGGCAGAGGGTCTTACACCCGGATTGTGGGAGGAAACTAGAATACCCTGAGGAAACTCACTCTCACACACACACACACACACACACACACACACACACACACACACACAGTCTTGTATTTCTATCCTTGTGGGGACCGTCCATTGACTCCCATTCATGTCTAGCCCCTAACCCTGACCCTTACCCTAACCCTAACCCACACCACAACACAGCCTAACCCTAAAGAAATGTTTTTGCACTTTTACTTTTTTCAGTAACAACAACATGGTCAAGAAAACACTGTTTCTCCTACTTAGGACCGGAAAAAGGTCCCACAAGGCACGTCGTTCCACGTTTTGCTATCCTTGTGGGGACATTTGGCCCCAACAAGGATAGAAATACAAGAACACACACACACACACACACACACACACACACACACACACACACACACAGGGAAGACATGCTAACTCCACACAGACAAGCCCCAGTATTTGAACCAGGACATTCTCACTGCGAGGCAAAGTGCTAACATCTATCTATCCATCGGTCGGTTGGTCGGTCTTACCATTAAAAGTATAAAGTAACTGGAAAAGTAATATAGTATTAATAAATTAGCGTAATGGAAACTTCCAGGCTAAGTGACGTAGCTCTCATGTAGCAGGTGTGTGTGTGTTGCCATGGAGCTACCATGGAGTCATGTAGCTGCATCATGTGCTGAGGACCACTATGTAGCCCAGTCCCACAGCAGTTGGTGAAATGAGTCACCAAATTCAATCTATTGATTTGTGTAGAGGAACACCAATTACACACATTTTTCATGTGTCAAGCGACAACACTGAGACTAATACATTTCAAAATGAATCATGTTCCGTGTATTGACCACTCCCCCCTCCCTGATTAAACAGTCCATAGGTGTGATATTACTGTCTCTTTTCTTGGGACAGTCGAGGATTAATCAGTTTCACTGTTATGGCTCTGTCCACATTAAAGATCGCTTTAAAGATGTGTTCACCCAGCTCCCGCTGCTGGGTAGTGGTTCTAGCTAGTGATGCTGGAAACAGTTAAATCAGCCCTCTTCGTCAAGTGGCACTTAGTCTACGCCAGCAGAACAAGGAGATTCAATTCAGTTCAGCTTTATTTATATAGCGCCAATAACAACAGTCTTTTCTAGACACTTTTACAGAGAAAACCCAACAGATCCACATGAACAAGAAGAGACTGAGGAAAAGAAAAACTTCCTTTTTGAAGGAAGAAACCTTTGAAGATATCATGACCATAATCTGGAATTGTTCCATTGTTTTCTATCAATGATTCAAAGAAGTATCAATAAGTGTTGAACCACTTCAGAAAGTTTGGAGCTGGTTTTCCAACAAACTCAGTTCATTGGGACTGTGTCAGTGTTAATACTGCTTAGATGAAGGAAGCACTCTGGGATGAAACTTCAGAACTCCACACTTTATTAACAGGTGCTGCATGCAATATCTCATTAACACACACTAACTGGCTAACTCCTGAACTTTCTGCAGCCTGCTCTACCTCCAGGATCAAACTGGAACATGTAAGCTGACCCCTGACCTGCCTGACTATATAACATCCTCATTACAACCCTGGTCTTTTTCTGAAAGCTGTAATAGCTATAAATTAGGGGTGGGACTCGATAAAAAAAAAAAAAATCAAATTAATTAGGGCCTTTGTAATTAATTAATTTCAATTAATCGCATATCGATATTTGACCCGAGATCAGTGAGAACCTTTCTTTTGCTAATGGATTTTGGTATAGTGAATCAATATAGTGATACATGAGCTTAAGCAACAAAACACTGTTCATTTTTTCAGCAAGGAAGGAGGAATTTAACCAAGACAAATAAACCAATACACATTGATCAGTGCAACTTTTGTTGGGCTGGGCGAGGGTCCTGGAAGTAGTCGGAGTGACGTCCTCTTCCGCTCTAGCTGTATGCCAGGCTTGCGTGTTGGCCGCTGCTGCGACAGGCTTAGCATTCAGATGATACAGCAGGCTGGATGTGCTGCGATGGGATGCTAATTCTTTGCTGCACAATGTGCATACAGCTTTGGTTTTATCCACGCTGCCATCCGCTGGCTTTTTAAATCTAAATTTTCTGTGCAGGAGACCAAGCAGTGCGCTGTCGTCGGGAGCAGTGTTGCCGACTCCCCAGTAAGGAAAGTCACTATTGGCTGTCCTTAAAGTCGCCAGAAGTCGCTAGATGAGGTCGTTACCTAATTTGCAATCTGCATGTAATTGTAATGGACGCTGTAGGAGAGAGGAATAACGTCATGGGAGAAGCAAAATGTGAGTTAAAAAAACACCCTAAATATGTTTAGAACTACAAATGAACTTTCTTCTGTTGATTCTTGGTTTGTCAGCAGTGAGCAGCGGCGTATTTGCGCACACGCGATTCATTTGAAGTGTGGAGGAGTGGTGTGGGTCTGCTCTCTGCTCTGCCTGCAGCAGGGGGCGCTGCTGAGACTGACTGCTGTGAGAGCTTTGGGACGGGGGAGGGGCTCACGCAGCTCCGCAGCTCATTGAGGACAGCAGCTGCAGAACGAGACGTCCTGTCACGTCTCCAGAGCTCCAGAAAAAGTCGCTACATTTGTTGCTAGTCGCTTTTGACAAAAAAAGTCGCCAGGAGGCTTTGGAAAGTCGCCAGATTTAATGAGAAAGTCACCAAGTCGGGAGCTGTTTCGTTGTTGTGTCACAGCTAAATATGTCCGGGTGAAACTCGTCTGGTGACAAACGTTCCGCGACAATTTGCGATAATTTTTTTATCGCGTTAAAATTTCTGTAATTAATTAATCGTAACTAACGCGTTAAAGTCACAGCCTTACTGTAAATATATAAATGCTGTGAAATAAAATTATAGCTTCAATAAAACTTCACCTGTGTCCAGCTGAGATCCTGCAGAACCCTCAAGCTCTCAGTCGTCAAGAGTCCAGCTGGAAGGAGATAAATTAAAAAAACAAAATAGCAATGACTGGCCCGTCCTCAGGCTTTCTGCAGAGCTTCATCATGTTCAATCATTGAAGTCAGGTGTGTTGAAGCAGGGGAGCACTGAAAACAGGCAGGACCGCGACCATCCAGGACCAGGAATGCCCCCCCCCGTCTCCACTCAGGGCTCTCTAGTCTTGGGTTTTGCCTCTGGCCTTCTTTTCCATGGAGCCTCTGACTTCTGGCTACCCATGCTGTTCATCTTGTAGCCAAGCATCTGTAGGATGACTGATGCCGTACTGTAGATCAGCTGGTTGGTCTCGGTGATGTGGGTGGGGATACTGAGCAGTAGAGATCTTTCTGGTACTTTGTTCTGTAGCCTTGGTTAGCAGGAGGTGGTTATGTCCCCCCAGGACTTCATGGTCTCCTCTTTCAGGTCAGCTGCTCTCCTCCTGAGTGGTTCTTCTGTTAGGGCTTGAATCCAATCTCACCGTTTGAGGGTGATGCTGTAATCACCGTACTGGCCTGGCGTCCTGACTCCTCCTTGCTGTAGGATATTTGTACCATGGATGAGGCACACTGTGGGGTTTCTGACTTTGCCGCACATTCTCTGCATACAAGGGGGTACCCAAAAAAAAACGGAATTTGGTCAGAAAACAATAATAATAATGAGTTCCGACTTCTGGCTGTCAGATGTGCTGCAGGTAAGCCTCATGCACATCTGTGAGAAATTTGAGCTCCGAGAGTGACACTGACGCCTTTCAGGAGCTATTTATAGCAACAGAGTGCAGAGGAGGTCTGCGATTTTTTCCAAAATGGCGACATTGACTGGGAAGCCAGAGCAGCGCGTAAACATTAAATTCTGCTTTTTGCTGGAAAAACAGCAGCAGAAACACTCAGCTTGTTGCAGCAAGCCTACAAGGATGCTGCTCTGGGGAAGACTCAGGTCCATGAGGTCCATGAGTGGTCCGGGGGTCTGAGAAGGGCCAGATGTCGGCGCGTCAGGTCCGCTCAGGGTGAAAACAATGCT
Source organism: Salarias fasciatus (assembly GCF_902148845.1). Lineage (NCBI taxonomy): Eukaryota > Metazoa > Chordata > Actinopteri > Blenniiformes > Blenniidae > Salarias > Salarias fasciatus. The sequence continues at coordinate 308,616 of NC_043745.1, forward strand.
GAGCTGCTTCTTGGCTGTCCAGGGTCTCGTCCACAGCGAGTCTGTCCCTCCAGGTCAGACTGTAAACCAGGACTACTACAGGAAGTCCTCAGACGCTCCGTGAGGATGTGAGGAGGAAGCAGAGCGTCGTGGCGGAGTGGAGCCGGTTGATCCACCACCACAGAGCGCCAGCGGACACGGCGCTGCGCCTCACGCAGTTTCTGGAGAAGAATGAGATGAATCTCCTCTCCCATCCGCCTGATTCTCCAGATGAAGCCTCCAGGGACTTTTTCTTGTTCCCCAGGTTGAAGAAGCAGCTGAAGGGACAGCGGTTTGCAGATGTGGAGGAGGGGACAGAAAAATCGCAGCCGGCAAAAAATGGCACAATTACGCACGAGTCTGACGACGCATTGGTGAAGTGGGAGACACGGCTGGAGCGCTGCATTAATGCGGATGGAGATTATTTTGAAGGCGACGGTGGTGTTTTATTTTGAAATGTCATAAATAAAAAGTTATAATCAAATTCCGTTTTTTTTTTGGGTACACCCTCGTATACCCCCTTTCACTGGGTTAGCTTCGATCACACGCTGAGCTAACCAGTCATTACGATCACCAGGATTACTATTGCAACAACACATCATCAGTAGGGTAAAACTAACCTGTCTCACCACGGTCTAATCCCAGCTCACGTTCCCTGTTAGTGGGTGAACAATCCAACGCTCAATGAACTTTGCTTCACAATGACAGGAAGAGTCGATATCAAAGGATCAAAAAGCGACGGAACGCTTGGCCGCCACAAATCAGTTCTCCCTGTGGGAACTTTACTGACACCTCCTGCTTAAAACCTAAAAAGTCAGGATGGTTTCATGGTCTGTGCTCATACTGAAAATGCAGATCAAGATCAAGTGAGTTTGGCCCTTCTGCTCTATCTTGGCTGATGAACTGATCCTCAGCAGCGGAGAATCTGATGAGCCGTTCCTCGATAGAGGAGAAGCTGATGAACTGATCATGTTGAGGATCAGTTCATAAGAGACTCCAGCCTCAGAAATCTCAGTCCACAGTGGCTCAGATGTGAGTCCAGATAAATGAACACAGAGTTCTTGTAGACACATCTTTACATCAGCTGTTCAGAGGAGACTGAACCAATCAGGGCTTTATGGTCAGTGAAACCAAGAGTAAGTTAGACCAAATATGTAGGTAGTGTATGGAGGTATGCACTTCATAATGGATGTATAAAACTGGATGTTTTTCAATCAAGGTTTTTTTTATACCACAAGACGTTGTTTCCCTTCCATCTATGGTAAGAATTGCTGTTCTTTCTGTGTATGCTGTTGTTATATGGTAAACAGATTGATATCAAAAAAGGTTCTCCTGCGGCGACTCGATACAGACAGCAGTAGATCCCTGCTTTCGTCTGCACTGGTTTTGAATGTCTCTGAGTTTCTACGTTATTGCTGCAGGTCAACAGATGGGTGTCCCTCAAGCTGTGTGAAATAGGTGGGTTTGATTTCATTTGATTATTTATTCTGATTGACTAATTATCAAAATATCAATATTAGTTCAAATGTTGTGATCACAATCCCTGTGTGGAAAAGGTAGGAATTTTTTTTTTTTTTTTTTTGCTGTATATTTTTTTACAGCATTCTATGTGTTGAAAGTGAGCTATTTTATCTTTTAAAAAAATATAAATTCTTGTTAAATTTAAAGGATAAGTTCGGTTTAAACAGTTTTCACGTTGTTTATAGAAAGATGTATAACAATCTACCCACTCAGAAGGGTTTTCTGATCCGAAAAGTGGTCCGGGAGAAAGTTAGATCCATAGTGGAGCTGCAGACCTCCATAGACTGTTAGCTAATGGGGCATGTGTGGCGCCGGCTCCCAAAATGGCTTTAATTGTCCAAAAACTCATTAGTTTCACCAGTATCCTTTAATGGAATGGTTATAGAAAATGCTATTTATGGGGAATTTCAAAATTTTTACGACCAGATGAGTTCGTAAGTAACAGTCTGGCTTCAAAAGTTGGTCTGATAAGAGCATTTTAGAGAGACCGTCATCACAATGTCACCAACTTTAAGCATCATGTGTACACATAAAAACTATGTAAATCCATCGAAATACACAACACTTCCTCAGAAAATTAGCCAATATTTCATCAAATTAGCTAAATACTGTCCCCCTGTTTGTGAATAAAATAATTTTGCTTACTTTTTACACATTATTCCACATTTCTGTCATTGGAATAGTGAATTTTTTTTCTGGGAATAAATGGAAAACAGTGAAGGCCAGGGAAACACAGGTGAACTACGGTAATACGTGATAACATCTAGTTGTAATTAATAAGGTTTCTCTAATAATGGCACTTGATAGTATTTGGTGGTAAATGAAAAGTACATTTCTATATTTGGACTCTTGACTCTGTGAAAGGAAGGCAAGACAAAATACTTGTTGCTCCCAGTCACATTTTTTGGGACCTACTGATCCTGCTTCACTGCTTTTAAAAATGGCGGTCACATCGCAGCTTAAATCATATATCGCAGCTGTGGACAGGCTGTAAGAAACACCTGTACCGGAGCAGTTCCAGAACTGGCAGGCAGTGAAAATGTAGAAACTGAGTTCTACTATTGCTTCTAAACCAGATAAACATAGGCAGTGCTTCCCTGAATGCTCATTTGTGTTTTTGTGTCTGTGTGTACTCAGAGAAGACCAACTCACTTGCTGCCACCGAGAGGAGCTTCACCGTCAAGATGTTCACTTTCCAGTTCTTCACTCTCTTCTCCTCCCTCTTCTATGTGGCATTTTTTTTGGGCAGGTATGGCAGAATGAATCATGCATTGAACAATGTTTGAATGTTGGGGTCTGTCTTGTTGGTGCTCGCCAATCTCAATGTAGCTGATATAGAACAGTGTTTTCCAGTAGCTATCATTGAACATTTTTGGAAAAACTATTATTCATAAATGACAAGAAAGAATAATAATGGGGAAGAGAGACCTCAGCAGCTGGAGTCTTTGAAATTATCCTGCAATGCTGTGTTTTTACAGGATAAATGGACATCCAGGAAACTATGTGCGACTTGCAGGATTTAGATTGGAAGAGGTACACCGATTCACTTAGTTCAACTTCTACAGTGTAGGTGCTGGATGATGGTCTGAACACTGAGATGACCGTTGAACTTGATTTCCAGTGCCATCCCAGCGGCTGTTTGACAGACCTCTTCATTCAGATGGCTGTGATCATGCTGCTCAAGCAAACTCTCAACAACATCTTTGAGTTCACTGTCCCGTGAGTATGCTTTATTTCCAATGTAACTACTCACGTAAGCACATACACCTCTAACAGAAATTTGGGGACACCACCCATTCAAGACGTTCACCCCCTCACAGCATGAGCAGTGATTGTGTGCCAGAACACCTGGCCAAGCGGTCTGGGTGAAGACGCATTCGGAGATGTGAAGACGTATTGGTGCTGTTCTCAGCTGTGTAGGGTGTTCCTAATTGACATCACGGTCACGCAGTGGCGGACGGTGCATTTCACAGTAAGGCCTTTAGAACAGATCCGCCTGAACCAATGCACCTCTCAGTAACTATATTATATCTATAAAAAAATCTTATTTTGCAGATATGCAAATAAAGAGTTGTTGCACAGCAGATAGATACTTGTGCAGCCAGAATAAATGCCTTTGCTGAAGAGCACAAGTCTCCTACTACATCTGTGCACATACAAACATCAACAACTTAATAAAACAGCAATACTATTTAGGAAAAGAGGAACATTTTACTCACCAAAATCCAGATTATTTGTAAACAAAATCCATCCTCCTTTCCTTCCTCAAAAAGAGTTCAACTGCTCTGTCATATAGATTATCCGTGTGTTTCAGTTCCATAAAGCCAGGGCTGAAAGTCCAGCTGCCCTGTGGGATTTCTGGCGTAAGTTTTATTTCTCTTCAGGTCTTCTTCTTCTTCTTCTTCTTCTTTGGAATAATTGAGGTAGGCGACCAACAACTTAGGTGCATACCGCCCCCTACTGTATCTCTTGGTGAATGTAAATCAGAAGGCCTGTTGTTAGTGTAGCTAGCTAGAAGGCGCTGAGTCGCCAACTCGAATTCTGATTGGTTGAAGCAGCTGTCTGTTTGACGCTTCACTTTACTTCACTGCGCCATCAGGAACGGACAGTGAAGGCCTCAGGCAGATTTCTTTCACCCTAACAACAGATGATGCCTGAAATCTGATTGGTTAAATGATTTAATATGAAAAAAACATGTCTGGAAGCAGCGCAACCACGGGAAAACTATGAAAGGAACTGGAACATACCGTTTGGAATCATTTATTAATTATTTATGGACAAAATATAATTTACATCAGTCTGTAATTCAGATACTTTTTAGGCCAGCAGAGAAGGCTTTGCAGGCCCTGACGGCCCACCACTGCGGTCATGTGACCTTCCACAACAATCGCCATGTTGGAGGACACACACGGTGTGGTCACACAGCGGTTTCAGGCAGACTGAACAGTTTATCCGGCACACATCATCGCCCGTGCACGACTAGAATAGTCCAGACTGACGATGGTGAACTTTTGTGCTGTTGTGGGATTCGGGCAGACCGCGATGTGCGTCGTTTTTTTTAAAAATTTTTTTTCCGGATACCGGCTGTTTTCACGCACCAAGGAGAGCAGACTCGACAAGTCTCACAAAGAAGACGGCTGGCTGGCTAACGAGGATTTCAAGAGCTGATGTGCAGGAATCAAGCATCAAGAACACGAGAGTCTGTGATCTCCACTCTGTATCCGGTAAGATCAGCGTTATTACTTGATGATTTTATGCAGCATTTGAGTAGAATGACTATTGTGGGAACCCTGTGCTCTGCACTGTGGCGCAACCGGACTTCTATTAGACTACTGTCTAAAATTATAGCATATATTTTTGGTGCTGGAGTCAGGGTTGACTATTACTGAGGGTTAGTGCTGCTTTAGAAACAATTTCAAATCAGAGCAACTGATACTTGAGAGCAGCCACACCAGGGGGCCTCAAGTCAATGTGCCCCAAAATAACAAATCAACTTCCAATGTATCTTATAAAGTGTTTGGTATTCTCAGCATTCATCATTTCTTAGTCTTCAAGGTTCAGAGTAAGTGAGAGTGTGTGGATGTGTATAGAATACTATAGCCTTGATTTATCTCACCATGGAGAAATTTACCATTACAGAGGCTCAAAGAACACACAGGGGCAGAACAGTCAGGGAATGTGTAAATAAGGAATAAGAATAAATAATGGTCCAAATCTTAATAAGAATATTAATAGGCTAATGTAATAATAATAATATAGATCTATAAGTAGGAAAAACCTAACTTTAAATAGAACATAAATCTAAAATATAACAGGAGCTATAATGTGTGTATATATATATATATATATATATATATACATATATACTAGTATGTACAGGATGTTTTAGTGCAACAGAATGTGTGTCTGATGAAGTGACTATGATTTATTATGGGAGTTACAAGTGACCATGATTGCAAGACAGTATGATGTCCAGGGTTATTGCTCATATTCTATACAGTAGAGTCTATGTAAATTGTAGTTCCCTTTCAGTCGATTCACTCGGTACAACACATATTGTATGGGATATCACGCCCCCTTACGGCCTGCTGAAGACACCTCTATTCACGCCTTTACGGCAGATGATCTGTGATGACGTGGATGGTCCGCCCTCCGCTTATAAGCAGCCGTCATCACAGACATCCCTCAGTTCTTACACTCTTCACTGCGCTAAGAACACCTTGCCGAGACAAGTTAGCTAGCTGCTGCTAGTGAGGTTGTTTTCTCCGGTGCTGGAATTAGCTAAACAGCTCGCTGTTGGTGTTAGCCTCTGCTACTGCTGTAGCAGGTGACTGCCCGCGGAGCGCTGATTTCAGACTGCTTCAGGCTTCGTGTCTCATCATGAGCACTAAGCCAGAGGTGGGGAAGAAGTCTTCTGTTCGTCCCTGTCCTCAGGGATGCGGCTTCTCCTTACACGAGGAGGACCATCACGAGGCTTGTCCCGTCTGTTTAGGTGTTGTCCACGCCAGGAGGGTGTTGGCGGACCCCGAAGCATGCGAGTTTTGTCTCCAGCTTCGGCGGTCGACACTCGAGAGACGGGTCAAGTTCTTGGAGAAAGTGCTGGGTGCTACAGCAGTGCGGTAGGACCCCCTCCTCTCCGAGTCCAGGGACCCAGCTTCATCTTGCTCTGACGATGAGGAGCTCCAGGTCGAAGTCCCCGCTACTAGCTGGGCAGACCATATGGAGCAAGTGGAGGAAGCAGCCGGGTTTGACCCCGGGTCCTCCGAGCTGGCTGACCAGCCCTTTGGTCTGGCAGCCCATCATGACAATGATGACATGCTGGACATCGGTCTGGACATGCATGGGCTGTCGGAGGACGAGGGCTTACCGTCAGAGCAGTTAGCCGCAGCCACGGCTTTGGCTAACCGCGATGACAATTCATTTCTCTCCCTGTTTCGCAGAGCAGCGGAGAAGCTGGAGGTGGAGTGGCCGTCACCTCCGCCGTCCCAGAAACCGTCTGTTTGTGGGGTTTTTTTCTACCCCCCGTGCCGGCGGCGGTGAAAAAGTCTGCCAATGTTCCCAGACTTTGTGGCTGAGCTAACATCGTCATGGGACAAACCACTGTCCACCCGCGTCACGGTGCCCGGCTATGGACAATGTTCGGACTTGGACGGAGCAGAGAAGGCAGGTCTGGTTAACCCGCCACCGATGGAGCCATCTCTGGCGGCCTACCTGGCCCCGTCCCATAACCATGGTGTCGGCGGGGCCCCCTCCCTCCTGTCCAAGCACTGCAGATTTTCAGCGTCACAGCTGGAAAAAATTTACCGAGCTCAGGCGGGTGCTGCCCATGCGCTGAGCTCTGTCACTATGCTGCAGACGTACCAGGCTATGTGTCTGGCGGAGCTGGGTTCGCTCTTGCCTCCAGACAACCCGCTGTCTCCTCTCCTGGACGAGGTCAGAGTCACCACAGACTACATCGTCCGTGTGGCTCGTGGTGCAGCGCTTTCCCTCGGCAGAGGAATGGCGTCTACCGTGGTAGCGCAGACACATCTGTGGCTGACTCTGTCTGATGTCCCGGAGAGAGACAGGGCCTTGTATCTGGACGGACCCGTCTCCACTGCGGGCCTGCTTGGTCAGTCGGTGGACGCCATCCAGGCGAGATTTGAGCTGGGGAAGAAACAGAACGAGGCTCTGCGCAGCATCATTCCCAGACGGGAGGTAAAACCCAGATTCGGATCCGGATCCCGCAGGCCTGTAGCCGTGCAGCCGCTCCCTAAGAGGGTGACTCCGATGGCCACCGTCCAGGAGGGACAACAGGCGTGACACCAACTGCCCGCTCAGCCTCCATGCCACTCGGCTTGGAGTAAGGGCCCACCTCCAGGCATCCGAAAAGAACCTAGCTAACCTGGGATGGACTCAGGAAGGGCCCGTGCAGCAGGGAGACGCTGCGGCCCTTCATGTTTTGCCCCCCAAGAGGCGGGTTCAATGTTATGTTCACAGGGTCAGTCCCAAACGGCGGTGTACTCCCCAAACATGGTCTCCCAAGCACCCCCAAGGTTCTGGTCTCCCAAGGTTTCTGGTGCGTGTCGTGTTCAAAACCTTGTTCTAATAAAGAATGTTATGGTTTTTCAAAAAATAAAACAAAGTCACGTTCAAATAAGTGGCAGTCAGGTGATGGCATTCCCTGCTGGCATGCTAGAGGGCAGCAGTCCTCTACCTTCTGTGCAGAAGGGCAGCCAGGAGGTTTCATCCCCCCCCCCGGTACGCTAGGGGGCGACATCTCTCCACTTACCGTGCCCCAGATCAGCAGACTGGCGGCACGTCTCTCTCAGTGGCGCGCATGCGCACTATCCCCCTGGGTAGAGCGCACCGTTGCTGCGGGTTACCGTCTGCAGTTCCGGGTCAGACCTCCGCGGTTCACGTCAGTGGTAAACACCGTGGTTTCTGGGGCAGCTGCGGCGGTGATGAGAGAGGCGATACTGACCCTTCTGCTCAAGAGAGCGATTCGAGTGGTCCCCGCCTCAGAGGAAAACAAAGGTTGGTACAGCCGGTATTTTGTTATTCCGAAAAAGGGGGGCGGTCTCCGTCCTGTTTTGGACTTGAGAGTGTTAAACAAACATCTAAGGACTTACAAGTTCAGGATGTTAACTCTCAGACAACTTCTTACCGCGGTCAGCCCGGGGGACTGGTTTGCATCCGTGGATTTAACAGACACGTACTTCCACGTCGCGATTCATCCCAACCACAGGCAGTACCTGAGGTTTGTATTTGAAGGCTCGGTTTACGAGTACCTGGTGCTGCCGTTCGGCTTGTCTCTCGCCCCACGCACTTTCAGCAAGTATGTAGAAGTGGCGCTATCTCCCCTCAGAGAGAGGGGCGTGCGTGTTTTGGCATGTCTGGACGACTGGGCTCTGGTGGCCAGCTCCAGAGAGCAGGCGGCGGCGCAGCTCTCGCTGCTACTGTCGCACATTCAGCCTCTAGGATTTTCTGTGAATCCTCAGAAGAGCTCTCTGGTTCCGCGGCAACAGTTTTCGTTCCTCGGACTGGAAACATGTTCAATTATGGGCCGAGCAGTGAGAAGAGTCTGGTCACCGACTCAGTGCAGGCTGCACATCAGTCTCTTGGAGATGCTAGCGGTTTTCTTAACTCTGCAGCATTTCTGTCAGTACCTGGCCGGCCAGCATGTCCTGGTCAGGACAGACAACACGACAGTGGCGTCCTATATAAACAGGCAGGGTGGCACTCATTCGCTTCCCCTGTTAAGGATGTCTCACTCTCTGTTGCAGTGGTGCAGTGTCAATTTCCTGTCGGTCCGAGCTACCCACAATCCCGGTTGTCTGAACCTGGGGGCGGATCTTCTCTCCAGGGGGGGATCCTATGGTGAGAGAATGGAGGTTGCACCCACAGGTGGTGGCTCAGATATGGGAAAGGTTCGGCAGGGCGGAGGTGGATCTGTTTGCAACCGCAGTGAACACGCACTGTCCTCGGTTCTTTTCCAGAATGGACCGCGATGCTCCTCTGGGGATGGACGCTCTGGCCCACCCGTGGCTGAACGTGCTCCTCTATGCATTTCCTCCGGTGGAGATGATATTGTCAACACTGGAGAGGTTGCGGCAGATCTTGGTGGCCTCTCAGTGGCCAGCGAATTCGTGGTATGCGGAGATGATCAGCTTTCTGGCAGCAACGCCATGGCGGCTCCCAGTCTGCGAGGATCTCCTCTCTCAAGCAGGGGGTCAGGTGTTGCATCCGCGCCCGGAACTGTGGCGGCTGCATGCCTACCTGTTGAAAGGTCCAACTTATTAGCGAGAGGTCTGCCCCCTAATGTGGTGGACGATTCAGAGTGCTCGGGCCTCGTCCACCATTATGCATATAAATGGCGGGCCTTCGAACAGTGGTGCCAGGACCGCAGTGTTCTCCCGTTTCAGTCTATTGCTGACGTTTTGACGTTTCTGCAGGAGCTTCTGGATAAGGGTCTCTCCTTTTCCACCATTAAAGTCTATTTGGCGGCCATATCTGCTTGTCATGTGGGCTTTGACGGTGTGTCTCCAGGCGCGCACCCTCTTGCCATATGGTTTTTACGAGGAGTCCGCCGTCTGAGGCTGGTGATTCGATCTGGCGTTCCTTCGTGGGATCTAACTCTGGTGTTGGAGGCCTTATGTGGGCCGCCGTTTGAACCTATTGAGTCTGTGGATATGAAATTTCTTTCAGACAAGACTGCATTGCTTCTCGCTTTGTGCTCTGCAAAGAGGGTTGGTGACCTGCATGCTTTATCAGTGAGTCCTTCATGTACCCGGTTTTCTGGTGATGGGACTAAGTTTACTTTACGCCCGAATGTGGCGTATTTACCTAAGGTCATCCCTGCAGCCTACAGCGCTATGACCTTTGAACTTTCGAGTTTTTGTCCGCCTCCTTTTGCCTCTGAGGAACAGAGGAGGTTGCATTTATTGTGTCTGGTGCGGGCTCTACGCGCCTACATTGACCATACGCAGGATGTGCGTTCGTGTGACCAGTTGTTTGTTTGCTTCGCTAATCCAGCGAAGGTGGAAGGCCCTGTCTAAGCAGCGGCTTTCTCACTGGATTATGCAGGCCATTTCCTCTGCCTACAGCAGCAGAGGCCTCCCGCTGCCCCAGGGAGTGAGAGCTCATTCTACCAGGGGCCTGGCTACTTCCTGGGCTATGTTTAAGGGAGCGTCTATAAATGATGTTTGTGCTGCAGCTGACTGGTCATCTCCTCATACATTTATGTGGTTTTATTGGCTGGACGTGACGGCCCTTTCAGTGGCTCAGTCTGTCCTTTCTGCTGGGTCGGCTTCGCACTAGGTTGCAGGCTAGGCTCGGGTTCAGTGGCAGCTCTGCAGGGCGTGTATATATGTCCCATACAATATGTGTTGTACCTCGTTCCTCTCCTTCAGGGAACAGAAGTCAAAGACATAACATTTCGTTAATGTAATGATGTTTGTGACAGATTTTTTTAAAAAAATGTCTTTTTTTTAATCTTTCCACTCCAGGACATCCATCAGACCTGTTTCCCCCAGACACAACTGACTGGTTGCCATTAGTGGATCTGGGCCTCAACAAGGTCCCAGCACCCCCTCCTGGAGCCCAGACCCGTGCTGAACGTGCTGGAAGCTGCAACAAGAGGAGTAAAGATTTACAAGCTGCTGAGACTTTAGTGGCTTTCCAGAACATGTCATGAAGTGACTGTGACCAGTGGATGTGAACCAGTGGAGGAGCAGACCGACATGCTGCAGCCAGAAGAGGACGAAGACAAAACTTGTGCACCTGTGCTGCACTGACAAACATCAGTGACACCGTTGTGCCTTTTGACTGAACTGTAAATGTTTCTGTGCAGTATTAAAGAACAGCTGGATTCTTTTTCATGAAAACTTAGGACTCCATGCTACTGCTTTTTACGTTTTGTCATAACATCTTTCACATGACTTGTATTTGAACTGCCAGATAAATATATGCCTTTCCTTTTAATCGGTTAGCAATTGAATGATAAACAAAGACACAATTCCACTTGAAAAACAGCTTTATTTGGTATCAGCATGCCTGCAGATTCACGGACAATTAAGAGGTAAGAACCTATTACATTAGACACATATATTGTAGGTTCCTGAATAATGAAGCCTAAGCTTGACGCTCCTATCTCCTCCTGAAATCCACACGTGAAATACAAAAACCTCCACAGAATCCTCTCCATTCACTCAAACTGTTAAACTTCAAAGTCGTGTGACAAAAACATAACGTCCAGAGAAATAAATGAAATAACAAAGGTAATATCCAGAGATACAAACAGAAAGAGAGGTAAAAAAACCCCCAACTGTGGCTCCACTCCACTTGCCCAACTGTCTGTCTGATGCAGGGCAGCCACAAAAATGAAACTTAATTTTTTTAACAGGCAATTAAATATGCAAACTTGCAGAAAACCTCAGTTTACTCCATAACATCCAACAAACCTGATCCATATGGATTTATAACCTTCACTTATTTATACACATTTTCAAAAGTAATGAACCACAACATGAACTGTACCTAATCACCTGTGAATATTTTAACCTGTAAATAATCACTTTACATCTCAAACACAAGCATTTCAAAATATGAAATGGCAATTTTCACATTGATAAACTAAAACTGTATTTAAACTCCTACATATATGTTGGTGTGGATTTTGTCACATTCACTTCAGAATATGTAAAATGTTTCAGCAAGCTGAGTAGACATGAAAACACACCTCCAGCGTTTATATAAAAACAAACAAGAAAAGGCCAGATAACTTCAAAATAACACATATAGATCAATTACTACCACAACTTGAGTCACATCAGACTTCAGTAACAACTAGCAGCTGTAAAGCCACTGAGGAGCTGTAATGTCATGAGCTGCTTAAACGACTCTTTTTCCTGCTGCCTCTGCATTCTGGACAGAACCCAGAACCCTGCACGCCCTCTGGGGTTTCCTTGATGTTCACACAGCCTCAATGGAACTGCTGCATTTTGCAGTGTCCGTTGTCACAGCGTGCAGACGGTTTAGCGAGTAGACCAGGTAATTAACGATGTGGAAGTAGCTGATGTCGGCCCATTTATCCTCATTCCGGGTAAATTCCGTGCTTGCGATCAAGTATGGGTCAATAGTCAATCCCCTTGCAGTTTTCATGATACAGAATCCTGTTTTTTTCGCTCAAAAGTCCGCAGTAATCCACCACCGTCTCATGTGTTTATAACTCCGTGTATGCCCTCCAACATGGCGCCCGAAACTGTTGCTCAGCAACCGATGACGTAATTAAGAACACCCTATTCAGTTCTCCACACAAGATAAAGACCCAATACACAAGTTAATGTCAAGTGTGAACAGGGCCTTGGAGTTTAGAGATTCTGACATTCGTGTGTAACTAGAATGCACCATCAGTAGAGGCAGGAGTGAGCTGGGGTGTCCCGTGTGCAGGAGTGAGCTGGGGTGTCCCGTGTGCAGGAGTGAGCTGGGGTGTCCCGTGTGCAGGAGTGAGCTGGGGTGTCCCGTGTGCAGGAGTGAGCTGGGGTGTCCCGTGTGCAGGAGTGAGCTGGGGTGTCCCGTGTGCAGGAGTGAGCTGGGGTGTCCCGTGTGCTGCAGAGAGCGGTGAAGCCCGGTCAGAGCTCCATCCTGCTCTCGTCAGCGCTCACTGAGAGCCTGGTCATGCTGGGTCTGTGCAGTGTGGCACTGAGACATTAGTCCTCTGTTTGATCAGCAATGTTTGTCCCATAGATAGATAGATAGATAGATAGATACTTTATTAATTCCAAAGGGAACTTTAAAAGGCAGTCTGTGCTCACATTCACACTTAAAATGCATTCCAGGATTAAAATAAGTAAAAATTATTAAAGACTATAGATTAGAAAGTAAAGTGCTAAGGAGTTAAAAACCCTTAGTGCCGGGAAAGTGTGTGTGTGTGTGTGTGTGTGTGTGTGTGTGTGTGGGGGTGGGGGGGGGGGGCAGAGGGGCAGATCAGCATGTCTAAAATTCTGGGGTGGACATGTCCCGCCCGTCCCCAGTGCCGTCTGCGCCCATGACCGTAAACATATAGGACTTATATGTCTCACCTGTGAAAATCATAACTAAGGAGACACACTGACCACCAGAGCCTCCGTTCATACAGGCTTCATCCAGCCGCTCTGGACACTGGGAGGAAACTTTAGTTCCTGCAGACAATCAAACAGAACATGAAATATCCATATTGAAAAGCCTCTGAGCTTCAACTGAAAAGAGACGCCTCTGTGCTCTCTGAAACACCATTATTCAGATCCACAGCAGCAGCATTGCTTCATTACCACCTTTGTGTCGAATGTATGTATTCTTTGATGCATGTAACTTTGGAAAAGACGAAAAATAAAATTAAATAAAAACCTGTGCAATGAATCTGTGGTAGTTGAAGTGTATAGGTGGCTTCATGTTAACTGCACAAACGGATGGAGTCGTCAGTGTTTGAGTTCCTGTATTTGTTTTCCAGCTGGTTAAAAAGTTGCATGAACAAAAGCACGGCAAAGAAGCTGGAGAGGAAGTGTGGCTACTGCTACAGGAAAGCCTGCCGAGATGAACACGGACGTGTTGAACCGTGTGATATCTGCAAACTGCGGGACTGGCTGAGGAACTATCACCTGGCCGATACCGATGAGTTCAGCCTCTTCAATGAATTTCTGGAGATGGGTAAGTTTACAAGAACACGATCTGCATCACTGTGTGACGTGTGTGTATACAGTGTGTATTGAGTTGTTTGTCCACATTTGGTTTTTCTTTGCAGCCAGGGGTTTGAGCATTAACTACTTTGTTTCACTTACCACCCATATTTCTCAAAATATCTCATCACTAAGTTGCCTAATAGGAAATAACCCACTATCAAATGAGAAAAAACAAACTTGGATTACATATAGAAACTAAAACAAAAAACAAAAAAAAACCCCAGCAGTTTCAAAGTAATGTTCATGATTATAATTAACCTTTGACTAAACGTATTCCAAGAACACGACAACGTTCATTTACCAACTGCCAAAGAGAACCGTCAGGGCTGGGAACCAGTGGGTTCTTCGGTTGATCTGAGTGGGCGCCACCCACTATTCAAAACAATACAAAGACTGTGTGAAGGTGAGCTTGGAGCCAAAGTGTTTGCCTGTGCAAATGAGCCAACCCGAGGCCAGAGAGTCTGTCGCTCAGCGGGGGTCATTCCTCAGGGTCTCAGTGTCCATGGGAACAGGTGAAGGTGGCCCCCCGACTTCCCCCCACATCAGGGCTCCAGGCACATGCCCCCCTCCCCCCACTTCCCCCCACATCAGGGCTCCAGGCACATGCCCCCCTCCCCCCACTTCCCCCCACATCAGGGCTCCAGGCACATGCCCCCCTCCCCCCCCTTCCCCCCACATCAGGGCTCCGGGCACATGCCCCCCCCCCCCGTCTTGAATTTTGGTGAAGAAGAGCAAAACTTGTGTTGTCTCATCCATCTGCAGCCATGTAGTTTATTCATGTATCCATGACAAAATGGGCAAAATACACACAACCCCATACAAAGTCCGTACAGACACTTATTTTCAACACTGGAGAATTCAAGATGGCCAAGTTTATTTGAATTAAAAATGCATATAAATAATATTTTTAGATGCCTCCACATAAAAAAAAAAAAAAAAAAAAAAAAAGTTTTGGTATGGGCTAACAGTGATGAAAAATTCTTGCTTTGTTCATAAAATGTACAGTTGTTCTCATGTGAGGGCTATCTGCTCAAAGTTACTAGCTAATTAAGTTAGATGGCAAACCACAGGTCAACTAGATCAGAGTTCTCAAACTTTCTGGATCCAGGAAACACTTACAGGGGAATCAAAATTGCAGGGACCCTCTTCACATCATTTCAACAAAATCTACTGTCATTTATAAACCTAAATGCCTCAGAAACAATTTATTCTTTCAACATTCAAACCAATATTTTTCACATGTGTGTTATAGAAATGAAGTAAAATTCAGTAAACGTATTGCAACTTATTCAAAATATTGGCTGAGGACTGTACATCGCAACAGTCGGCTGATCGCTACAGAAGGATTGAAGGCTCTTTGAAGGGAGTCAGATCTTGAGAAGCCGTTCAAAAGAGGCCAACATCCCATGATCTCCAGAAGAGTCACATGACCTCATTAGTCATCTGTTATTTTCAGGATTTCTACTGCAACAGCACAATAATCAGTAGGGTAAAACTAACCTGTGGCATGATGGTCTAATCCAGACATGTGCAAACTACGGCCCGCGGGCCACATACGACCCGTTAGGCTTTTCAATCCGGCCTGCCAAACTCGTCCAAATTATAGTAAAAACATCATTAATTTTCCCCTTTCCTGCAATGCCCATATTTCCCCAATAGATGGCGCGCTCAAAAAACAGTGTCCGGTGTTGGAGAGGCGTCACTCTGTGTTTCACCTGGTCTGTCGCCATCAGAGCCCTTCTGAGAGACCAAAGAGAAGGACAGTGGACAGTGCCTGCCGAGTGTTTAACAACAACAACACTGTTCACTCTGAAATCAGTGAGTTTTTCTGCTGTTATGAAAAAATCCACATGGAAAGTTTGGAGGAGTGTCTTTTAATCAAAAGCACTATGAGCATTTCCGCACAGCAGCAGTACAGCAGCTTCATTAACATATCGGTCTGAATTTCCATTTCTAGTTTCAGCTCCAGGTAGGATATTTAATCCAGCCTGTCTGTGTGCTTGATGTGTTCAGTTTGCTAGTACTGAGCTTGAAAATATGTTTTGAATGTTGAAAGTGATTCCATTTATATGTTTCCAAATAAATGTTGATTTCTTTAACTTTGTACCTTTGATTGAAACGTATAAAAGGTGCATTAAGGAGTTTTTCAGCTTTAAAAATACTTATTTTCCACCATAAATATGTTAAATATTTTTAATGATGTGTCCAATGTGCCCTGACATATTCATTACCAGTACCTCTAACAGGCTAAACTGTCACTTGAAAGTCACAGTGCCGGTCCGGCTCCAGAGTTTTTTGGGGGAGAATTTGAAAGGAATGACGTAATGCATGCTCCGGCTGGCCTGATTTAGTTAGGTTTCGCTTTGTCCGCCATTACTCCGCCAGATGCTTAGTGAGCAACAACTGAGCAGGATCTTCCAGAAAGTCAGAACAGACTGGCTTCTAGCACTGCAGCTCCACACAGACTCCACCAGGGAGAAGACACTTACATTTTACTTGAGCGCTACTAAACGAGCGAGGAAGGAGTTCCCCTCTTCCGTGCACGCGAGCCACAGGGACACGTTTTTCACTAAGCTGCATTACGCCCAAGGCCTGCAGGGGGCGCTGTTTCGCATAAAATGTGCAAACTCCTTAAGGCACCTTTAAAACAGAAGTAATCTCCAGGTTTTAGAAATCACAGTGCGTATGCTATTTCAATCTATTTACATTTTCTCCTTCCAGTATTGTGCATAATAGTATCTTGCACATTCCTTGAGACAAAGTTATTAACTGATAAGGGCTATTTTGTATATTTAAAAGTGTCTTCTCAAAAAGGACTGACGCTTCAAACTGATGTCTACAGAAGAGCATTAGGGCTGGGAAAAAATGGAATTTATAGTCCTCACTAGGGCTGTCACGATATCAAATTTTCTCTTCACGATAATCATGACCAAAAAATATCACGATAACGATATTATCACGATATCAGCAAAAAATTAACTAATAATGGTACATTCAGATTCATCTTTAATTTTATTTTTGTTTTTTCTCTGTTTTCCCAGATGAATTACATTCAGAATACCTGTCAAATAAGGTGTTGAAACAATATGAGAACAGTAACTGTACAACTGCATACAGAAAGTGTAGTTACACTCAACTAATTAAAATCTGATAAACTGATTAACAGAGGATCCACACGCAGAGGCTTAATTTACGTAGGGCTGGTGGGTTATGAAAACCCACGCGGACCCTCTTGGGTTGAAATCCTGTCCCACCACCACACTGCCGAGAATGTTTGTTTGTTTGTTTAAATCCGAGGCGGAATGAGCAGCAGCTGCTTCTCTCCAGTCAGAGGCGCCGCTACTGGCTCGGGCCCCGAGCTGAAGGGGGCCCCGACAGACGGCGGATATCAGTGACACAACTTGAAACCCACAGCATACATTACAATGACACGTCTGGAACCTACCTAATGGGGCCCCACTACTACCCGGATGGGTGCAAAATCTGCTTATAATTACAAGATTAACAAAATCATTTGTGGATAGCAGAGACAAAGCATTTGTATGTAACTGAAGAATGACAAGTCATATGTCTACTGAACAATCACGGGGATATTTTTCTTTTTCTGTTTCCATTCTCTGCTTATGGCAGATTTTTATGAAGCTCGGCATTTCTTGCAAATTGGCGTGTCGTCAAACTTGTCCGCTTCCACTTTTAGGAACCCAAAAAACTCCCACACCACTGACTTCACTTTTTTCGGGTGAGGATAGAGCGTGTCGCTGTCGTTGTCGGCCACCGCCGACGTGTTTATTTCACTCGTGACGCTCGCTAACTGGGAGCCGCGCTAGCTAGCAGCCGTGCGGCTACCGCTGCTCTGCTGTTTATATGAGAGGAGAGGGGGAGAGGCTGGAGTGCTGCAGGAGGGAGAGAAGCAGGGCGGAAGAACAGGAGCGGATTTTGAAAATACACTTCAACACGTTTCAAGTGGCACTACATTCTCTATGCGATATTATCATGTGCGCATTTTGAACACGATATTGAAATTTAATTTTTTAATATCACGATTATCGTCAATACCGGTTTACCGCGACAGCCCTAGTCCTCACCAACTTTTAGTCCTCACATCTCTCCAAAAAATAATGAACCAGAATTTAAAACGTGTTAACTTCACTTTAACGTGTTAATTAGATTAATTAATTACAACGCAAATTAACGCGTTATAAAATTTAACGCACGATCAATTTGAGCACGCAAAAATTTTAATATTGGCCCTTTGGAGCACCCATACATGGCAGTGGTACGTCACTTCGCGCATGCGTCGCCAGTCAAAACAATACAAACCGCGGTGACTGCAGGAATGGACTCCATGGACCCTGGGAGAGAAGTAAGCAAATCTTTGCAAGGACCTTTGAATGGCAAGTTTATTTACAAGAAAAATGAAGACAGGACCGTCAACAAAAACACAGTTAGTTGTAGCTTGTGTAAAAAAGAATTTTCGTATCACCGAAGCTGCTCGAGCCTGACGTATCATTTAAATGCCAAACACGTCCGGACAAGTTCCAGTATTAATGTTGCAAGTGCTTCTGTGAGCTCACTGCGACATCCCACACTTAAGGCCGCCACACACTACAGGATTTTTCCAATCTTTCCCGATTCAGAGGCCACACGCTAGAACACAACAGAGGACAGATCACCAGATCTTCCTCTCCTGATCATCTTGTGTGTGGAGTCGCTCTGGAGCAGAACACACACTAGCAGATTCTTTGCGTAGTCCAACGTGACTTTGTGCTGTTTCCCTTCATTCCTGTGTTTAACATTCATCTCCACTTTAAAGGGACTTAAGGCAAGATTTGTGAAAAACGTCACATGCATTTCCATTTTATTCAGTGCTAATGGGTCGTGAAGCATTAAAAACCAAAAATAACAGGCCAATCCGTGTATCTGTCTGCTGCCTTATACAGGCTGTGTGCCAAATAATTTGTTGCTGTTCGGGGTCCGAATTTCCCGCGCAATCGTGGGGATGTGACGTAAACTGACGCTGTATGCGCGTTGCCGAACAGGAAGAACATGGCCGCCGTGGACACGGACTCAAACACTGCTGGGATCAGGGGCGGGTAGTGTTGCCGACTTGGTGACTGTCTTGCTAAATCTGGCGACTTTCCAAAGCCTCTTTTCGACTTTTTTTGTCAAAATTAACTAGCGACAAATTTAGCGGCTTTTTCTGGTGCTCTGGAGACATGACAGGACGTCTCCGCTGTCCTCAGCAAGCAGCGGGTGCTGCGTGAGCCCCTCCCCCGTCCCAAAGCTCTCACAGGCCGCCAGTCTCAGCAGCGCCCCCTGCTGAGTTGGGGCCGATTGGGTAAACGGCCCAGAGCTGCTCCACGGCGGCGACGGGAGAGCTCCAGCAGCCGCGGCCTGCTTCACGCGCCTCCGTGGTTATGCGGCGGGTCCCCGCGCGCTCCGCGGCCGGCACGGAGCGCGTCTCCGCCCGGGAGCGGAGATCCGGAGCTGCCGCGCCGCGGCTTGCTCCACGGAGGCGCGTGAAGCAGGCGGCGGCTTCCACGGGCCGAGTGGAGCTGCCCCACGGAGGCTGACGGGAGAGCTCCGGATCTCTGCTCCCGGGCGGAGACGCGCTCCGTGCTGGCCGCGGAGCGCGCAGGGACCCGCCGCATAACCACGGAGGCGGAGAGGAGCTCCGCCACGGATTTAAAAATGAATCGTTAGATTAATCAATGCATCCAAGAACTATTTCCTAGATTAATCGATTACAAAAGTAATCGTTTAACGCAGCCCTATTATCAGCGTTATCTTGTGAGTCAAAAAAACAAAAAATAAAAACATGACCGAAGCCGGGCAGGCACCCGAATAAATATTGGATATGCGTTTGATTCATGGAGGGAACTTCAGCTGCATTTGGGAGTGAAAATGGATGCTTACAAAAATCACATAATATGCGCTGTGGTCCTGCAGTAATCCGCGACGTAGTAAACAGCAGGAGCATCCCTGGTGCAGCGCTGTGAAGACGGACATTCTGTAAAATGTTTGTGCGCGCTCCCGTGCCGCCTTGGCTGGTGGCTGCAGTTCCCCACAGCGCCTATCGCGGCAGCACTGAGGTAAATTTTGAAAA
The DNA here is from genome assembly GCF_902148845.1 of Salarias fasciatus. NCBI lineage: Eukaryota > Metazoa > Chordata > Actinopteri > Blenniiformes > Blenniidae > Salarias > Salarias fasciatus. Next base: position 328,458 of record NC_043745.1, read on the forward strand.
GTTGCCTTAAGTCCCTTTAAATAAGTGGAGAACTCATTCATTCCCTCAGTTCATTCATTCACATCGGTATTGCACTGTCAGCCCCCCCCCCCCCCCCCCCCCCCCCCCCCCCCGCGGAGCACACACTGTTAGCGCCTCGTCAGAAAACTTAAATGTTTCTGTACAGAAGAGGGAAACAGTTTCAGATCATTTTCTTAGCATTTACCCTCCACATTTGATAATAATTCAGCTTATTAATCTGTGTGTGTGTGTGTTTTTTCTGTTTTTTTGTTTTTTTTTACTTTTGACTCCCGAGTGCAGCAGTAGAAAAAAGTTATTAGCAGTCCGTGACAAATAAAAGCTACTTTTTTAAATCATCAAATATCTTAAAGCAGAACTATGCAACTTTTTTACCTCAATAAATGTTTCAGAATCCCTGTGGGGGTAAACAAAGACCTGTCACGGTGATTCGCCGGTCCCTCCACTCCCCCCGGGGTCTGAGTCCTGAAAACAGCACTTGCAATTTCAGAGGAGCGACCCGACGACATCTGAGAGAACAAACCTGCTTTACGGCGCTCATACGGGATTACAAGTATAAAAGCTGTTGGAGTGCGATATCTGTCATTATGTTGCAATAGACCATCTTTGCATGATTTGTTGATTGGTTCTAATTTCCTTTTGGTAACTGAAAAATAAAGAGGAGTGGCACCTCCTCTCGTCGAAGTGAACGCGAGTGAGTTCGCTGCACTGAGCTGAAAGCAGCATCTCCGAGTGTGTTTGTTATCCAGTAAGTTTGAGTGTGCGAGGCAGGCATGTCTGCGACAGAGGGAGCAACTGTAGGAGGCAGCGCGAGGAACTGCCGCTGCAGAAGATTTAACAAAAGCGCGTAAAACAAACATGAAACCCTCGCTAGCGTTAGCAACGCCACCCTTCGGTGCTCACGGATGGCAGAACCAAAAAGACAGAAAAAAACTTTGTCTAACAAGCGGAAAAAAAGGACACGGGAGTGGGACGCTCTCTGCACGGGGTGGGGGGGGGGGGGGGGGGGGGTGATGTGGAGAACGTTTATGACAGTGAGCTTTCACAGGAGACCAGTAGGGGGAGCGCTACAGCAAATCTTGCATAGTTCTGCTTTAAATCATTATTTTTGTCCACAGATTTGATAGTTTAAATCAGAATAAAAGCACATTAAGCTTTGATTAGGAAAAGTTTCATTATTCGTCCGCTCTGTCTCTGAAGGCACACAGTCAATGGAAAGTTTTTTTTTTTTTTTTATTTAATCTTTCCTTCCCTATTCTTTCGTGATGGTTAATAATGGAGATGAATTAAAACATTGGGAATATTGCAGGACTGGCGGAGATTCTACAATTCTGCAATTTCATTCAGCAGACGCTTTTGTCCAAAGCGACGTACAACACAAGCAAGAATACAGACATAAGAAAGAAAGAAACCCTTAGTAAATGCTTCAATTGCTTCCAGTGTGATTGGTCAAGGGAGCTGCCATCAAGTTGCAGAAGAGGAGCCACTAGCCCCCCCCCCTCCTTTTTTGTGTGTGTGTGTGTGTGTGTCAATTTAGTCAGTGGTCCATAAGTGCTGGGTTTTAGAACACCTGACCTATTCTTCCCCAAACATGGGGTCGGATTAAGTCCCTAGGTGTTCTCTGAACAATTGAGTCTTCAATTGTCTCTTGAAAGTAGAAAGAGACTTGGCGGAACGCACAGAGTTAGGAAGTTCGTTCCACCATTTGGGAACAACAGAGGAGAAGAGTCTGGCTGGAGGTTCAGAGCCGAGCTGGGCTGGAAGCACCAGACGTCTCTGACATGCAGAGCGAAGAGGGCGTGAAGGAGAGTAGACCTGGATCAGGGAGTCCAGGTCGGCCGGAGCCGTTCTTTTAAGCGATTTTATTTTTATTTATTTTTATTTAACCTTTATTTAACAAGGTAGGTCCCATTGAGATTAAAAACCTCTTTTTCAAGGGAGTCCTGGGGGTCACAAAATAATAAGTTACAATACACAGTTCAATAAATTACAGTTGAAATCAATAACAATGACACGTAAAAGATGCTGTCTCGAATGCTCTCAGCCTTGATTTGAAGGAGCTCAAGGGAATCAATCAATCAATCAATCAATTTATTTTTGTATAGCCCAGTATCACAACAGCAGCTGCCTCAGAGGGCTTCAAGATGTTACATTGGTCGGTAAAAGTAAAAACAGTGAATAAGCATAATGGTAATATGTCAATATTTACAGTAACGAGACAGAACGAAGCAACCACCGCCTTAGACCCTCACATCCGGCAAGAAAAAACTCCAGAAACCCAGTGGGAAAAGAAGAGATCTTGGGGAGAACCACAGTATGGAGGGATCCCTCTCCCAGGGACGGACAGCTTTGGCAACAGCTAGCATGAGACAATAAGAAGTAAAGCCTAGGACAATGTTGAGGACAGTCCGTTAGACGGTCCAGCACAAGAACCACGGATCCCAGCAGTAGAACCAAAGCCAGTCCACGGGCAGGACCGACAGGAGTGTCCTCCCGGTCCGGACGGAGCTTGTTCGTAGGCCCTCGTAATAGTGGAGTCAGCAACTGAAACTGGAGAAGACTCCCCCTCGAAGGGGGGGACAGCAGGTGAAAAGCAATGAACGGACTAAAGGGAAGAACATTCAGACATTAGAGGACAGGGCTCAGTGCACCGTACTTCCCACAGCATTCTAGCTCCTGGGGCAGCTTTGTAGATACTTAACTGTTTAAACTAGTATTTAGTTAGTATAGTTTAGTTTAGTTTAATTTAGTTTGGTTTAGTTTAATTTTGTTTAGTGTAATTTGGTTTGGTTTGGTTTAGTTTAGTTTAGTTTAGTTTGGTTTAGTTTAGTTTAGTTTAGTTTGGTTTACTGCAGTTTGGTTTGGTTTACTTTAGTTTGGTTTGGTTTGTTTTAGTTTAGTTTAGTTTAGTTTAGTTTGGTTTACTGTAGTTTGGTTTGGTTTACTTTAGTTTGGTTTGGTTTGTTTGTTTAGTTTAGTTTAATTTAGTTTAGTTTAGTTTAGTTTAGAATCCCTAGCTGACCTGATCATAGGCTGCATCGAAGAGAAACGTCTTGAGCCTAACCTTAAATGTGGAGACTGTGTCTGCCTCTTTGACACCACTTGGAAGCTGGTTCCATAAAAACGGTGCCTGATAGCTAAAGGCTCTTCCACCGAGTGTCCATTTAGAGACTCTAGGAGTCACCAGTAACCCTGCATTTTGAGAGCGAAGTGCTCTGATTGGTTGATAAGGCGTTAAAGCATCTTGGAGATAGGTTGGAGCCATCCCATTTAGGATTTTGTAAGTGAGGAGAAGGATTTTAAATCTAACTCTAAACTCAACTGGAAGCCAGTGAAGAGATTTTAGAACGGGAGTAATGTGTTCACGTCTTCTAGTTCCAGTTAATAATCTGGCGGCCGCATTTTGAACCAACTGAAAGTTTTTTAATACACTTTTTGGGCAGGCTGCGAGAAGGGAGTTGCAGTAGTCCAATCTCGCAGAAACAAATGCATGGATGAGTTTTTCTGCATCGCTTCTAGGTAGAATGTTTCTTATTTTAGCTATGTTGCGCAAGTGGAAATATGCTGTTTTACAAGCCAGGTTGATGTGTGCTTTAAATGAGATATCCTGATCAAATAAGACCCCGAGGTTCCTCACAGTAGAGGAGGAGGATACACTGACGTTATCTAAGGTGATAATCTGTTTGGATAGACACTCTCTCAGTTTATGGGGGCCTAGTATAATGACCTCTGTTTTGCCAGGATTCAGACGGAGATAGTTCGTAGTCATCCAGGTTTTAATTTCTCTGATACAGTCACTGAGTCTGTCTATTTGATTAGTTTGATCAGGTTTCATAGATAAATACAGTTGTGTGTCATCTGCATAGCAATGAAAATTGATATCGTGACTTCTAATTATGTTCCCTAAAGGAAGCATATATAACAGAAATAAAATTGGCTCGAGCACGGACCCTTGAGGAACCCCATAACTGACCTGGGAGCACGGTGAGGACTGTTGGTTAACGTGAACAAATTGGTACCTATTAGATAAATAGGATTTGAACCAGCAGAGGGCTTTTCCTCTGATGCCGACCTCACATTCTAACCTCTGCAGGAGAATATTGTGGTCGATTGTATCAAAAGCTGCACTGAGGTCTAGGAGAACCAGGATTGAGACTAGACCTGCGTCAGCCGCCAATAGCAAGTCATTAGTGACTTTAACTAACGCAGTCTCAGTGCTGTGGTAAGCTCTATATCCTGACTGAAATTTCTCAAATAAACTATTGTCCTGTAGGTGGCGGTAAAGCTGTTTAACCACAACTTTTTCCAGGACTTTTGAAATAAAAGGCAGATTTGATATCGGTCTGTAGTTAGCTAGAATATCAGGATCGAGATTAGGTTTTTTCAGCAGTGGTTTGATTACTGCGAATTTAAATGACTGTGGCACATAGCCATTTTCTAGAGAGGTATTTATTATAGTTATGATCGTATTTAAGATAACTGGAAGAATATCTTTGAAAAGCTTAGTTGGAATTGGATCTAGGAGACAGGTTGAGGTTTTAGAAGACATTACAATTGAAGTAATCTCAGCCCCATTTACTAATGAGAAACTATCTAGTATTTCAGGTATTTCAGGTGGAGGCAGTGGCTGGATTCCCTGAGCTTGATCTGAGGAAAGCGCTTCACTGATTTTACCTCTGATGGTTATGATTTTATCATTAAAGAATTTAAGAAAGTCATGGCAGTTTAAAGATTCTGGGATTACTGGTTCCACTACAGTATGACTGTTTGTCAGTCTGGCTACAGTGTTGAACAGAAACCGAGGGTTATTTTTGTTTATTTCTATTAAACAAGAGTAATATAATGTCTTGGCTTTAAAAAGAATTTGTTTATAGCTTAGCAAGCTACATTTCCAGGCCTTCAGAGATTGTTCTGATTTAGATTTACGCCACAGTCTTTCTAATTGCCGAGTTTTTTGTTTGAGAACACGGGTTTCAGAATTAAACCATGGAGCAACGCGCCTGGGTCGATTGGTTTTCAGCTGCAACGGGGCCACTACGTCAAGGGCAGATTTTAGTGAGTGCATAGCACTGTCAACAAATTGATCACTATTATCACCACTGGTCAATAAGCTCATTTCTGTGAGTTCACAAGATAATGCAGCAAATGCAGGCTGGATCAATTCTTTGTACCAAGCCACAGATTTTTCAGATAATGTCCGTATCAGCTGAATTTTATCTTTTTGAGCACAGTAGTCTTCAATCAAAACCTGAAAAGTAATTAAAAAATGGTCTGAGAGTATGGGGTTCTGAGGGAGAACATTTAGGTCCCTGACCTCTATCCCATATGTTAAGACCAGATCCAGGGTGTGCTTGTGACTATGAGTGGATTCATCAACATTTTGAGTGAAACCGATACTATCTAATACTGCAATAAACGCATTACTCAAACTATCACCAGAATCATCCACATGGATGTTAAAGTCACCTATTATAAGGATCTTGTTATGAGTCAATACTATATTGCTTTAAAACTCTGAGAACTCAGTTAAAAAGTCAGAGTAAGGACCAGGAGGTCGATACACAATAATTAATAGCACAGCTTTTTGATTCTTCCAATTTGGACAAGTAAGCGTTAGTATTAAGCTTTCAAAAGAGTTGAATTTAACATTAGTTTTGGGTTTAAGAAGAAGACTGGAGTGGGAAATCACTGCCACACCTCCACCTCGACCTGTTGATCTAGCTGTTTGGAAATTAACATAGGTTGGAGGGGTACATTCATTGAGCCTCACATAATCATCTTGCTGGAGCCAAGTTTCTGTTAGAGCAAGGAGATCAATGTTATTGTCACCGATAAGGTCATTAACTAACAGAGATTTAGTGGAGATTGCTCTAATGTTTAGTAGACCACATTTTATGTATTTCCTACTGGAAAAGTTATTCTGTCTTGTACAGATGTTAAGCTTTTTACCCATTGACTTTTTTTAATGCTTTGAGCACTTTGGACAGACTCAGTCTCTGTTAGCCTAGGTAAACCTCCATGCTTGACTTGTAAAAATCCGGGAGCAGGATTAGTGACGGGATCAACAAGATCAACAGAGGAGTGTTCTACACGACTGCTCTGCGCCCGGGGCTCATAGCTGGATTGGATGAGTTCACTCAATTTATAGTCCTTTTGCAACTTGTTCCAAGAGTAGGGGGCTGAATACGCAAAAGCTCTTTTTCCGAGTTCTGTGCGGGCAAATGGAACAGAGAGCAAGAGATAATCATTTGAGCGCAGACAATGAGAGTCAACACTTCTCTGAGGGATTAGGTCGCAGATATAGGAGGGCAACAGACCGAGCATGGCCTTGTAAATGAAGATATACCAATGTCCAAGTCTCCTAGTGGACAAGGAAGGCCGTCCCTTTTTCCTTTTTCCTTTTTCCTTTAATGCTCCTGCGTTGGGCTGGTGTCCCGTCCCGTTGCGTAGAGCCGACCAGAGAAACCAGGTTTTTCCAGTACAGGCGATCTTGTGCCAGCAGGTCTGCGTCCTTCACGGTTACTCCGTGTTGTCGGAGGTCGTCTGCAATAATGTCAAGCCATCGAGTGCGGGGCTTGCCTCGTGGTCGTCTCCAGCCGGCGGCCTTTGGATCAAACTTCAGGATGGCTTTTGTCGGGTGGTCAAGGGGGAGACGGAGAACATGGCCGAACCAGCGGATGCGGCGTTGTGCAGCCAGGCAGGAGGCTCTGGGCTGGTTTGTGCGGGCTCTAAGCGCTTTGTTGGATATTCGCTGTGGCCACCTAATGTTCTCGATGGTTCTGAGAGTCCTGCTGTCAAAGCCATCTATTCTTGTGGCCAGGGTCTTATTTAGGGGCCATGTTTCAGAGCCATATAACAGAATGGAGAGTACGGCGGTGTTGTAGATTTGGACCTTCGTCTTGCGTGAGATGGCTTGATGTCGCCAGAGTGGTTTCCAGAGAGACTGCAGGGCAGAGGCTGCCAGGGCTCTCCTGCGGAGAATCTCTGGTTTAAGATCCCCGTTATCTGTCACTGTGGATCCCAGGTACACAAAGTTCTTCACATGCTCAACAGAGCCGTTACCAAGCGGGATAGGAGGTGGGTCTGGTCCCTCACCGACATGCATGAACTTTGTCTTAGTCCAGCTCACATGGAGACCAAGCTTTTCTGCCTCTTCACTGTATACACTCAGAGAGTCCCTCAGCTGACTGTAGGAGGTGCTGAGCAGGATGGTGTCGTCGGCGTACTCCAGATCAGTCAGTTGGTAGTTGCCAAAGGACACTCCGGGTACTCGCTCACAGACCCTGCGCATCAGGTGGTCGATGATGCAGTTAAACAGGTCTGGAGCAGCTACACAGCCCTGGCGGACACCACTGGAGATGGAAAACCAGTCGGAGTCACGGCCGTTGACACGGACACGGCTCTGTGCGTTGCTGTAGAGCAGCTTGAAGAGAGTGATGATCTTCGGGGGTGGGCCAAGGGTTTGTAGGATACTCCACAATGATGAGTGGTGGACTGGATCGAATGCAGCCTTGAGGTCTAGGAATCCTACGTAGAGATGGTGGTCTCGCCGGAATTCATAGACCTCTGTCAGAAGACGGACGGCAGAGATGTGATCTGATGTGGAGCGGTTAGGCATAAAGCCAGCCTGCTGGGGACGGCGGCTACTTCTAAGGGCTGGGAGAGCACGTGTCAGCAAGATCTTAGTAAAGAGCTTGCCGGGGATGGAGAGTAGTGTAATGCCTCTATGGTTCCCACAGACAAGCCTGTCACCTTTGCGCTTCCAGAAGGGCAGGATGATCCCTCTGGTCCAGTCGCTGGGGAGTCGCTCCGTTACCCATGCCTTGTTAAAGATGTGGGTCAGCCACTCGACAGTGCCATCCCCGCCTGACTTTAACATCTTGGCGGTTATGGAGCAAATGCCGGGGGCTTTCCTGTTGTTCAGTTTTTTCAGGGCGGCTCTGACCTCCGCGGATCTTATGGGGTCCATGTTACAGGCGCGGTTGGGGGCTGTGTCTGAGGCAGCTGGTATGATGGAGGGAGCAAGGGTGGTGTTGTGGTGCAGTAAGAGGCTGAAGTGCTCTTTCCAGCGTTGTAGGCTGTTTGTCTCTGTTGTTATGATGTTGCCGTCAGAGTCTTTCACCAGGGCTGACTTGATGCGGGGGCCATTGCGAGCTTGACGAAGTAAATTGTATAAGGCCGTCCCACCCGAGAATATAAGTCACAATGATGGGTTTTGGCTTTACAGTTCGTTATGAATTTTAGAGAAGCATGATAAAGACTGTCTATCTTTTGAAGACATTGAGCAGTAGCATCCTTATAAAACAAATCTCCATAATCTAAAACTGATAAAAAAAAAGTTGCAGTGACAAGCCTTTTTTTCACGTTAAAAGAGAAGCAGGACTTATTTCTAAAGAAAAAACCCAATTTCAGTTTGAGTTTCTTTGCCATATTGTCTATGTGGGGTTTAAAAGTGAGAGAATCGTCAAGCCAGATACCGAGATATTTGTACATATGAACCACCTCTATAACGTTTCCTTCAAGAGTGGAGACTGGTGGAATAGTACAAGAGGCCTCCATCTTCTTAGCTTTTGAAAATAGCATTAGCTTGGTCTTGTCAGCATTTAAGATGAGTTTTAGTGACAATAGTTTGTGCTGTACCACATCAAAAGCTTTCTGCAGGGACCCGATTGCTTTGGCAGCTGTTGAACCACAACAATAGTGTCATCAGCGTATAGATGAATGTTGGCATCAGGCACATTTTGTCCCAAGTCGTTGATGTACATAATGAACAACAGGGGTCCCAAAATTGACCCCTGTGGCACCCCCTTGTGGACATGCTCGTAGTCAGAGCAGAGGCCATCATACTTAATACGCTGAGTCCGGCCGTCCAGATAGTTTGTGAACCAGGCAACTGCATCACCTGACAAGCCCAGGCAGAGAAGCCTGTGCTTTAGGATAGCATGGTCCACAGTGTCAAAAGCTTTTGACAGATCGATAAAAAGTGAGGCACAGCACAACTTTTTGTCAAGAGCAACACATACATCATTGATCACTTTAGTAGCTGCAGTGATAGTACTGTGTTTTTTCCTGAATCCTGATTGCGACTTAGACAGAAGTTCATTTAAGGATAGGAAGTCTTTTAGCTGATCACTGACAAGAGATTCAAGAGTTTTTGACAGGACACACAAGTTTGAAATTGGCCTGTAATTAGTTAAGATAGAAGGGTCTCCTCCTTTTAGTAAGGGAATAACAAAGGCAGACTTCCACACGAAAGGAACTTCTTTGTTTTCGATTGAGAGGTTAAAAAGAACTGTAAGAGGTGGTGCTACCAGGTCTGCTGCTATTTTTAAAAAGTAAGGCTCCATCAAGTCAGGTCCAGGGGGTTTTCTGTGGTCTAAATTTTTAAGGGCTTTATGTACTTGCTGCACAGTAAAAGGCTCAAAATTAAAATGAACTCTGGAAAACACAGGAGTGTCAGAGCAAGAAGTGACAGATGAAGCCCGTGAGGAGTCAAACAACGATCCAGAAGATACAAAATGCTTGTTAAAGCAGTTCAAGACCTCGCTTCTATCATAAACTGGAACTGAGTCTTTAAGAACAAATGTGGGAAGGCTGTGAGGAGTTTTATGAGTAGATAAAGACTTAATTGCTTTCCAAAATTTCTGCAGATTGTTAAGGTTGCCAGTTGTCACAGATAAGTAATATTTGGATTTAGATTTTTTGATTAAAGATGTACACTTGTTCCGCAGTTGTCTGAAAGATAACCAGTCAGCGGCAGAACCACTTTTCCTGGCTTTGGCCCAAGCCCAGTCACGCTGATGGATAGCATCTGACAACTCAGGGGAAAACCAGGGGTTGTTTTGTCCTTTCACTCTGAATTTCCTAAAAGGAGCATGTTTGTTTAAAATTTTATCAAAACTTTCTTTAAAAAATGCCCATGCAAGCTAGACTTCTGGCAACAAACATATACGGTCCCAGTTGACCAAGGCCAAGTCATGACGAAAGGCTTGTTCATCAAACATTTTTAAATTTCTCTTAAAAACAATATGTGGATTACTTTTGGGGATTTTAACATCCCTGCAAGTAGCAACAATACAATGATCACTTACATCATTGCAGAAGACACCCAAAGAAGAGAATTTATGAGGGACATTAGTGAGAATTAAATCAATCAAAGTGGACTTATGAGGTTTCTGAAGATTTGGCCTTGTTGACAGGCTGACCAACTGGCTAAGATTGATGGAGTCACAGAAAGATTTAAATTCATCAGATGCTGTAGTGAGCCAATCCCAGTTCAGATCGCCAGCCATTAAAAGTTCTTTATAATTCAGTTCAGACAAGAAGTGCTTTAAGGAGGACAATGCCTCCTTGGAGGCAGAAGGAGGTCTATAACACCCAACCACATGAATGGATAAAGGTTTTGCTGCTTCCACATTTAAGGCCAGAAACTCCATTTGTTTACAAATAGACTGGGACAGAACAACCGAGGCAACAAATTTTGATCCAACATAAATAGCTATGCCTCCTCCCTTCTTGGGTCTGTCAGCTCGATATACATTGTATCCAGGTAAGCAAATGTCATCATCAGGGATGGATTTTTTTCAACCAGGTTTCCGAAAGTATCACAATATCTGCATCTGTTGATTTGATCCAAATTCTGACCATGTCCATATTAGGTAATAAACTACGTACATTAAGATGGACAAATTTGAGACCTGTCATTAACTTAAAATCGGCCGGAGTCTGGGCACACTGCAGATCAGGGCCTGGATTTGGTTGCACATTCCCAGATAGAAGTAAGAGTAAAACAATCAAGAATCTTTGCTTCACAGTGTATTTTGCAACAGGTGTTGAGGCATAACCACGGCTAGCATTAAGTGAAGCAGTCAGATGATATAAAGCAAAAGTACTTTGGAGTTTGGGTAGGTTCACTGGCCAAACTGACAACAAATGGATGACCAAGACCAGAGACAGTGAATGAACAGGGTGCCCGGCTGCAGAACTAGTGCCGCTATAGTAGGTGTCCTGCATTCTCAGCACGTCAACAGTAGTACTAACACAGAAGACCATGTTTTGTCCCACATCCCAAACTGCCAAGCAGCTTAATAACATAAAAAGCAGTACCATCATCTTCATGTTACTGCACATCACGAATGATTGTTAAGTAACAGTGCTGCAGTTTTGTAAGTGATTACCCAAGGTCCAGGGAAGTGTAGCAGGCCAAGCTGGTTAGCCTGGGCTCCAGGGGGTGTAGCAGGCTAAGCTGTAACAGTTGTTAGCTGTTAGTGTGGCGGTGGCATCCTCAGCGGTGTTAACGCTAGTTGTTAGCGTGGCAGGGCGTCCTCAGCGGTGTTAGCTGTTAGCGCGGCTGCGGTGTCCTGAGCGGCGTTAGCTGTTAGTGTAGCCGCGGTGTCCTCAGCGGTGTTAGCTGTGAGCGTAGCTGCGGCGTCCTGGGCGATGTTAGCCTCCGACGTGATGGCAGCGTCCTGAACGGACTGGAACCAGCGGTCCTCGCTGAAGCAGAGCTTCTGCTTTCCGTCTCGTTTCTGCTCTCGGACTTCCTTAACATTCGCCAGCAGCTCTGGTACTCCGAGTGGCCGCTCTCCTCCTCCGGTTAGCTTCCAGATGGTTCACTGCATGCATACAGTGGGAATGGCTCAGCTGGCCGTGAGCGTGGCGGCCGCGGCGAGCCGCCGGGGCGTTCGTGATGATCGAAGTCCAGCTTATGAATGGAGCACAAAGGTGACGTCAGGAGGAACTGGAAGTGGAAGAGCCAATCAGAAGTGAAGAAAGGAATAGTTTTACGTCACGTCCGGCTCACAGTGGAGGTGGCTTCCGATTCACAGCGGAGCAGCCATTAGCCGGCTGAGTGTGGAGGTCTGCTGCAGCTACACACTCTTGAGTCCTTTCAGTCCTTTCTTAAGCCAGGAGGAGAGATTTGAATTTGATCCTGGCTGCAACTGGAAGCCAATGAAGGGAGATGAACAGAGGAGTGACATGAGCTCTTTTGGGCTGGTTGAAGACCAGACCTGCTGCATTCTGGATCATCTGTAGAGGTTTGACTGTACATGCAGGGAGACCCGCCAGAAGAGAGTTGCAGTAGTCAATGCATGATATCACGAGAGCCTGAACCAGAAGCTGTGTGGCCTGTTGGGTCAGGAAGGGTCTGATCTTCCTGATGTTGTAGAGGGCATAACGACAAGACCGAGAAACTGAGGCCACGTGAACCTTAAAGGTCAGCTGGTCATCAATCATGACACCCAGGTTTCTGGTTGAGTTAGTGGGCACAAGTAGGCTCGAGTGAAGTTGGACACTGATCTGAGGCTGGACAGATGGACAAGCTGGAAAGACCATGAGTTCAGTCTTAGACAGATGTAGCTGTATCAGCCAGACATGCTGATATTCGAGCTGAGACTGTCATGTCGTCAGGTGGAAAAGAGAGGAAGAGCTGAGTGTCGTCAGCATAACAGTGGTAGGAGAAGCCATGGGAGCGAATCACTGCACCAAGTGAAGTGGTGTACAGAGAGAAGAGTAAGGGGCCAAGCACCGACCCCTGAGGGACCCCTGTTGATAGGCCATGTGACCTTGACACCTCCCCTCGCCATGACACTCTGAAGGATCTGCCTGTGAGGTGGACCTGGACCACAACGGGACAGAACCTGAGATGCCAAGGTCAGAGAGTGAGGAGAGGAGGATTTGATGGTTCATGGTGTCAAAGGCAGCAGACAAGTCCAGCAGCAGGAGGACAGAGGACTGACCAGCAGCAGGAGGACAGAGGACTGACCAGCAGCAGGAGGACAGAGGACTGACCAGCAGCAGGAGGACAGAGGACTGACCAGCAGCTCTTGCCAGCCGCAGAGATTCTGTGACTGACAGGAGAGCAGTCTCGGTGGAGTGGTCGCATCTGAAGCCTGACTGAAATGGGTCAAGTAGGTTGTTGTTCCGCAGGTGTTCAGAGACTTGGTTAAATACTGAGCCTCCAGTATTTTCGACAGGAATGGTAGAAGTGAGACTGGCCTCTAGTTTTCAACCTGGGCTGGGTTGAGATGAAGCTTTTTTAGTAGTGGGGTGACGCGGGCTTGTTTAAAAGTAACAGGAAAAATGCCGGTTTCCAGGGAGGAATTGACAATGTGCGTGACTGCAGGTTTGATTATGGGCAAGATGGTCTGCAGAATGCTGCTGGGTGTTGGATCGAGAGGACATGTTGTCGGTTTTGAGCTCAGAAGAAGTCTGGAGACCTCATCCTCACTCAAAGGAGCAAAAGAGCAGAGAGAAGGTGCAGTAGTGGGTTTGAGCTGACTGGGCTGGTCCGGCTCAGAGAACTGGTTCTGATTGCAGCCTCCTTGTCAGTGAAAAAGGAGGCGAACATATCAGGAGTCAGCTCAGTGGACGGCTGAGCAGCTGGAGGAGAAAGCAGGGAGTTGGAACACCATAAACAGTTTTCTGGAATCAGAAGCTGCACAGATCTTGTTCTGATAAAAAGCTTTCTTTGCGGACTGCAAGCGGGAGGTAAAGGAAGCAAGTTTCTGTTTGTATGAGGACAAATTAGCGGGCTCTTGGGATTTATGCCACTTTCTTTCTGCTGCCCTGAGTCCAGCTCTTTGTTCTCTCAGAACTTCTGAGAGCCATGGACTTGGTTGTTTTTTCTTGGCTGGTTTCGACACCCGGGGGCAGAGTTTGTCCAAAGAGGATGCCAGAGAGGACCAGAGTGCTTCTGTAGCCTCATTAACAGGAAGTGATGAGAAGTGAGAGTAGTCCGGCAGGACAGAGCTGAGCTGCTGTGAGGGACTTCAGGTTTCTGCGGAAGGAGACCATCTGTGTCGGTGACTGCAATGGCAGAAAGGCAGCCGCAAATTTTACCAAGAAATGGTCAGATAGGTGTAGTGGAGTAACCATCACCTCTGCTATGGAGCAGTTACGAGTCAGCACCAAGTCAAGGATTTTGCCAGCTTTGTGGGTGGGAGGAGACGGAGCCAGTACAAGCGCAAAGGAAGCCATCAGTGCCAAAAAGTCCTGTGCCTGAGATTTGTCAACATGAATGTTCATGTCTCCCATGACAGTCAGTGGTGTGCCATCATCAGGGATGTCAGAGAGTAACATGTCCATTTCAGAGACAAAGCCATCCAGATTACTCCCTGGTGGGTGGTACACAACCAGAATATATGCTTTGATGGGAGTAGTGACCGTTAAAGCATGATATTCAAACGTTGTGTTGTTGTTCGACGGGCGCAGTGAGGAGAAGGACCAGTTGCCTGGAATGAGAATGCCAGCACCGCCTCCTCGGCCAGTAGAGCGAGGGGTGTGGCTTAACGTAGCACCGCCTCCTCGGCCAGTAGAGCGAGGGGTGTGGCTTAGCGCAGCGGACGCAGAGAGTGCAGCTAGTGTAGCTGAGTTTTCTGGGCGGATCCAGGTCTCAGTCAGGGCTAGGACCTGAATGTCTGAGAGTTTCATCAGAGAACTGATGAATTCTGTCTTATTAACTGCGGACTGACAGTTCCAGAGACCGGAGGTAACTGAGTGTGGGCTGGACCACTTCCAGAGAGAGAGGACAGGTTGTGTGGATTGCGTTTGTGGAGGACTACGCGTCTTTTCCGGTTGCCGACGATGACTGGGATACGTAAGAAACACATTGTGCATTAGACTGTGACAGACCGACCTTAGTGAAGCCGGTGTCCTTGCTCGGTGGACTCGCGCAGGTAGACTCACAGGTCTTTACCCTCTGTCGTCTTCACACTATGTGGGCTGACGCTGTGGCTGATGTCCAAGCGCAGTCTGTGCTGTGAAGTACCTGACGGAGTCACAGCTGTTTCCAACTTGACTGATTGCGCCCAGCTGACCCGCCCCTGTCTGATGTCACTGGAGCCAGACAATAGAAGGTGTGACCCGCGTCAACGACCTCTCTACTGGGCAGACAGAAACCGAAACTGCAGTACAAGCACCTAACCACCCCCAAACACAGCAACAACAACACAATAAGCAATTCAAACTCACCAAAGCTGGCTCTAACTTTTGCAGTCTAAGATTCAGTGCTTGTTGAGATGCAGATGAATGCATTATATCGAAGTTTGGATCTGAATGGAGGACATACAGCTCATCCGGGAGCGATACGATTAACCATCACTTTCTCCAAGGCTTAGGAGCTCTGGCTTTTCTGTTTCACTGTCATATATAGTGAATACATTTCACAGACATATATTCATCCAGCTCTGACAGCTGAGAAGGGATTTTTTTAATCAGCGGCACCATGGTGATACGGAGCTTTTCATGGGCAGCTTCCCAATCAGCTTAAACAGTCTTCAAAAAACTCTCTGAGACGGTAGATTCATTTCCAGAAGTTTTAGTGAAGAATACTGTGAAACTGAGATAAACAATACAGAGTCACACACTGCATTACACATTTCACATCACATATGCACAATACACAGTGCAGCTGAGCCACTCTGGCCTCATAACTAACAAAGCAATTACCAAGGAGCTTAAATACCATTAACAATATGAAACATGAGACTAACTAGTGTTAGCATTTTACCAGTTAGCAATCGCGAGTTAGCATCGCTAGTTAGCATCGCGAGTTAGCATCGCGAGTTAGCATCGCGGCTAAAGCACAATCCAAACAGATACAGTGTGAAACAACAGCGTTAGAAACACTCACAGACGTTGCCTCAGCGAAGGGGAGAGAGAAGGAGAACCACACAAGGGAGGACAACGGTTGAAGCTCAAGTGATAGCAGCTGATTACAGCACAGCAGCTTACTTCTTTCTGCTAGCACACTCGCTACTTCCGGTGGCGCACTGGCTACTTCCGGTGACACGCTGACTACGGGGTGCCATGGCAATGAACGTAAACAAACCACATTAAAATGTTGAAACAACTAAATAACATACCCATAGTACATATGAGGGGCATAACACTCCCCGCCTGGGGTCTCTAGAGAACCCACATTAACAAACAGACTCAGTCTTTGGAGAAAAAAGCAAGACAGTTTCTGACACAGGCCGAAGAAAGGCCTTCCTTGTCCCAGCCTTGACGACTTCCAGTTCCACTCTCCGGACCAATCCATCTTCCCCTGGGAAGGTCTTCGAGATGACACCCATCGGCCATTGGTTCCTCTTCGCTTGATGATCTTTTAGGAGAACAATATCTCCATCCTGGAGACTTGGCCGTTTCTCCTGCCACTTGTGACGAAGTTGAAGTGTTTTGAGATATTCATGCCTCCACCTGTTCCAAAACATGTCTGCAAGGCCTTGAACTCGTTTCCACTCTTCTCTGATGAGATCCACTTCTTTAAGCCCATCTGAAGGAGGAGGAGGCGCAGAACCTGTCTTCAGTGTCAGGAGCATCGCTGGGGTAAGGATGAGAGGTGACTCTGGGTCGGATGACACTGGGATGAGCGGTCTAGCGTTCATGATTGCTGCTACTTCCGCCATGAGTGTGACCAAGACCTCGTGCGTCAGACGGGACTTCCTTTGTTCAAGCAGCATGCAGTCCAGAATACGACGGGCAATGCCGATCATTCGTTCCCATGCACCTCCCATATGAGATGCATGGGGAAGGTTAAATACCCAGGTGCAGCTCTGGGTATCCAAGTAGTCTTCTACGGTGTTGAAGCCTGGATCAGACCTGACCATCTCCAACTCGCGGGAGGCGCCAATGAAATTAGTCCCACGGTCGGAGCGGATTTGTTTCGCTGGGCCTCTGATCGCGAAGAACCTCCTCAGAGCATTGATGAAGCTGCTGGAACTCATGGCTTCTATCACCTCAATATGAACTGCCCTTGAGCACATGCAGGAGAACATCACAGCCCATCTTTTAGAGTTGGAGGTACCGCCTCTCGTGCGCCGTGTGACGATGTCCCACGGTCCAAAAACATCAACCCCTACGTAGGTGAAGGGAGGAGCAACTTGCAGACGCTCTGCTGGTAGATCTGCCATCTGCTGATGTTCGATCCTTCCTCTCAGCTTTCTACAGGTAACACACCTGTGAAGTAGGCTACTGATGCAGCGTTTACCTCCGACCAGCCAGAAACCTGCGGCTCGAATGGCCCCCTCGGTAAGGTGCCTTCCTTGGTGTTTCACTTCTTCGTGATAGTGAGAAACGAGCAGGGTTGCGAGGTGATGGCGCCCAGGGATAATGATTGGGTGAGTCTCTTCCAGGCTCAGACCTGACTGTTTGATCCGGCCCCCTACTCTGAGGAGCTGATCTTGGTCCATA
This sequence comes from Salarias fasciatus, assembly GCF_902148845.1. Classification (NCBI taxonomy): domain Eukaryota; kingdom Metazoa; phylum Chordata; class Actinopteri; order Blenniiformes; family Blenniidae; genus Salarias; species Salarias fasciatus. The sequence goes on from NC_043745.1 coordinate 345,669, forward strand.
GTTGGATGCAGTTTCCATAGGCTGCTTGAAGTTGGAATGTTGGTCCCTGAGGTGACGCACTTCAGCTCTTCTGGATAGCACGCGTGTTGAACACTCTTTATGATGCACATCTTGGCCTTCAGACACTCCTCCTCCGAAGGACGACAAATGTGCCACCCCTGACATGCACTTTCGGTGGAGCGAGCGAAGGAACGGGCCACATGGATGAGGTGTGCTATGGCTCTTAAGAGAGTGCTGAACTCAGAGAAACGCTCAAAGTGTTGGGGGTGTATCACATCTCTGGTAACATGGGTGAAGCTTGATACCACCTGCGGACGCACTTCAGCGTCGGTGTCAGGATCGATCAGGTCGTAAGTCTTTTGAGGCTCAGACGAATGAAGAGATCCATCATGGAGACCAGCTGGTCCCTTGAGCCAGGTTGTACTGCCTAGCAGAGCTGGTGTCACAGTTCTTGACCCGATGTCAGCTGGGTTGAGGTGTGTTGGGATGTACTTCCACTGGCCAGAACAAGGGGATTGGAGGATACGTTGGATCCTATTGTGCACGTAGACGTAAAATCTTCTCGACTGGTTGTGGATATAACCCAACACGACCTTGCTGTCTGTGTAGTAGATGATGTTATCGAATGTTGTGTCCATCTCTGCAACCACCATTTCAGCGATCTCCACGGCGAGAACAGCTGCGCACAACTCGAGCCTTGGGATGGTTAGACCAGGCTGTGGAGCTAACTTTGCTTTCCCGAAGACAAACCCAATCTTGGACTGCCCTTGGTGGCTCGTTGCTTTCATGTAGGCCACTGCTGCGATTGCTTTGGTGGATGCATCTGCAAAGACAAAGAGTTCTCTCCTTTGTGCACCAGCAGTGGAGAAAGACGTGTAGGAGCGCGGTATCTGGAGTCCCTCAAGGTCTTGAAGCGACTGTTTCCATCTCATCCACTCGATCTCCTTGTCTTTCGGGAGGGGTGAGTCCCAGTCTTCCGCATGCGTGGTGAGTTCCCTGAGTATCAGGCGACCATGAACTGTCACGGGTGCGAGGAACCCTAAAGGGTCGTAGAGACTATTCACGGTTGAGAGCACCCCTCTGCGAGTAAACGGCTTCTGGTCGTCCTTGATTTGGAATGTGAAGGTGTCTGCACGCATATCCCAGAACAATCCGAGGCTTCGTTGGATGGGCAGATCATTGACAAAGAGGTCCAACCCGATGACATCTTTACAGCGATCTTCAACTGGGAATGCTTCGATGACTCCAGGACGATTTGAGGCAATTTTGTGCAGCCTGAGGTTAGATGCTGCCAACATCTTCTGTGCTCGTCCCAAGACACTGATGGCCTCTTCTTCGCTGCTGAAGGACTTTAGAGCATCGTCGACGTAGAACTCACGTTCGATGAGTCTCCTTGCATCGCTACCGTACACAACTTCTGCTTCCTTGGCTGCTCGTCGCAGACCGTACACTGCAACGGCGGGTGAGGGACTGTTCCCAAAAAGGTGGACCCGCATCCTGTAGTCCACGATGTCAGCAGTAGGGTCGTTGTTCCTGTACCAGAGGAAGCGTAGGAAGTCACGGTGGTCCTCTTTCACGACAAAACAGTGGAACATGTGCTCAATGTCGGCTGTGATTGCCACCTGTTCCTTCCTGAATCTCATGAGAACCCCTAGCAGGTTATTGTTAAGGTCTGGGCCTGTGAGCAAAACATCATTGAGAGACACCCCTTCACATGACGCACTGCTGTCGAAAACCACACGGATCTTGTCTGGCTTCCGTGGATGATAATAGCCAAAAAGGGGCAGGTACCAGCACTCTTGCTCCGGCTTTATAGGGGGGGCGACTTCTGCATGTGCTTTTTTAATCATCTTTTCCATGAACTCGAAGAAGTCGGCTTTCATCTGAGGTCGTTTTTCTAGCGAACGTTGGAGTGAGGCGAGACGATCCAGAGCTTGTTTCATGTTGTTAGGCAGCCGCTGCCTTGGTGACCGAAAAGGTAAAGGTGCGACCCAACTTTTGGAGCTGTCCTGGTAGCATTCAGCTTCCATTATCTTCAGGAACTCCAGATCTTCCAGGGACGGGGCAAGTCTGTGGTCATCAGGAGTGCGAGCAAAGACGGTTTGACCTAAGCAGTCTCCACTGTGCACTATTGAGCTCAACATAGAAGTTAGAATTGGATGGTGCTGATGCTTGGGTCAGATCAAATCTCTCTTTCACTTTGATGTGGTTGTCACATGGCTGAAGATGGCTGGCACGACCGTTCTCAAGGATGGCTGTTTTGTAGCTCCTTATCTCAAGTGGTCTGTGAGCACCTCCGAGACACACGTCGCCAACGACGACCCATCCCAGATCGAGCCTTTGAGCGAACGGAGAATCTCCTGGCCCATTTATCTGCTCTCTGACCTTGTGCACCCTTAAGATGTCTCTGCCCAATAAAAGGAGTATTTTGGCGTTGGGATCAAGGGGTGGAATTCTGTCAGCGATACGTTTCAGGTGAGCATGATGGTAGGCTGCATCAGGCGTAGGAATCTCTGTGCGAACATTAGGGATTTGGTTGCACTCTAGCAATGTAGGCAGAGGAATGCTTACTGATCCATCCACAGACTCCACAGTGTAACTGCTGGCTCTTCTCCCCGCTGTCTCTGCACACCCCGCACAGGTCTTGAGCGTATATGGGTAGGAGCTTCCTGAGATCTTGAAGACCTCAAAGAACTCTGACCGGGCCAGGGAGCGATTGCTCTGCTCATCCAATATAGCGTACATTCTCTTGGACTCCTCTCTGCGTCCGTTTGGGAAGATGCTGACGAGACAGATTTTGGCACATGCTCTGGCGCTCGATCCTTCACCACATACTTGTGTGCACGCTGAATTAACCTCCTGGCTGTCCGCTTTGTCCTCCTCCCCGCCGTCATCTGAGGTGGAGGTGGATGACTTGGATTTCCAGGTAGGTGAATCGGGGTGTAGTGCTGTCACGTGAGCAGTACTGTTGCACTCTGTACATTTTATTTCAGTGGTGCAGTTCTTTGCAAGATGTTCTGTGGATGAGCAGCAACGAAAGCAGATGCGATAATCTTTCAAAAGCTGTTTTCTTTCATTTATGCTCTTCTCACGGAAGCCTCTGCATTTCTTCAGGGGATGAGGTTTTTTATGCAGGGGGCAGTGTTTATTTGGATCGGCCAGTTCTCCGCTTTCTCTGGGCTCGAACTTTGTAGACCCTGAAACTTGCGTCTTGTTAACATACACAGATGTCTTTGCTGGCCTCTCCCACTTGCTCTTTCTTTCTGCTGGGGCTGGGGCTTGGGTGAAGAGGCTGAAGCTTGGATCTGTGCGGGCCTTTGCCTCTGTAGAGATGAAGTTTACCAACGCGCAGAAAGGTGGGAAGGTAACCAGGTGCTCTTGTTTGTATCTTGTCCCAAAGTAGAGCCATTTTTCTTGTAGATTGTATGGGAGTTTCTCAATGATAGGCCTGACTCCCCTGGAGGTGTCCAAGTATGACAGGCCAGCGAGGTAACCATCTTCCTTGGCAGCTTGTAGCTCGGACAGCAGGTCAGCTAGATCTCTGAGTCTTTGTGGATCCTTGTTTGTGACCTTCGGGAAGTTTTCCAACTTACTGAACAGGGCCTGTTCGACAGCCTCTGGTGAGCCGTATACTTTGTCGAGACGTCCCCATGCCATGTACAGTCCAGCAGCCAGATCTCTGATGTTGACTGTTTTTATTCTTCTCACCTGCTCTCCTGACTCTTTTCCCAGATGTTTGATGAGGAGGTCAAGTTCCTCTCCAGCAGACAGATCTAATTCAGCGGTAGCGTTCTGGAATGATGTTTTCCAAGCCCAATAGTTCATTGGCTGTTCATCATATACAGTAAGTCCCGAAGTAACCAGGTGATTACGAGCGAGATATTTAATGAGATCTCCAGTGTGTCCAGAGTGGTCTTGGCTGGCTCCACAGGACATCCTAGAGGCAGACCGCCGAGCAGAGGATGAAGAATCCATTTTTAAATTATGCTGCAGGCGCTTCTCACGAGGTTGAGGAGTTGAATGATGGTTGAGAGCCTGATTGTAGCTTTGTTGTGGTGGTGGGCCGCTACTCTGAGAGGCTTGGAGATCCTGAACTGGCATAATATTGGTAGAAGCAGAAACTTGTGCTTGGCTAGCCTCAAGCAGGTGAGATGTTGAACGATCGACGTCAGTTGGTTGGGGATGTGGACGACAACATGTTAACGAGGTGTCGTTGATCTCTCTGTTAGCAGTTAAACTTTTGCTGGACATGCTAGCTTGCTCCGTAACATAGGAGGCAACTCGCTCATCTTTGGTGGATTGGAGGACTGTGGTGTTAGCCTCGCTGCGTACCTCGAAGCCCATATCTTGTAAACCTGCCACAAGAGTATCTGCTTCTGCTATGGCAGCATCCTTTTCTTTTTCAGCATTTAATGCGTCGAGATTGGCTTTAATGCGGGCCTGTTCCACCTTTAACTCAATTTCTCTCTGAGAATGTGCCGCTCGAGCCTGTGCTGCTTTGGCCTTTGCTCGAGCCATAGCGATAGCTATGCTAACCTTTGAGTTGGAAGATGTGCCAGATGAGCTGCTGCTACTCGAGCGCACGGATTCGGACTGGTTATCTTCATTTCCTTTCTTGACTGTGCTACGCTGTGACATCTTGACTAACCGTGTTTCCAGAACTCAGAGAAGGAGGCTAACGTGAAGCTTTCTGGTAGCTGTAGAGTTAGCCACTTATCTGCTGATATGGAGTTGCTCCGTAGTATGGTGATTCTCATGTCCCTCATTAGCCGTATGCCGTCTTTTCACTTTCATGGGCAGCTTCCCAATCAGCTTAAACAGTCTTCAAAAAACTCTCTGAGACGGTAGATTCATTTCCTGAAGTTTTAGTGAAGAATACTGTGAAACTGAGATAAACAATACAGAGTCACACACTGCATTACACATTTCACATCACATATGCACAATACACAGTGCAGCTGAGCCACTCTGGCCTCATAACTAACAAAGCAATTACCAAGGAGCTTAAATACCATTAACAATATGAAACGTGAGACTAACTAGTGTTAGCATTTTACCAGTTAGCAATCGCGAGTTAGCATCGCGAGTTAGCATCGCGAGTTAGCATCGCGGCTAAAGCACAATCCAAACAGATACAATGTGAAACAACAGCGTTAGAAACACTCACAGACGTTGCCTCAGCGAAGGGGAGAGAGAAGGAGAACCACACAAGGGAGGACAACGGTTGAAGCTCAAGTGATAGCAGCTGATTACAGCACAGCAGCTTACTTCTTTCTGCTAGCACACTCGCTACTTCCGGTGGCGCACTGGCTACTTCCGGTGACACGCTGACTACGGGGTGCCATGGCAATGAACATAAACAAACCACATTAAAATGTTGAAACAACTAAATAACATACCCATAGTACATATGAGGGGCATAACAGAGCTGTTCGGCAAATCAGGGAGCTTTATTCCGAGGGTGTGGACAGGTCTACTCGGAGCTGATCGTCTGCGATCAAAAATATGAAACATGTTCATTATCTACGATCTCCCCTTCCGACGCCTCCCGAGAGGCTCCGATCTGAAAAAATCTCTCTGAACACACCGCACACCACATGAAGATCGGACCCAAACTCAATTGCATACTCCTGACAATCGGACCGTGTGGACTTCGATCGGGAGGAGAAGATCAGGGCATAATTCGGCCCGAATATCCTGTAGTGTGTGCTGGCCTGTACAGTTTTGCATCAGATACTGTAGTTTTTGATTTGCATCAGCCTCCTGGAAACATTGTCATGTCTGTCATGACTTTTTGTTCTTGATGTTGCCTTATTTAGAGACAAGGCATTCTTTTGGTCTTTTTGAATTTCTCTATTGAGTGAGCTAATAAATATGTGGATTTACAAATCTTCTCTTCTTAGTGTATTCATTTGATTAATCATGAACTACAATTTATTTTGTGTTGTCCTAGAATTGCAATTCTTTATTTGGGACGCTTAGCAGATATGAGATTAGTAATGTGATTAATTAGATTAATGAATTACAAATCCTGTAATTAGATACTTTTTTTTAATCGCCTGACAGCGATATATTTCTAATTAAAGCTGCAAGCGGCATTGGTCGGGACCGAGCCTCCTCGCCAGCCCATGACTGGGACGTCCTCGTAACTTGCTGGCCGAAATCCAGGTCACTGGGAGTTTTGCTACTCTGTAAGCGTCCATTTTCTTGATTTTACCTCATTTTCTGGGTTAAAAGGGCTTTTATTTTGAAGGAATTTTGGGCTTTTATTTTGGAAAGGTAGTATATGCTGTCATTGACACTGGTTAATCCAGTCAATGTGTTTTGTTTGAAATATCATTTTTCCCAAATTTTTTACTTTTATTTTGAATGGATTTGAGGCTCTTATTTTGACACTCCAGAAACCTTTTAGACCTCAATGAGACGAAAGTGTGAGTATTGGTTTGATCTTTCTACGACATTCCTGCGGGCCGGGGCAAACATTTTCATTTTTCAAGGTGGCGCTAGAGAGCAGATGGGGTTAATTTTTCTATTTCATAAAATTTTTCAACAGTCTGGATGTGCGTGCCAAATTTGGTGAGTTTTTGTGCATGTTTAGCGGGTCAAATTTGAGTTTGTTTCCGCGATGGAATAGCTAGCATATAGCTGTTAGCATCTGTCATCCATTAGCATTGTTCTTTTTAGCACTGTTAGCATCTCCCATCCTTTAAAATGAAGATGTTAGTATCTCATCTATTAGCATGTAGCTGTTAGCATCTTCCATTCATTTCACTGGAAATCTTAGAATGCCATTTACTAGCATGTAGCTGTTAGCATCTCTCACCCACTAGCATGGGTTTTTTAGCACCACTAGCATCTCTCATCCACTAACATGGAGCTGTTAGCTTCTTCCATCTGCTTTTAAGAGCCACAGAATGAAGGCACTGAGTGTCAGAGTTTGATTGACAGCTGCTGTCAGCTGTGTAACTGCGCTGTATGCCCATATATGGTCATGTGAGTTAGAGTGGAGAGAGGAGAAAATAAAAGCTTCTGTTTGGCAAACAACTGCTCCTTGTTCCATTCCTGTTGGGCAAAACTGTACAAAAATTAAAGACACAAGCGGCATTGGTCGGGACCGAGCCTCCTTGCCGGCCCGCGACTGAGAGGTCCACCCACTATCATGGGAGTTGTCAGCAACTGTCATCCACTAACATGGAGCTGTTAGCATCTGTCATTCATTGTCCTCTTTCACGTCACGTGACTCTTATGTCTGTACGACAAACGGTCTCGGAGGAGATAATTTTTTCGTGAGGAGTGATTTTGAGCAAAATTTTACATTGAAAGGGAAATAGCGGACTTCCTGTTGGATTTAGGTCAGGGGTGTCAGTGCGTGAAATGTAGATCTTGATGAGACGAACGTGTGAGTCTTGATTTGATCTCTCTATGACATTCCTGCGGGCCGTGGCGACAATTTTACTGTTTCTAGGTGGCGCTAGAGAGCAGGTGGTGTTCGTTTTTGGATTTTATAAAATTTTTCGCCGATCATGATGTGCGTGCCAAATTTGGTGAGTTTTTGTGCATGTTTAGGGGGTCAAATTTGCGTTTACTTGGTAGGTCAGTATAATAATGAAGAAGAACGAGAAACACACGAATAACAATAGAGACCTTGCCCTCCAGGCTCGGTCCCTAATAATAGTGAAGAAACGAACAAATAACAATAGAGACCTTGCCAAAAGGCCACCATGCCCTACGGGGCTCGGTCCCTAATTAAAGCCGCAAGCGGCATTGGTCGGAACCGAGCCTCCCCGCCGTACCACGACTGAGACGTCCTCGTACCTTGCTGGCAGAAATCCAGGTCACCAGGAGTTTTGCTACTCTGTAAACATCCGTTTTTCAATGTGTTTTGTCTGAAATGCCATTTTTCACAAAATTTGGACTTTTATTTTGAAAAGGTTTGAGGCTCTTATTTTGACACTCCAGAAACCTTTTAGACCTCAATGAGACGAACTCGTGAGTGTTGGTTTGATATTTGTACGACATTCCTGCGGGCCGTGGCGACCATTTTCGTTTTTGTAGGTGGCGCTAGAGAGCAGATGGGGTAAATTTTTGTATTTCATAAAATTTTTCACCAGTCCGGATGTGCGTGTCAAATTTGGTGAGCTTTCGTGCATGTTTAGCCGGTCAAATTTAGTTTGTTTCCGCGATGGAACAATAACTACCATATAGCTGTTAGCATCTGTCATCCATTAGCATTGGTCTTTTTAGCACTGTTAGCATCTCCCATGCTTTAAAATGAAGATGTTGGCATCCCATCTATTAGCATGTAGCTGTTCGCATCTGTCATCTGTTAACATGGGTTTTTTAGCACCACTAGCATCTCCCATCCACTAACATGGAGCTGTTAGCTTCTCTCACCCACTAACTTGGGAGCTGTTAGCATTTCCCATCCACTAACATGGAGTTGTTAGCTTCTCCCATCTGCTTTTGACAGTCACTGAATGAAGGCACTGAGAGTCAGAGTTTGATTGACAGCTGCTGTCAGCTGTGTAACTGCACTGTATGCCCATATATGGTCATGTGAGTTAGAGTGGAGAGAGGAGAAAATAAAAGCTTCTGTTTGGGAAACAACTGCTCCTTGTTCCTTTCCTGTTTGGCAGAATTGAACAAAAAATATCACGTTTGATAGGAAAATTAATTGTCTTTCAGCTGGTGAGGCTTTCAGAAGAGTCAGACTTTTAGTTTGGACCGTAGAGGCCTCAGATTGTGAGAAACGCAAGATTTTTCCCCATCCGGCTCCATTATAACTGAGAGCAAAAAAAAAATGCAGAGCGCACACATTTCTATACCTGTGAAAACGTACATATATCATGAAATTTTCCCCACTTATGTCACATCATCTTGTTCGGGAGAACCTGGTGATGCTTCACGTGTGCTCGGTTTGTCGATCGGAGTCACGGTTTAGCCACACTCGATGCTTGTTCGAGGTGCTGAAAACAGGCAAATTTTCTTCCTTTTTTCCCATTATAACAGATAAGGGCAGGAGCAAGGCAGGATTTCAGACTTCCAACAGGGCTCGACATTATAAATGGCCCGGTGGCCCGGGAGCACTTTTAAAACCGTCCGGGCCAGTAGATTGCGCAATGCACTGGCCCGTTGGGCCGGTGAAAAATAATACCTTGAAAATAAATAAATAAATAATTTCACATTAATTCCCAATGGTACTGTGACATAAACGTAGCGTTACGTGATTCCAATCAAAGACGAGGTATTATTCCTTCTGTGCGCAGCAGCGCTGTGCCCTGAAAGCAGCTGCTGTCACACACAGTGGAGCCGGCTCGCTCCCGTGGTACATGAACGCGCGCCACTCGCTTGCCTCATGTTCAGAGTCAGCGGTGCATGGCAGGAGGAGAAGAGCATCGGTGTAAATACGTCTGCTTTCAGTGACATTTAAGGCATAGCGCCCCCACGCTTCAATGGTGAGGACAAGTACTGCATGCAGGCCGGCAGCTTTATTAAAGTGAAATAGTGATGCGCAAATCATACATTCAAATTGGCCTAATTCTGCATATGATCCATGATTATGATCATACAAAAAAAACAATAATAAAATAAATGAAATACATAAGGGAAACAGCATTTCCCCAATATTTAGCCCCCCCCCCCCCCCCCCCAAAAAAAAAAAAAAAAAAAATTCACAAATCATGTTTTCAGGGGGGCTCATGTCTCATCAAGGGGGCCTAGACCCCCCTGGCTCCCCGTAGTTCGCGCCCTGGTTAACGTGCATGATTAGAAGTGTATGATAACACATTGTTCGGGTACTATGGGGAAAATGGAGTCTGTCATATGATGGTGCAGATTTGCATGCACACAACGCGTGGCGTTTGTGATGCAGTGATCTTTTAGATCGGCGCTTTCAATATCTGAGCATAACAGTTTATCATACACTTCAGTCTCTATATCAGCCTGTCCTGTCCTCTGTATAAGCTGCAGCAGAATGGATCAAGATTACCTGTGATATTAGAATATCATGGATGTATTTTATTTACATTTTCATAGTGCTATTCACACTGAACACTAACTATAAACAGTATTGTTTTAAAATAGTTTTAAATCAAGTGGGCGGTACCTCTGAGTAAACATACTGTTCTACTGTAGCAGTACTAAAATAAATGGCATTGATTGAAACAAATGAGTTTTCATTACTGATACATGACAAATTCCAGTGGCTCAGTTACCATGGTTACAACAGTGTCATGTGAAGTTGCCTGTATAGAGGATGCATGCTTAGCGTGCGTGTCAGGGCCAGCGTGTCAAAATCATCCGGGCCAGTCAACATCAAAATCCACTGGCCCGGGGGGCCAGTAGTAAATCTCCCTTAATGTCTACCCCTGCTTCCAACTTTGAATGCTAATAAAATCCACACCGTTAGACTTTTGACAAAGTTGCTCACAAATTTTGTAGAGAAAATTGTCCTCTATCACGTCGCGTGACTCTTATGTCTGTACGACAAACGGTCTCGGAGGAGATAATTTTTTCGTGAGGAGTGATTTTGAGCAAAATTTTAATTTGAAAGGGGAATCACGAACTTCCTGTTGGATTTAGGTCAGGGGTGTCAGCGCGTGAAATGTAGATCTTGATGAGACGAACGCGTGAGTGTTGGTTTGATCTCTCTACGATATCCCTATGGGCCGTAGCAACTGTTTTGGTCTTTTTATGGGATATAGGTGGCGCTATAGAGCAGATGCTGGGTTTTTTTTTTCCATTTTATCAAATTTTTCGCCAATCTGGATGTGCATGCCAAATTTGGTGAGTTTTCGTGCATGTTTAGGGGGTCAAATTTGGGGTCAAACACGCGGGACGAGTAATATCTAAGAAGAAAAAGAAACGGACGAAAAACAATAGAGACCTTAGAGACACAAACTGTGTCCTGGGTCAGCTCCTGTCGAGCCTGATGCCATTGCGCAGCAGGTTAGCGCATCGCTAGCTCCTCTCTTTAGCTGCATGCACACTGCTCTGCTTCGGCTCTTCTTCTTCGTTGTAATTAATGGCGGTTGGCAAATTCTTGTTAGAGCGCCTACTTCTCTGGAATGGGTCGTACAATAAACTTGGTCAGCTCACACACAAGTCTCGCTAAATCATGTGACCAAAACCTGGGTCAGATCAAATCGCAGCCTCTGCGGTTAGCAAATCTCTTTTTGTCATAACGCGATTTGTCACAAAAGCAATGAATCGTTCAGCCCTATTTGAAATAGAGTTGAACAGGCAGTGAACCACTGTTTCAGGGACAGCCTTTGAAAGCAGGTTCCTTTTCAGAGCAGCACACTTGGAGCTTGGTTTTGGACGCAGTGTGTCCAGTCCCACGTAGAGTCTTTGAAAGACTTGAAATGTTTCAGCAGGCTTCACTGAGTATTGGAGGTTAAGCTCATAGGTCATCCCCAAGAGGAAGCAGCAGACTCTGGCTAGAGTAGCAGCATTGGTTAGCGCTGGGATGATGCCCACAGAGTCTGGGTCATGGCAAACGCTCATCTTCAACTCCTCATGCACAGCGGCCTCTGCTGTTCCCTTCATAACATAGAAATTAACAGTATCAAAAGTTTAAATCCTCTGTCGTGCACATTAAACAGGTTTTCAGAACCGTTTTCTTTGAAAATGAGGGACATCCTGATGCAGAAAAACGAGTTCCTGTCTTGTTACTTCAAGTCTAGATGATTGCAGTTCCTCAATACTGGGCTGTCCCACATGCGCCCTAAAAAGTCTCCAACTGATCCAGAGTTCTGACAACAACTAGTAGGAGAGAATAGCTTTTCTTCACTGGCTCCCTGTTGAATCTAGAATAGGGTTTAAAATTGTGCTATGATATATAGAAATGATATACACTAAAACGAGTGTTTCTCTATGATTGCAATGTCTGTGTAAACCATTTACCTGAGGTGAAAGCATGAGCACTGATAGCTCTATAGTAAACATATTCACTACTTCTTGTATATTATGGTATATAAATGCTTTATTAAATGGTTGTAATGAAAAAAAAAACCTGTAAACCACGACCTTTTCCATTTGGCACAGTTCAGCACATTTCCACACAATTTTGAACCATCTGTGAAAGTTGAAATATTTAAAGGTATAATGAACGATGTTTTAGCCAATGAATGGCGTGATGCGAGCTTCAACTATTGGTCCTCCAACATGTCAATCATGCTGGAGAAATGCTTGCGTCACGCCGTCAAGCGGCTCGTAGGAGCCACAGAGACGGTCTGGCGCATGCGCGTTTTCAAAAAGCGAGTAACTGACGTTTGGCTTCGACTTTTTCGAGAAAATCGTCCATTATACCTTTAAGGTCTTGAAAGACAGAAATAAAAATAAACTTCGTTTGTTCCCCAAAAAGGGTTTGTTTGTCAATGTTTTTGAAGAGTAACTCAAACATTTATTTCACATCCATTGCTAAAGGAAAAAAAGGATGAAAAAAGAATGCTGCTAAATGACAACGTGTCTGCTAAACAGTGAACTTGCAGTTTGCAAATGAATGTGTTTACCAGTCTCTCACAAGTAGCATCATTTGCACAGACATCTAGAATGAACTTCACAGGTAACAACATCTGTTATCTGTTTTCTTTAATCTGCAATCACAGAGCAGGAAACAGCTTGGAGCTCTTCCATCAATCACTGATTAACAATATTTAACCTTTAACCCAGCCAGCGCCTATTGATGGCAGCCACTTAGTGCGATCTTATACCGTCTGGTTAATAAACACTGTGAATGATGGAGTCCCCACCTAAGAATACCCTTGAAAGAGATCATTACAGTTTGCAGTGTTGAACTTTTGTTGAGTGTGGGCCATGTTCTGTTGCTAAAAATCTTTTATGTAACATTCTAAGAAATCGGTAAGAATCATTTAAAAAGGAATACATTTGGAAGAGTAAAGAAGGAGTAGTGTGTTTTATTTTGATTTATTAGAATGAAATGTTCATGCCTCTATGTTGCTGATGGCTGCTGTTCTTGTTCCCTCTCCAGTGGTTCAGTTCAGTTTTACCACCACGTTTGTGGCAGCGTTTCCTCTGGCACCCCTTCTGGCTCTCATCAACAATATTTTTGAAATCCGTCTGGATGCTATTAAGATGGTTCGTCTGGAGCGACGGCTGGTTCCCAGAAAGACCAATGACATCGGTGAGTTTTGTTTTTCAATGAACTGACTTCTGTGTAAAGTGGGCAACACTTGTGGTGGAAAGGTTAGGAGGCGAAGCGATGACAGGAGTCTGCTCATCACGTCATCCATCTGTCCTCCACGCCGCTTCATTGGCATGGGCCTGCTCACCCCCAACTCGAGTGAAGACATGAATATGGAGATATTTTTGGTGAGAAAGGTGTGAGCAACTCTACAAGTATAATTTGTAGTTGTGTGTCGTGAGTTGTGTACTTACAGAAAAAATGTGTATGTGAGTTTTTTATTCTGTGACTTGTAAAATGGGATTTGTACACATGTATGAAGAATTTGTGAATGTGTTCATTTTGTGTTGTATTTGTGAAGACGAAAAAAATCTGCAAGTACAGAACTCGCGATACACAGCTACAAATTTAGCTTTTACAAGATCTCAAACCTTGTTATCAAATATACCCAACTTCATATTATACCTTTACAGGTGCTCAAACCTTTTTCATCAAAAATACCTGCATACACGACACACCGTGAATCTTTCATTGGACAAGCGGTGACAGAGGAACACCGACAGGATATTTAAGGCCCAAACATTCCTCCTTGGATGAAGTTGTGGTTGTTAATCTGGATGCAGCCAGTGGAGGTTGATGGTTTCATGTGGGACAAACACTCCAATCCAAACATCCATGAAACAAACTGAGAAAAGAAGTATTCAGATTTAGGTCTTAAGTAATTTTTTGTACATTTTCAGCTTTGCTGTGAAGACACTTCTAAATCAGTGACCCATCTGAAGCGTCCTTGTCCTGAAGTCCAGCTGAGGACATGTTGGACTCCTTGCTTCATGTACGAAATCTTTCCTCCAAGGACTTTTCATTTATCTTCTTCGGTCCTTTCTCTGGTCACACATGAGCTATGCTACTCCACACTGCCCCCAAAGGTCATTGGTGGTATTACTGTAGACTATCTGGACCTTTCATAGATGCTGTTGGGCTGTGGGAAGAACCTAGAGCCCACAGAGAAAAACTTCAAAGCTTTCAAGCCCACAGTCACACAGGGTTGTTGTTCCCATTGCAAACCCCTGAGTCACATGACACTTCCAGAAAAGTGTTAGTGCTCATATCGCATGTGTTAACTTCCGCTGTCTTATGTTTGCAGGTGTTTGGACCAAAGTGTTGGAAGCCATTGGTGTGTTAGCAGTGATTGCAAATGGCCTAGTCATTGGAGTCTCGTCAGACTTTATTCCTCGCCTCGTCTATCGTTACCGTTACGGCCCGTGTGCTAACGGGACTACTGATACACGGTTAGTCATGTGTCAGCAGGTAAAAACTCCTTATAGACTCTAAACAGCCGAGTCCAGTGTTGCCTGATGGTCCTGTGCTGTCGTTGCAGCTGCATGCAGGGTTACATCAACGATACTCTCTCTATGGCCTTCATGAGTCACCCAGACGTTCAGAGGGACTTTAAAATCGAACAGATGCACAATGTCACAGAGTGCTGGTAAGAATACACATGTATGCTCACACACGCCTGTAACCAAGCTTTTAGCACCGGACAAGCCCGTTTTCAGTGTGTCTGAAGCACATGGTGAGTCTCAACAATGTCTCTGGCACTCAGAGACACAAAACAAAAATCAGCATATAATGAAATAAAAACAGCCACACCTTCACCAAAACTGCACACACACACACACACACACACACACACACACACACACACACACACACACACACGCACGCACAGTCTTGTATTTCTATCCTTGTGGGGACCTTCCATTGACTCCCATTCATGTCTAGCCCCTAACCCTGACCCTTACCCTAACCCTAACCCACACCACAACAAAGCCTAACCCTAAAGAAATGTTTTTGACCTTTTACTTTTTTCAGTAACAACAACATGGTCAAGAAAACACTGTTTCTCCTACTTAGGACCGGAAAAAGGTCCCCACAAGGCACGTCGTTCCACGTTTTGCTATCCTTGTGGGGACATTTGGCCCCAACAAGGATAGAAATACGAGAACACACACACACACACACACACACACACACACACACACACACACACACACACACCAGTGGTGAGCGGTGACCTGTTACAGTGCTCATGCTGAAGTGTCAACTACAGCCAGCGCCCAATTTTTGGGTATTTACTTAATAATAAAAAAAATTCATATGTTTTCTACGGAGCCCCGGAGGTGTTCGGCTGCAGAATATTTTATTAAGGCGAGGGAACGCCTTCTATAGTGTGGGTACGCGTTAATAAAGCGTTCCCTCCACGCCACTAGCGGAACAAATCAGAGCCGGGCCGGGGGCGGGGCAAATGACCAGGCCTTTTAATCCAAACCATAAAAGTCATAATAACATCATTACACAACATACACCTGCAACAAGCAGGACTCACAAGCTTCGGCACCACGGAGAGAGAATTATATTAATGACATTACGCACAAGGTGTGTGATGAGAGGCAACAAACACAGAGACCTAAACTGAGCTTTACAATGTCGGAGAAGTTTGTTCCCATAACGCAAAACCTGATGTCACAGCAGCTCCCCTTCAGTGAGCTCTTATTAAAGTGATTATCGCTGTATTTTATTTCTTATAAACCTGAAGGCGGACGCTCTCTCCCGCCGACCCTGCTGACAGATCGCTGCTGCAGAGCCAAACATCTCAGAGCCATAGCGCTGAACAGGCTAACAGAGAGTTTTGTCAGCTCTCCTGATGTGTAGCATTTTATCTGAGAGCAGATCAGCAGGATCAGACTGTTTTCTGACTGACGCTGTCTCGTAGGAGCATACAGCAGCGCGCAAATGCGCACGAATGAGATGGACAGCGGTGGATCATCAGCGTCTCTGCGTCCTGTAAACTGTTATTTTAGCCTGGTTTATCCATTCAGAAAGTCGGCACAGTGTTAATAAACTAAGTTTATCAGATATATTAAAACAAACGTATGTTTCATTCACGTTTATCGTCATATGTGCTAGCTTGAAAGTGAGGAACAAAAATTCGTTACTGTTTTTGTGACGACTACATCAGGAGCAGGTCGACCACTTGAAATTATTTCCCTCTTTTCTTCAAAAGTTCTCCGGGAAAACGAAACTGAACGCAAAGACTGAATCGTATTGATTTCACTCATTCTGACTCGGCTACTACAAGGCAGTGAAGTTAGGTCGTGAAGTGAATCCAGTTGTGAGCGTGCCCGTTGGCAGATGAGCTGCTTCACTGACAGCTTTTTCGCCATTCAAAAGGCTCATGTGCAGCAGACCGCCCCGAGCGCGGGGACTGCTCAATATCGCAGTGCGCATGCGCGAAACAAGCTGTCAGCTTTCCAGCTTTTCGCAAGCAAAATGGGACAGATGAGGCAGGAATTTCAAACCAAAACAGTAGAAAAAACGTACTGCATTACAGAACACACTGACAGATGAATATTTTCAATTATTTTATTGAAGGGCTTTGGCATGCACTGCATTTATAGCTTATTATGACCACTCGCCCCTGACACACACACACACACACACACACACACACACACACACACACACACACACACACACGCACAGTCTTGTATTTCTATCCTTGTGGGGACCGTCCATTGACTCCCATTCATGTCTAGCCCCTAACCCTGACCCTTACCCTAACCCTAACCCACACCACAACAAAGCCTAACCCTAAAGAAATGTTTTTGCACTTTTACTTTTTTCAGTAACAACAACATGGTCAAGAAAACACTGTTTCTCCTACTTAGGACCGGAAAAAGGTCCCCACAAGGCACGTCATTCCACGTTTTGCTATCCTTGTGGGGACATTTGGCCCCGACAAGGATAGAAATACAAGAACACACACACACACACACACACACACACACACACACACACACACACACACACATTCTAGATGGGTGTTTTCTTTGGAGGATTTTGTACATTTGTACAGCGTTTTTGACAGAACAACCATCACAAAGATTTTCACAGAGGTCGAGAATCTTATAGAGATCAAGATATAAAGATAAAAGGTGATATAAACAGTTTGATACAGAACACACAAGGTAAGAGAGTGTATAGTGCACAGTACATAAGATGAGAGAGAGGATATATGTATAAACAGTGCAGAGTGCAGTCAAGACAACGCTGTGTCAGGTTGGACTAGGAAGGTTTTTGGAGCAGATCTGTTTTTAGATGTTTTTTCAAAGCCTCTACTGAGTCCAGGGAGAGCCGATGTGGAGGGAGTTGGTTCCAGAGGCGAGGCGCGGTAGATATGTACAAATGGTCACCCCTATTTTTAAAGCGAGTCCGGGGGACTGACCTCAGGCTTCCAGCTGAGCTCTAGGGTTTCATTAGGTCTCTGATAGACATGGGAGCCTTGCCAAGTAGGGGTCAAAAAGTCAGCACCGGGATTTTAAACTCGACACAGAACACAACAGGGAGCCAGTGGAGGGATTTTAACCTGGATTCAGCAGGGTGCCAGGTGGGGCAGGGAGCCTCCACCTCCTGATGGAGCTGGTCAGCAGCTGAGTTCTGGACGTTCTGAAGACCAGCAGCTCTTTCTGTTGAGGCAGTGCACAGGCTGCTGAAGTAGTCCAGCCGAGGAGATGAACGCATGAATGATGGTTTCCAGCTGGTTCTTAGACACCATGAGCCTGAGCTGAGCGATACCGTCCAGCTAGAAGAAACAGGCTGGAACCAGCTGGGAGAAACAGGTTCTAACAGCTGGAAGAAACAGGTGGAAGAAACAGGTTCTAACCAGCTCTAAGAAACAGGTTCTAACCAGCTCTAAGAAACAGGTTCTAACCAGCTCTAAGAAACAGGTTCTAACCAGCTGGAAGAAACAGGTTCTAACCAGCTGGAAGAAACAGGTTCTAACAGCTGGAAGAAACAGGTTCTAACAGCTGGAAGAAACAGGCTCTAACAGCTGGAAGAAACAGGTTCTGACCAGCTGGAAGAAACAGGTTCTAACCAGCTGGAAGAAACAGGTTCTAACAGCTGGAAGAAACAGGTTCTAACAGCTGGAAGAAACAGGTTCTAACAGCTGGAAGAAACAGGTTCTGACCAGCTGGAAGAAACAGGTTCTAACAGCTGGAAGAAACAGGTTCTAACAGCTGGAAGAAACAGGTTCTAACCAGCTGGAAGAAACAGGTTCTGACCAGCTCTAAGAAACAGGTTCTAACAGCTGGAAGAAACAGGTGGAAGAAACAGGTTCTAACCAGCTCTAAGAAACAGGTTCTAACAGCTGGAAGAAACAGGTGGAAGAAACAGGCTCTAACCAGCTCTAAGAAACAGGTTCTAACAGCTGGAAGAAACAGGCTCTAACCAGCTCTAAGAAACAGGTTCTGACCAGCTGGAAGAAACAGGTTCTAACCAGCTCTAAGAAACAGGTTCTGACCAGCTGGAAGAAACAGGTTCTAACCAGCTCTAAGAAACAGGTTCTAACCAGCTCTAAGAAACAGGTTCTAACCAGCTCTAAGAAACAGGTTCTAACAGCTGGAAGAAACAGGCTCTAACCAGCTCTAAGAAACAGGTTCTGACCAGCTGGAAGAAACAGGTTCTAACCAGCTCTAAGAAACAGGTTCTGACCAGCTGGAAGAAACAGGTTCTAACCAGCTCTAAGAAACAGGTTCTAACCAGCTGGAAGAAACAGGTTCTAACAGCTGGAAGAAACAGGTTCTGACCAGCTGGAAGAAACAGGTTCTAACAGCTGGAAGAAACAGGTTCTAACAGCTGGAAGAAACAGGTGGAAGAAACAGGCTCTAACCAGCTCTAAGAAACAGGTTCTAACAGCTGGAAGAAACAGGTGGAAGAAACAGGCTCTAACCAGCTCTAAGAAACAGGTTCTAACAGCTGGAAGAAACAGGTTCTAACCAGCTCTAAGAAACAGGTTCTAACCAGCTGGAAGAAACAGGTTCTAACAGCTGGAAGAAACAGGTTCTAACAGCTGGAAGAAACAGGTTCTGACCAGCTCTAAGAAACAGGTTCTAACCAGCTGGAAGAAACAGGTTCTAACAGCTGGAAGAAACAGGTTCTGACCAGCTGGAAGAAACAGGTTCTAACCAGCTCTAAGAAACAGGTTCTGACCAGCTGGAAGAAACAGGTTCTAACCAGCTCTAAGAAACAGGTTCTGACCAGCTGGAAGAAACAGGTTCTAACCAGCTCTAAGAAACAGGTTCTAACAGCTGGAAGAAACAGGTTCTAACCAGCTCTAAGAAACAGGTTCTAACCAGCTCTAAGAAACAGGTTCTAACCAGCTCTAAGAAACAGGTTCTAACCAGCTCTAAGAAACAGGTTCTAACCAGCTCTAAGAAACAGGTTCTAACCAGCTGGAAGAAACAGGTTCTAACCAGCTCTAAGAAACAGGTTCTAACAGCTGGAAGAAACAGGTTCTAACCAGCTGGAAGAAACAGGTTCTAACAGCTGGAAGAAACAGGTTCTGACCAGCTGGAAGAAACAGGTTCTAACCAGCTCTAAGAAACAGGTTCTGACCAGCTGGAAGAAACAGGTTCTAACCAGCTCTAAGAAACAGGTTCTGACCAGCTGGAAGAAACAGGTTCTAACCAGCTCTAAGAAACAGGTTCTGACCAGCTGGAAGAAACAGGTTCTAACCAGCTCTAAGAAACAGGTTCTAACAGCTGGAAGAAACAGGTTCTAACCAGCTCTAAGAAACAGGTTCTAACCAGCTCTAAGAAACAGGTTCTAACCAGCTCTAAGAAACAGGTTCTAACCAGCTCTAAGAAACAGGTTCTAACCAGCTCTAAGAAACAGGTTCTAACAGCTGGAAGAAACAGGTTCTGACCAGCTGGAAGAAACAGGTTCTAACAGCTGGAAGAAACAGGTTCTAACAGCTGGAAGAAACAGGTTCTGACCAGCTGGAAGAAACAGGTTCTAACAGCTGGAAGAAACAGGTTCTGACCAGCTGGAAGAAACAGGTTCTAACAGCTGGAAGAAACAGGTTCTAACAGCTGGAAGAAACAGGTTCTGACCAGCTGGAAGAAACAGGTTCTAACAGCTGGAAGAAACAGGTTCTGACCAGCTGGAAGAAACAGGTTCTAACAGCTGGAAGAAACAGGTTCTAACCAGCTCTAAGAAACAGGTTCTAACCAGCTGGAAGAAACAGGTTCTAACAGCTGGAAGAAACAGGCTCTAACAGCTGGAAGAAACAGGTTCTAACAGCTGGAAGAAACAGGCTCTGACCAGCTGGAAGAAACAGGCTCTGACCAGCTGGAAGAAACAGGTTCTGACCAGCTGGAAGAAACAGGTTCTAACCAGCTCTAAGAAACAGGTTCTGACCAGCTGGAAGAAACAGGTTCTAACCAGCTCTAAGAAACAGGTTCTGACCAGCTGGAAGAAACAGGTTCTAACCAGCTCTAAGAAACAGGTTCTAACCAGCTCTAAGAAACAGGTTCTAACCAGCTCTAAGAAACAGGTTCTAACAGCTGGAAGAAACAGGCTCTAACCAGCTCTAAGAAACAGGTTCTGACCAGCTGGAAGAAACAGGTTCTAACCAGCTCTAAGAAACAGGTTCTGACCAGCTGGAAGAAACAGGTTCTAACCAGCTCTAAGAAACAGGTTCTAACCAGCTGGAAGAAACAGGTTCTAACAGCTGGAAGAAACAGGTTCTGACCAGCTGGAAGAAACAGGTTCTAACAGCTGGAAGAAACAGGTTCTAACAGCTGGAAGAAACAGGTGGAAGAAACAGGCTCTAACCAGCTCTAAGAAACAGGTTCTAACAGCTGGAAGAAACAGGTGGAAGAAACAGGCTCTAACCAGCTCTAAGAAACAGGTTCTAACAGCTGGAAGAAACAGGTTCTAACCAGCTCTAAGAAACAGGTTCTAACCAGCTGGAAGAAACAGGTTCTAACAGCTGGAAGAAACAGGTTCTAACAGCTGGAAGAAACAGGTTCTGACCAGCTCTAAGAAACAGGTTCTAACCAGCTGGAAGAAACAGGTTCTAACAGCTGGAAGAAACAGGTTCTGACCAGCTGGAAGAAACAGGTTCTAACAGCTGGAAGAAACAGGTTCTAACAGCTGGAAGAAACAGGTTCTGACCAGCTGGAAGAAACAGGTTCTAACAGCTGGAAGAAACAGGTTCTAACCAGCTCTAAGAAACAGGTTCTAACAGCTGGAAGAAACAGGTTCTAACCAGCTGGAAGAAACAGGTTCTAACAGCTGGAAGAAACAGGTTCTGACCAGCTGGAAGAAACAGGTTCTAACCAGCTCTAAGAAACAGGTTCTGACCAGCTGGAAGAAACAGGTTCTGACCAGCTGGAAGAAACAGGTTCTAACCAGCTCTAAGAAACAGGTTCTAACAGCTGGAAGAAACAGGTTCTAACCAGCTCTAAGAAACAGGTTCTAACCAGCTCTAAGAAACAGGTTCTAACCAGCTCTAAGAAACAGGTTCTAACCAGCTCTAAGAAACAGGTTCTAACCAGCTGGAAGAAACAGGTTCTAACAGCTGGAAGAAACAGGTTCTGACCAGCTGGAAGAAACAGGTTCTAACAGCTGGAAGAAACAGGTTCTGACCAGCTGGAAGAAACAGGTTCTAACAGCTGGAAGAAACAGGTTCTAACCAGCTCTAAGAAACAGGTTCTAACCAGCTGGAAGAAACAGGTTCTAACAGCTGGAAGAAACAGGCTCTAACAGCTGGAAGAAACAGGTTCTAACAGCTGGAAGAAACAGGCTCTGACCAGCTGGAAGAAACAGGCTCTGACCAGCTGGAAGAAACAGGTTCTGACCAGCTGGAAGAAACAGGTTCTAACCAGCTCTAAGAAACAGGTTCTGACCAGCTGGAAGAAACAGGTTCTAACCAGCTCTAAGAAACAGGTTCTGACCAGCTGGAAGAAACAGGTTCTAACCAGCTCTAAGAAACAGGTTCTAACCAGCTCTAAGAAACAGGTTCTAACCAGCTCTAAGAAACAGGTTCTAACAGCTGGAAGAAACAGGCTCTAACCAGCTCTAAGAAACAGGTTCTGACCAGCTGGAAGAAACAGGTTCTAACCAGCTCTAAGAAACAGGTTCTGACCAGCTGGAAGAAACAGGTTCTAACCAGCTCTAAGAAACAGGTTCTAACCAGCTGGAAGAAACAGGTTCTAACAGCTGGAAGAAACAGGTTCTGACCAGCTGGAAGAAACAGGTTCTAACAGCTGGAAGAAACAGGTTCTAACAGCTGGAAGAAACAGGTGGAAGAAACAGGCTCTAACCAGCTCTAAGAAACAGGTTCTAACAGCTGGAAGAAACAGGTGGAAGAAACAGGCTCTAACCAGCTCTAAGAAACAGGTTCTAACAGCTGGAAGAAACAGGTTCTAACCAGCTCTAAGAAACAGGTTCTAACCAGCTGGAAGAAACAGGTTCTAACAGCTGGAAGAAACAGGTTCTAACAGCTGGAAGAAACAGGTTCTGACCAGCTCTAAGAAACAGGTTCTAACCAGCTGGAAGAAACAGGTTCTAACAGCTGGAAGAAACAGGTTCTGACCAGCTGGAAGAAACAGGTTCTAACAGCTGGAAGAAACAGGTTCTAACAGCTGGAAGAAACAGGTTCTGACCAGCTGGAAGAAACAGGTTCTAACAGCTGGAAGAAACAGGTTCTAACCAGCTCTAAGAAACAGGTTCTAACAGCTGGAAGAAACAGGTTCTAACCAGCTGGAAGAAACAGGTTCTAACAGCTGGAAGAAACAGGTTCTGACCAGCTGGAAGAAACAGGTTCTAACCAGCTCTAAGAAACAGGTTCTGACCAGCTGGAAGAAACAGGTTCTGACCAGCTGGAAGAAACAGGTTCTAACCAGCTCTAAGAAACAGGTTCTAACAGCTGGAAGAAACAGGTTCTAACCAGCTCTAAGAAACAGGTTCTAACCAGCTCTAAGAAACAGGTTCTAACCAGCTCTAAGAAACAGGTTCTAACCAGCTCTAAGAAACAGGTTCTAACCAGCTGGAAGAAACAGGTTCTAACAGCTGGAAGAAACAGGTTCTGACCAGCTGGAAGAAACAGGTTCTAACAGCTGGAAGAAACAGGTTCTGACCAGCTGGAAGAAACAGGTTCTAACAGCTGGAAGAAACAGGTTCTAACCAGCTCTAAGAAACAGGTTCTAACCAGCTGGAAGAAACAGGTTCTAACAGCTGGAAGAAACAGGCTCTAACAGCTGGAAGAAACAGGTTCTAACAGCTGGAAGAAACAGGCTCTGACCAGCTGGAAGAAACAGGCTCTGACCAGCTGGAAGAAACAGGTTCTGACCAGCTGGAAGAAACAGGTTCTGACCAGCTGGAAGAAACAGGTTCTGACCAGCTGGAAGAAACAGGTTCTAACAGCTGGAAGAAACAGGTTCTGACCAGCTGGAAGAAACAGGTTCTAACAGCTGGAAGAAACAGGTTCTAACCAGCTCTAAGAAACAGGTTCTAACAGCTGGAAGAAACAGGTTCTGACCAGCTGGAAGAAACAGGTTCTAACAGCTGGAAGAAACAGGTTCTAACCAGCTCTAAGAAACAGGTTCTAACCAGCTGGAAGAAACAGGTTCTAACAGCTGGAAGAAACAGGCTCTAACAGCTGGAAGAAACAGGTTCTAACAGCTGGAAGAAACAGGCTCTGACCAGCTGGAAGAAACAGGCTCTGACCAGCTGGAAGAAACAGGCTCTGACCAGCTGGAAGAAACAGGTTCTGACCAGCTGGAAGAAACAGGTTCTGACCAGCTGGAAGAAACAGGTTCTGACCAGCTGGAAGAAACAGGTTCTGACCAGCTGGAAGAAACAGGTTCTAACCAGCTGTTTTGAGTGGTGGTCCAGAGACATGGTGTCAAAGATCAGCCCGAGGTTCCTCAGTTGGGTTCTGGTTGAGGTTCTCAGGTCACCGAGGTGCTGCTGATGGAGGGGCTGGTTCTGTCCGGGGCCATGATGAGGGTCTCTGTTCCTTCTGGATCCAGTTGGATCCTGTTATCACTGAACCACTGCTGGTTTGGGACCAGCGGGTAATTAAGGAGCTCAGGTTGTGGGTTTCAGAAGGCTTGAAGGAGCAGAACAGCTGCAGGTCGTCAGCATATAGGAGGTCTGGGACCCTGAACTGCTGGATCATCTGACCCAGAGGAAGAACATACAGCAGCACAGGAGGGGTCCCAGAACTGAGCCCTGAGGCATGCCACACTGCAGGCTGCTGACACACTGAACCTCCTGGCAGCCAGGTATGAGGAGAACCACTGGAGGTCTGGACCTGACAGCCAATCGGGTCCTGCAGCCTGTTTATCAGGGTCTGGTGGTCGACTGGGTCAAAGGTCGAGGACAAGTCCACCAGGACCAGCACTGTGCGTCTCCCTGAGTCGGCAGGTGGGATGGTCTGGCACATGCACATCATTGAAAAGGCACAAACATCACTAATAATCATTACAACTAAAATATTCATCAGACATTTTATTACAGATCAAACTCACAAACAGCCAGAGAGAGAGAGAAATGGAGCTGACGTTCATCCAGTCACGATGCATCCAGACTAAAAGGAGTCGTTGGGTTGTGTGTACAGTTACAGGGACTACAGGAGTGATGAGGACTACTCCCTGACTCCTCAGTTCTGGTTGGTTCTGGCTGTGCGCTTTGCCTTTATCATCCTTTTTGAGGTTTGTATTGAGGATGTGAGTGACATTATGTTCCTCTTGTTTGACTACAAAGTGTGAATCAGTGTATTTGTTGCTGTTCATTTTTGCAGCACGTCGTGGTGGTTTGTAAGTTTATCGCAGCCTGGTTTGTTCCAAACAATCCCATCGGAGTGAAGAATGATCGCCTGCATGACAAACTTGCTCGGTTGAAAGAAGAGCTACGGTGAGACGGCTTCATAGCTTTTCAGTCCTTTCACCTAACGGTGGTACAGCTTCCATTTCTATCCACATTCACAGCTTTACTGTCAGCTCTGCTCTACGAGAACACACACAGTGTAGACAACACACACACACACACACACACACACACACACACTGAGGCGACCCTGCTGGAGTGCTGAGTTCCAGCCCGGTCAGATTGGAGGTGAGTTGCTGAGGGAAGCTGTTGCTGAATGCTCAGCTGGAAACTTCCTGACTCATGGTTTTTTCAGCAGCTCACCTCATTATGCAAAAACACAGCTTTTTTTTTATTGTCTGTCGTTGATGCAACAACATTTTCGAATGCATTCTGTGATAAACTTTTTCTCATTTTGTAATAAATGTTTTGCCTAAATGCAGGTGATCTTTTTTTAAGGAAATGTAATATTTTGCTGTGTTACGTGATATAATATTCAAATTGAAAAAACATCACACTATCAGAGCAACATCGAGCATTGCAGCTTAATTAGATTTTCATAAAACACACACACACACACACACACACACACACACACACAAACACACAAACAAAAGAAACTCGTAGGATGTTTCATTGATCAAATCTAAAACAGATCTATCCAGTCATTGTAATGGGATTGAATGTCTTCACCAGATAGAGACCAAAGCTACTATCAGGACCTGTCTTTGTGTGGAAGCATGGTCAAAGGGCTGCTTATATTTACACACACTCCTGAGGAGAAGTACAATTCAATAAATTCTATACATGTTGGTATGCACTCACTTCAACACGTTTATGCTAAATCAGGCCCCTGTGTCTTCAACCACTGATATGTTGGCAGAACAGGAGCAAAAACAAAAAGTGGCCTCCACTTCATGCAGATGAGGTGCTGCTGTGCATGTGCATGGGGTTAACGTTTCACAGGAGACTCCCAACTCAAAACTGGTCAGTACGTCCAGGAGTTCTGCTCAACAGCATCTGCTCAAACATTCAAAAGGTGGTGGTATCCTCATTTTCCATCCTCCACTATCAAAGAGGAAAAGTGCTTCTTTCAGCTGCAGAGCATGAGATCTGACCCGAACTGTAACTGATCACTGGAACCTTCAGTCACAGCTGCAGTGCCACCTGCTGGTAACAGGCAGTTTGTGCATTACACTTAATATGAATCTAACGTCCTGTTGTGAATGGAATAATGAAGGCAGCTCACACAAAGAGGAAGGCTGAGCCATGTGACACACTGGCTCCCCTGATTGGCTCTCTAGCTGATGCTCCTGGTCTGAAGCACTGCAGCTCCGATCCACGCAGCCTGTACTGTCTCTCCATGCCCAGTTTAGAGACATGATTAGATACTGAAGTAGGTTAATTGACTGAGGTACACAAAGCAAACACTCTTTTTTGCTGAAATATGGACAGATTTAGTTGGTAGTTGTAAAGTTACATTTCAGATTGTTTAGATAAATTTTGTATGAAGTAATATATAAGAAGTTATAGCGATGCTCAACTCCAATGTTTTCTGAAATGTTTGTTTTCTGGTCTTTCCTTCAGAGAATTCAGACGAAGCAAATCAACTGAAGTTTGAAGCCTGGACTGACTGAAAAGGGATGAAAGAACATTGTCATTTTGTTGTCATCATTTCCAGGCCAACCATGAGTCTTGAGTTTAATTTCATAAAAGTGTTGTTCTGTTGTTTAGTATAATTGCACTGTTTAAATAGTATAATGTGTCAGTAAACTGGATTCCATGTCTGTGCTTCTTGCATGTCCGGGTTGGAGGCATCGGGTTGACTCCTCCTGAGTGTATGTCTTTGAAGAACCTTGACTCTCACTCAGGCGGTTTCTTCAGGTGTGTAGAAGCCCGTAACGTAATAACGACCCATAACAAAATGAATTTGGCCTTTTTAAAATGTAATGGGCCCATAACATAATAACTGACCATTAACGTAACAAAAGTCCTGAACCTATAACGTAATAACTTTTGACCTATAACGCAATAACTTATTACTAGGGATGAGCCGAATACTCGTTTTAAACGAGTACTCGTTACGGATAATGCATTTTTTCCGAATCCGAGTACAGCCCGAGCATTGTCAGTCATGATTCGTACTCGTGCTGATGGGAGATCCTCATTGGTCCTTCATTCTGCTCCTGCTCCACCGAGACGACAGGATCCTGGTGAGAGAAGCCAATCGGAGCTGATAAATTAAAAATGCGGTATTTTATTTCTTTGTAGCGTGCATTGTGCCTGAGGAAAACCTTAGAAGGTCGAAACGTCAGGTGATTGTGCACGCTCGGGTTTTTTTTTTCGGGGGTTTTTAAGTTTCGTTTTCCCTCGCGTTTTTCCCCCCCTTATTTCTCTTCTTTTTCATAATAATTTGGGCTTGTGCTCCACTGGGAGGCTGTGATCTGTGGGAGAGAGATGATAACTGGACCGAGGTCCACGTCCCGGTCATGTCCTGGCACTGCAGCCGCGGACAGGACCAGGAAGCTCAGCAGGGGGGATGAGAGGTTTCCCTGGACGCCGGGGAGATTCCAGTGGGGATCATGGGGGGAGGCATTCATACAATTAAAATATTCATGTTGTGACTCAATAAAAAATACTTGTTCTGTAAATAGTTCCTTTACTATTGTGAACAAAAATATTCAAATTTTATTTCTGAGGCTTTTGTGTGAATAAATAATCATTTACGTATATAACTTTAAAAATATTCATGTTCTGACTAAAATAAAAAAAAAATCTGTACATTGTATCACTGAGACTGTTCTGTAAATAGTTTTCAAATGAAGAATCAATATAACAACTTCTGAGCAATTCATATCAATTTCAGACTTAAATAGTGCACCAATTTCTGCCCCAGCCCGTTTCCCGTTAAACCACGCCCACTTCCGGTTTAGACCACGCCCCCTCCGAGTACAGATACAGATACAGATAGTACTGTACTCGCTCATCCCTACTTATTACGTTATTGGCTGGTTATTACGTTATGGGCCTGATGCAAAAAAAACCTTTGAAAATGTAATAACTGAGCTGATAACGTAAGAACCAGCCAAGAGTGTAACACATTTGCCCTTTTTGACAATGTTATAGGAAAATAACATAATAACTGACTGTAATAGCGTATAGCATATCAGTTAGTGCCTCAAAAAAGTACTCCTTTTTGTCATGAAAAATGCAACCTTTAATAAAACTCCATAACAGTTGTTCCTTAAATCTACTATACTGTATTTGTTATGGCTTGTGTTCTTCAAGATAAAATTAAACAATAAATCACAAAATTGCGTTCTGGTCTCAACAACTTTAGATCCTGAACAATAGAACTGAACAAATTTAACCTGAGCACAAAATTAATGAGGATTACTGTTCCCTTTTCTTACATTTAAACATTCCAAAAAATGTATATATATAATTCAAATTATTTTCTACATTGAAAAACACTCCAACTTGTCTTTGGCAAACGGCTCTTAAAGACCGCTGCTGCGTCCAGCAGCCCTTTATCGTAAAACAAACAAACAAACAAACACCAACTTAGGGCTTAATTCGATGGGTGAGTGTTATCTACTCTGATCCCAGGGCGGCAGTTTTAACAAACGGACTGGTGTCACCATTTTCTAGCCTGAAGCGGGACAAAGCAGGGCGATCCATGAAGCCCCCTGCTATTCATATTATTTCTTGAGCCTTTAGCAGCCACAATCAGAATTAACAAGAGTATTGGGGGTGTTCTACACAGTTTGGAAGAGCGTAAGATGTTTCTGTATGCTGATCATATTTTGCTTCTTATCCTTCCTCTTCAGTTCTTAAGGTTTTATCCATGATTGAAATTTTTTCAAAACTATCGGGCTACAAAATTAACTGGCAAAAGTCATAAGCTATGCGAATCTCAAAGGAATGTTTCCAACCTCTTCTTTCTCCGTTCCAGTTCAGACGGGTACCCCTGGAAATGAAATATCATGGTGTGAAGTTGACTGATATAATCTCCATAAATATGGATCCATTGCTAAAACATCTGAGAACAAAATTGGATAAATGGAAATTGTTAAATCTTAGTCTGTGGGGTAAAATTAAAATGCTTGTGACTCCTCAGTTTGATTACATATCTATGGTGATACCAATAACAATAAATAATGCCTTTTTTAAACAATACAGCTCACTAATTAAAGAATTTCTGTGGAATGGCAAGAAGGCGAGAATTGGAGTGAGAAAACGTACAGCTCTGAAGGCTTGTGGAGGCCGGGCTCTCCCAGACCTGGAACAAGGGGTGCATAAAATAGGTCATCTGTATAGAGATAATAACTTTATGTCATTTAGTATGTAAACATTTCATTTGGCTGATAAAGGAGACTTTTGGAGGTTAGACGTAGTGTGGGCTCGGCTTTTAGCTTAAATCGGTTACAGACAGACAATATATTGCCGTAATGGTTGAATAAGCCAGGTCATTTGCAGTCGGCATCCATGTTTTTTTTAAAACTCGGTTGAGTAAAAAAGGCACAATATGTGGTGGTCTTATGGCAAAAAGACTTACATATTGAAATTAGTGAAGAGGTGTGGAGCAACATAATTTCAAATTTGGGCTGGGCAACTAGAGATGCTAGGAGCAAATGTATTCATTATAAATCTATTCATCCCTACTAGTTTACATGACAGTAGCGACAGCAGCTCAGTTGGTAGAGCAGGTTGTCTTATAACCGGAAGGTTGGCAGTTCCATCCCCGCTTCCGCAGGCGTAAAACTGTCGTTGTGTCCTTGGGCAAGACACTTCACCCACCTTGCCTAGTACGAAAGTTGTGAGAGTGAGTGGTTGGTGGTGGGAGGGGCCGATGGCGTCAGTCTGCCCCCCCCCAGGGCAGCTGTGGCTACAGCAGCAGCTTACCACCACCCAGTGTGGAGAGGATGAAGAATGCAGTGTGAAGCGTCTTTGAGTGTCCAGAAAAGCGCTGTATGAAACCAATGCATCATCATTATTATCATCACACCGTCAAAGCTATTTAAAATGGGCTGGTACAGAGCGACACATGTTGGAAATGTGGAACAGATTCTGCAACATACCGTCACTGTTTTGGGGAATGTCCCATGGTTTTTCCATTTTGGCTGGAGGTTATCAAAAACTTGGAAAAAAGGACTGGCTTACCAATCCCAGCAGCGCCGCAGCAGTGCCTGCTGGGAGATAAGACTGTCATGCCACCTGCATTTATGAAGGAAATGTTTGGTTTTGTGGTGACTTCATTTGTCGTGGCACTCAGATTAATTCTACAGATCTGGAAGAGCCTCACAGACCAAAAACTGAGGACTGGATAAAACTGATGACTGAGACTGCTTCTGATGAGACATTCATTTCTAAAGTGCATAACATCCAGGACAAAGCCAACAAAATATGGACTTTTTTCATGTCATTTCTTAAAAAACAAGACTCTGCTGTCATTACATTGTCTTGATTGTGCCATTTAATATTTTTTTATTTTTTTATTCTATTTTTCTTATTTTTTTTCTTGTGTTTATTTAAAAATTGAAAATGTTAATAAAAACTTGAATGAGAAAAACGCACCGTGCAGCCAAGCGTTCATAGCGACGTCGCTTTTTGATCCTTGGATGTCGGCTCTTCCTGTCATTGTGAAGCAGAATTCACCAAGCGTTGGATTGTTCACCTACCAACAGGGAACGTGAGCTGGTCAGACCGTCGTGAGCAGGGCTGTGAATCTTTGGGAATCCCAGAATTCAGAAATCGATTCTTGGGGTAACAATTCGATTTTTTTCCCGATTCTTTCAAATCCAAACGATTCAGTTCAAAAACGATTATTTTCTGATTCAAAACAATTTTCAGGATCTACTCTTGTCTGCTGGCATGACAGTAGAGTACATTTACAAATATGTTATAATTGTCATGATTTTATCAATCTATTTGATTAATGTAAACACACAAAGGTAAATCCAAGACAACATGTCTGATTTATTTATGCTTGCAATGCACACATTTGTTGAACTTGTACAAACAATATCTTTCAGGCTGACAACCTTCTTGAACTTTTCACAGTTATCAGAACACTATATTAAAGTAATAAAACTGTTGTAAAATAAATGAAATCGGTAGGCTTAGGCTAGCTGCCAGAACATGCCACCACTCAAATTGTGGGGCAGTTTTTCAAAGTGGTGAAGCGTGCGCTGATCAGCTGCTGATCGCGTTGGTGCTGTCTTTGCTGGATTACAACTCTGGGTGATGGCTTTCCAGGTGGGAATGGGGATTTGAAGTACTCCCGAAATACTTTACTTCACCATTGCAATCTCTGCAAATTGCGTTACTCATATCAAGCCCTTTCCTCCCCGGGCCGGGTTGACAGTAAAATCCAAAGTGTTTCCAAATGGGTGCTTTCAAAGTCCGCGGAGGCGGTTGGATTTCTTTTTCTTCATCCTCCATAGCGCGACAACTTTAGACGACACTACAAACCCCTCTGTAGCCTACTTAACTTGCATGACCTGCACATAGCCCACGCCGCTTCCTTGTTTTGCATGCACTATGGTGGCTGAGAAGGCACATCCGCACCCACAAAAAAAAATCGACTATTTGAAAATGAGAATCAATTCTGAATCTTCCCAAGTTAGGAACACGATTCGAGCTTGAATCGATTTTTTCCTGCACCCCTAGTCGTGAGACAGGTTAGTTTTATCCTGCTGATGATGTGTTGTTGCTATAGTAATCCTTTAATGGTCCTTACTTCGTCCAAAAGTTGTCCTCGATTTTGTCAAAAAGGGCAAATGTGTTACACTCTTGGCTGGTTATTACGTTATCAGCTCAGTTATTACATTTTCAAAGGTTTTTTTTTGCATCAGGCCCATAACGTAATAACTGGCCAAAAATGTATTAAGTTATTGCATTATAGGTCAAAAGTTATTACGTTATAGATTCAGGACTTTTATTACATTATTGGTCAGTTATTACGTTATGGGCCTATTACATTTTAAAAAGGCCAAATTTATTACGTTATGGGTCGTTATTACGTTGCGGGCTTCTACAAGGTGAAGCTGTTCACTAAATGAGGGTCGTCTAAGTCGGGTGTTGAACGGCAGTCCTTGAGGGCTGGTTTGGCTGAGGAAACTACTGACTGCCATGTAATGCAACAGCTGTTATCTGGGTCAAACTAAGCAACCATCAGGGGTGGCCCGTTTGCTTCTCTACACTCCCCAACCCCCACCTCCCCTGTTCTCCTGACCACCAACACCCTGTTAAGTGTTACGGCCCGATCGTCCCTGCAGACAGCTGGAAATTACACTTAACAGTAATAATGATAATAAACAGTCAAATATTTGTCAGTAAATCATATTAGATATTACCTCCAGGGAGGGCTAGCGATGGTCAAAGGTCTGCACCCACATTTCCATCATTTTGTCTCCAAGAGAAAAATAGCGTTAGCCTTATAAAGGGCTGACCCTGTGTGCTGTTATACCAAGGCATCAGTTAAAATCCCTGCAGTCAGACTGACCGGCCTAGAGGTGATGAAGCCACTTGGAGAAGTGATGAAACAACAAACTCTGCGTGACAAGCAGAGTTTGTTGTTATGGGTAAACTGCTGAGTTTATTTGCTCGAAAAATGATCATAGTAGCTCTTGTTAGTAAATGCTCAAATGATGCCACATTATTCAGATGTAGTACACACATTTACTGATATTTTCTTTTTATGAAGCCAGCTAATCATCTGACGTCGACTCACAAGAGTCAATCTGTGGTTTTATCAAAGATTGAAAAATATGCTGAATCTAATCTCAAAAAGAGAAATCCAGTAACGATGTGACAGTCGCTCTTGTGTGAGTGTGTACAGTATCTTGCTCCTGCTGCAGAATTTGACTTCAGCACTGATTCTATCTGGATGGACGTCTGGGTTTTAGACTCTGAGGAGATCTCAGAGACGCACTGTGTACATATGAAAGCTGATGAAAACTAACATGGCGCATGGACTGATGTACGGATTGATTAAATAATATAAAGAGGAAATCAAAAAGCCTGGCTGATTTTGTATGTGGACTTTGCTGACAATACCAATGCCAATATCATTTTTATGCATCGAGCACTTTTCACCGAGGCCTGAGGCCAAAGAGCTTTACAGGACGAACGGGATCAGAACAAACAAAGCAAAACAATGAAAGAGAAGACACCAGCATCCTGAGGTTCCCCTGCTCTGCAGAAGTCCAGGGTGAACAATAGGGTCTTCAGCCAGGATTTTAACACAGGCACTCCCAGAGGTCTGGTGGAGGGACGTCTACAGTCGTGGCCAAAAATTTTTGAGAATGACACAGATATGACATGTTCATGGGGTCTGCGGCTTCAGGGTTTCTAGGTGTTTTTGTCGGATGTTCTTTGCATGAAGAAGTGACCAAGGTGTTGACCATGCCCAGACAGGGTTTTGAAGTGGTTTGGGCCCCAAAAGAAATGGTGCAGAGGACATCCAGATGGATGGACATCTTCAAAGAGCTGTCCAACAGACTCGGTTCGTTGACGAACGTCACTTGATCTGTATTAGAGGGACTGACGGAGACGTCACCTCATTAGTGAGGAGTCACTGCACGCACGTTATTTTGTGACATCTCACACTGTTACTGTCGGCTGCTGAGTCTTTGAGGTGGTGTAAGGTGTTTGTTGATTGTCATCCCCAGAAAAGTGCAACAAAATGCTGCTATATGTCTTTTGGTGTTGTCCTGTGCTGGACCGTCCAACGGACTGTCCTCAACATAGTCCTAGGCTTTACTTCTTATTGTCTCATGCTAGCTGTTGCCAAAGCTGTCCGTCCCTGGGAGAGGGATCCCTCCATACTGTGGTTCTCCCCAAGATTTCTTCTTCTCCCACTGGGTTTCTGGAGTTTTTTCTTGCCGGATGTGAGGGTCTAAGGCAGTGGTTGCTTCGTTTTGTCTCGTTACTGTGAATTTGACATATTACCATTATGCTTATTCACTGTTTTTATTTTTACCAACCAATGTAACATCTTGAAGCCTCTGAGGCAGCTGTTGTTGTGATACTGGGCTATACAAAAATACATTGATTGATTGATTGAGTGTGTGTGTGTGTGTGTGTGTGTGTGTGTGTGTGTGTGTGTGTGTGTGTGTGTGTGTGTGTGTGTGTGTGTGCGTTGCTAAAAACTCTGATGAAGTGGTCAAAATGGTGTTTCTCGTTAACATATGGCAGCTTTCTCTTCTCTCCTGAGTGTTGCTCTCCTGCAGCTTTTACTGAGCACACACCGGGCCAGGGCTTACAATGGCTCATGGGTAAAGATTAGTTTCAGTCAGTCCTTATCTGAATGTTCACAGAGCAACAGTTGCACAGAGTTGGGAACTCATGGAAGGTGAAGCATGAATCTGATGGACTGAAGCATAAATGACAGCAGTGGAGCGTCCTGTTGAGGCCTCTTCACAAATACCCCTTTTCCACCAAACTGGCTCCCCGGCTGAATTGGGGCCTGGGTCAACTTGGTTCAAATCCCGGGTCTCCTGAAACCCGGCTTTGCTCTTCCACCAGCCGGGAGCCACGAAGGTGGAGGTGGAGCCACGTCATTGCCGAATGTCAGTACTTCACCCCGAACGCACCGCCCAGTCAGGGTCACACACCGCACAAATGGAAGACGCTGTGGTTCTTATGTCGGGTGCTCAAATCATCAGAGCGGCAGTTGATTGCACCAGACAGATGCAGACAGTGAGGATTAGCATGTTGTGTAGTGCCCCAGGATTGTATTTTAGACCTATATATTGTAAATATGTTTTCCATGCAGATTTTGTGGTTGATCACTGTTGTTTTCAGTTATGAATTATAAATGAACGACTGCATAAATGAATGGTCACTGTCATGACTATTGTCTTATTAATCAAAACGACATGAATAGTAAAATTCCACATTATTTGCCTGATAGTTAGATAGATAAATACTTCATTGATCCCAAGGGGAAATTTAAAAGGCAGTCTGTGCTCACATTCACACTTAAAATGCATTCCAGGATAAAAATAAGTAAAAATAATTAGAAACAATAAATTAGAAAGCAAAGTGCTGAGGAGTTAAAAACACGAGCCTTAATCAGCATGGCCCCCCCCCTCCGGCCTGAGATGACAGAGATTGTTCTTCTTAGAGGCGGTTAGGTAGCTACAAAACACCGTTTAGTATTCATTTGACCCACGTAAGAACACTTTTTGGGAGAATTCTATATCGGTGACGCTGAATGAAACTATGGGCGCCGCCATGTTTCCGGAATGTTGACATAATCCAGCTACGCGATTGGTCTAGCACGATCACGTGACGAGTCGCACCACCGCTCACGAAACAAAATGTTATTATGCACTGAAGAACCTACCGTATTGGCCCGAATATAAGACGACTCCGATTATAACACGACCCCTATTTTTCAAAGATCATTTTGTGAAAAAAAAATGCTGAAGACTGTAAGGTCACTCATAAAACAACTTTTTATTATACAATTATTATAAACTCAACAACTCACAACTGAAATAAAATTTCACGAGATATAAAATGAAAAAAAATTACTACAGTATTGAATACAAAATATATTCTCTTTCTCAAAATAAGAAACAATAAGCTGCATAAATGATGTAAATAACTGTCCAGGTCCTTCAGCTGAATCAGGCTCTGGTGGTGGACATTCCGTCTTTCAGAGACGTCTTCACTCTCCCTTCTATCAGTCTCTCTGAAGCGTCTCTCAGGACCACGGAAAGCTTTTCTCATAGCGTTAGAATCTGGAGTGTTTTTTCTGTGCTCTCCAATAAGAACGAGGCTCTGCTCCACCAGACCTCCTGGCGGCTTGGCAGTAGTTTGATGACTCTGCTGCGTTGATCACCATCAGTTTAAAGTTGGTATCATAACTTCTCCTCTGTTGTTTGCTCAGTTGTCCAGCGTTCAGCCCCTTTGTTCCAGATGATCCGCCATTTTTCATCAGATCATTTGATCTCATTTCATCGCTCCACTCGCTCTCTGCTCAGTGATACTTTGGCTCCATCTAGCGGCGCGGATGCGTATTGACCATCTACCGTAAGTCCGCGATTATAACACCACCCCACTTTTGAGGATGCAGTTTCTGGAAAAAAACATCGTCTTATATTCGGGCCAATACGGTAGTTCCGTATAAAATGCCTCGTAATAAATAATCGGCAGGATTTTTTGCGACGAACTTTTTGCTGTAAGCTTATCAGAAGTATTTATTTTTTATGAGGTAAAGAGTGTGTAGTTCGCCGACGTCGGAGCGAGCTTAAACGATAACAGGGTTCACCTTACGGCCTATGAAGTTTGCGTTGCAGAATTCACCCGCTGCCTGGGTACACCTGCAGTCACACTACTGGTGCCATACAATCGTCCCGGGTTTCACCGTTCATGTAGAACTGGACGGGAAGGGGAGTCCTTCCACTATATCTGTGATCAGACCCTGGATGTTCTGGCCAAAAAGGACACAACTACCGTCTGTGCATCCCTGTCCGGAAGTGGGCGGCCATAGCCATCTGGAAACAGGCCGCCGGCAGTGAATACCGAACCATCAGCCATCTTTTCGGGGTGGGACTGCGCACTGTGTACAACTGCGTGCAGGAGATTAGCAGTGCAGTCATCAGGGAGCTTCTGCCGGCGAACGTGAAGACCCCCGACACCCTTGGATTTGCTGGAAATGGCCACCTTTTTCAAAAATCGCTGGTGAGCTCCCCAGTATGTGGGTGCTTGTCCAACACAGCAGAGAGTGTCAGAACGTCTTCTAGGTCTTCTCAGGCTGAGGTAGAGCTGACTTTGCAGAATCTGTCAGCCACTGACAGATTCTGCACTGGGCCTTTAAAATCATCAAAAATCAACTTAGGGCCCTGAAACCACCTCTATACCACTTACAAGACCCAAAGCTTTAATCTGAGCCCACCCCCACCCCCATGGTTAATGTTTCTCATTCTTTTAAAATATCGATATTTCCCTGTTCTGTTTGTTCCAGCCTGCTGATCGCTCAAGGAGTGTTTGATGTAGGGAACGGTGTTGAGAAGCTGGATCCCTCTAACGGAGCAGAAAAAGTAAAGTAACACAAATAAAACAATTTAAAGCACAAACTTGTCTTGATGACTGCAGTTCCAGATTGGTAACTCCCCCGGAGCCGCCGTCTCGTCCTCACAGCTCTTCACGTCTCGTCTCTAAAACTGTTAAATGTTCTGTTAAATGATGCTGATATTTTTTAAGAGTTTCTTTACTCACCGTTATGTTTACTCCTCTGTCGTTTCTTGCGAAATGCAGTGGCGGACCGTGCATTTCACAGTAAGGCCTTCAGAACAGATCCACCTGAACCAATGCACCTCTCAATAACTATATTATATTTATAAAAAAATCTTATTTTGCAGATATGCACATAAAGAGTTGTTGCACAGCAGATAGATACTTGTGCAGCCAAAATAAATGCCTTTGCTGAAGTGCACAAGTCTCCTACTACATCTGTGCACATACAATGAGCATCAACAACTTAATAAAACAGCAATATTATTTAGGAAAAGAGGAACATTTTACTCACCAAAATCCCGATTATTTGAAAACAAAATACATCCTCCTTTCCTTCCTCAAAAAGAGTTCAACTGCTCTGTCATATAGATTATCCATGCGTTTCAGTTCCATAAAGCCAGGGCTGAAAGTCCAGCTGCCCTGTGGGATTTCTGGAGTAAGTTTTATTTCTCTTCAGGTCTTCTTCTTCTTCTTCTTCTTCTTCTTCTTCTTCTTCTTCTTCTTTGGAATAATTGCGGGTGGCGACCAACAACTTAGGTGCATACCGCCACCTACTGTATCTCTTGGTGAATGTAAATCAGAAGGCTTGCTGTTGTTAGTGTATCCATCCATTAACATGTAGCTATTAGCATCTTTCATCCACTATCATGAAGGTGTTAGCATCTCCCATCCACTAACATGTAGCTGTGAGCATCTCCTATCCACTGACCTGGAGTTGTTAGCATCTCCCATCCACTAACATGTAGCTGTTAGCACCGAAGTCCAGGGCACTGGGAACCTTGCCAGTCCATAAACATTCATTTTCATGACTTTACCTCATTTTCTGTTGTAAACGGGCTTTTCTTTTGAAAGAATTTTTTGCTTTTACTTTGGAAAGGTAGTACATTCATGCTAACACCTACATGTTGGTGGATGACAGATGTTAACAGCTACATGTTGGTGGATGACAGATGTTAACAGCTACATGTTAGTGGATGACAGATGCTAACAGCTACATGTTAGTGGATGGGACATGCTAACTACTCCATGTTAGTGGATGGGAGATGCTAACAACACCATGTTAGTGGACAGGAGATTCTAACAACTCTATGTTAGTGGATGGGACATGCTAACAACTCCATGTTAGTGGATTGGAGATGCTAACAATTACATGTTAGTGGATAGGACATGCTAACAGCTCCATGTTAGTGGATAGGACATGCTAACAGCTCCATGTTAGTGGATGGGACATGCTAACAACTCCATGTTAGTGGATGAGAGATGCTAACAGCTTCATGTTAGCAGATGGAAGATGCTAACAACTCCATGATAGTGGATGACAGATGCTAACAGCTGAATGTTAGTGGATGGGAGATGCTAACAACTCTATGTTAGCGGATGGGAGATGCTAACAGCTCCATGTTAGTGGATGGGAGATGCTAACAACTCCATGTTATGGATGGGAGATGCCAACGACTCCATGTTAGTGGATGGGAGATGCTAACTACTCCATGTTAGTGGATGGGAGATGCTAACAACACCATGTTAGTGGACAGGAGATTCTAACAACTCTATGTTAGTGGATGGGAGATGCTAACTACTCCATGTTAGTGGATGACAGATGCTAAGAGCTACATGTTAGTAGAGGCGAGATGCTAACAACTCCATGTTAGTGGATGACAGATGCTAACAGCTACTTGTTAGTGGATGGGACATGCTAACAAGTCCACTATTACAGATGCTAACAGCTCCATGTTAGTGGATGGGACATGCTAACAACTCCATGTTAGTGGATGGGACATGTTAACAACTCCATGTTAGTGGATAACAGATGCTAACAGCTACATGTTAGTGGATGGGAGATGCTAACAACTCCCATGCTAGTCAGTGAGAGATGCTAACAACTCCATGTTAGTGGATGACAGATGCTCACAGCTCCATGTTAGTGGGTGGCAGATGCTAACACCTACATGTTAGTGGATGGGAAATGCTAACAACTCCTTGTTAGTGGATGACAGATGCTAACAGCTACATGTTTGTAGATGAGGGATGCTAACAACTCCATGTTAGTAGATGGAACATGCTAACAACTCCATGTTAGTGGATGGGAGTTGCTAACTAGTCCATGTTAGTGGATGGGAGATGCCAACAACTCCATGTTAGTAGATGAGGGATGCTAACAACTCCATGTTAGTGGATGACAGATGCTAACAACCCAGCCCAGCTCTAATCAGAAATGAAAAAAAGAAGAACATATTAGGACTCAAATTCCTTATTTGGAGTTTTTCTACGACGGCGACAACGATGAGGTAACTGAGTTACTAACTCAATTACTTTTTGGGAGAAGTAATTTGTAATTCTAACTAATTACTTTTTTAAAGTAACTTGCCCAACACTGCCAAGATTAGAGTGGATCATCTTTTTCTTTCAAATACGCATCTATCCATTCTTGAGTAATTCTAATATGACATGACCAGTTATATTGCACAATATTGGGAGGAAAAAGTCTACCTTTATTTTTGGGTAATTGAAGAGTTTTGAAACTCAGTCTTGGCTTTTTTCCTCTCCAAATAAACTTTGAATGGTCTCTTTCAATATCTCTCACATTTGTTTTGGTTAACAGCACTGGAAGCATTTGTAAAGGGTAAAGAATTTGTGGTAACACATTCACTTTGATTAAATTTACTCTGCCCATCCAGGATACTGGAAGATCCACCCATCTGATGAGCTCAGCCCTAACATTTTTATGTGCCACATCAATATTCTTTTTTAAAATGCTCCTAACATTTGGCGAAATATGAATGCCTACATCCAGAGTAAATCCAGAGTCAGACCATGTAAATGGAAATTTTTCAGTCCTCCTACAGTTCCCCAGTGGCATAGCGATTGTCTTCTCAAAATTAACCTTATGACCTGATAGAGAACCAAATGTTTGGATAACTGACCTTACAGCTGAAATGGACCCCTCAGGATTAGTAATAAACAACAAAACATCATCTGCATACAAAACAATTCTATATTCAGATCCTTTCATTCTATATCCAGAAATAGAGTTGTGACATCTAATAGCCTCGGCTAATGGCTCGATAGCCAATGCAAAAACTAGCGGGGAAATTGGATCTCCCTGGCTTGTTGATCTACCCAGACCAAACTCTCTCAATCTCATGCCATTCACAACTACACTTGCTTTCGGAGAGGTGTACAACAGTTTAACCTGACCAATAAATCCTTTTCCAAGACCGAACTTTTCCATGACTGCAAACAAGTATGACCACTCCACGCGGTCAAACGCTTTTTCAGCGTCAAGCGAAATAACTAACCCCTGCATTGGAGTTGCAGTGACATTGGAGTGTTCTATAATATTAACTAACTTGCGCATGTTGTTGAGAGAGAGCCTACTCTTTTTAAAACCAGTTTGATCTGGGTTAATGAGAGTTGGTAAAAAATTTTCTAGTCTTGTTGATAGTATTTTTGAGAACATTTTGCTATCCACATTTATTAGGCTAATTGGATGATAGGAGCTACATTGATCTGCTGGTTTACCTTTTTTTTAATATTAAAGAGATGTTTGCTGAGTACAAAGTGTTTGGGAGAGTCCAGGGATTTGATTGCTGCTATTACTTCTTCTCTTGTAATTGGTCCACCAAGAATAGCCTGATCATCTGTTGACAAAGATGGTAAATTCAGCTTTTCCAAGAAATCAGAGACGGCACTTGGTGGAACAGAAACTTCTGATGAATATATTTTTTGATAAAAGTCTTCCATTATTTTTAATAGCTTCCTACTTTCATAATGGGTTTGGCCCTGTTCGTCTTTCAGTGAAAATATAGCATGAGTATCTTGTCTGCCGGCTGCTAAACGGGCCAGCAGTCGACCGGGTTTATCTCCCATTTCAAAGAGCCTGTCGTGCATAAAAAATACTTGCCTCAGCTTTCTGAGTTAATAACTGGTTTAAGGCTGAACGTGTAACTTCTGTCTTTTTATACAAATCTGGTGTGAAACCAGTCTTAAGTTGAGCTTCCAATTCATTTAACTTTTGTTCAAGGTGAAATTGTTGTTTAGCTGCTTCTTTTTTCCTGGCTGTGCTGTAAGAAATTATGGCTCCATGCAAAATGGCCTTTAAGGCCTCCCAAACAGTTGATGGGTTTGTATCCTCATTATCATTTGTTGACAAAAAAAGTTCGATCTAGCTTTTAATAAACGTAACAAAAAAATGTATCGTTTGGAAGTGACGGATTGAACCGTCAACCGTCACTTTTGTGATGGCTGAGGTGGAAAACATGGAAGATGTCAACATGGAAACATCTGCATGATCAGATAAAACCCGTGAGCCAATACAACGTTCTTGAATTCTATCCAAAATCTGCCTCGATGCAAAAAATAGTCAATACGTGAGAAACTGTGATGTGGATTTGAAAAAAATGTATAATCTTTTTCAAGCGGATGGGCAATTCGCCATACATCAAACAGCTGATGGTCACAACATAGTTTTTTGTTGCATCTCTCATTCTAAATGTTGTATTTTTAGCTGGAGGATTCTGATCCAAATCCGAATCCATGGTACAATTGAAATCACCAGCAAAAATACTGTATGCGGTCATAATCAAGAAGCTGTCATCCAAGAGTTTGGAGTAAAAATCCTTTAAATAGATATTTGGGGCATAGACACACCCGATTTAAATATTTTCACCGTAAAAATAACCTTTGACAATAACATATCTGCCCTGATCATCTGAAATGCTGTTTTCTACAGTAAAAGGAGTATTTTTATGAATTATAATTGCCACACCTCTTTTGTTAGATGAAAAATAAACTTGCCAAACCCATTCTCTTTTGAGCTTTTTGTGTTCCTCGTCAGTAAGGTGGGTTTCTTGTAAAGGTGCTATATCAACCTTTTCCTTTTTCAACCAAGTTAATATTTCTTTCCGTTTGACCGCATTATTTACTCCTTTAACGTTTAAAGATATATACTTAGTTGCACCCATCACTATATTAATTTTGTGAATCTACCGATTCTGCAATACTTACTAGGAGGTGACCTGTATCCATAGATATGCACACATATATATGACAAGAATACAGAAAAAAAACCTCCAAAAAACAAAAAACAGTACTCAGATTTGCTCAAACTAAGACAAAAAACAGACAGCAACGTGCTGAAACACATAAACAGAGGTAAAACAGTCCTCTGAGAAATCAGTCTGTCTCCCATACCTGAGCGGAGACAATCCCTGTTGTGAGTGTGCTGGCAAACTCACAGTATTCACCAACACAACTGCACCCACACACTCCTGACAAAACTTTCAGAAAATCAAAAATAAAGATCTGCCTTATTTTCAAATTAAACTGAGAACCAAATAAGTAAATGGCACTTTTTCACTGTAGGGGCATTCTCATCATTTTGATTACTCGCCTGGTTCATTCATTGCTCCAACGATTCTTGCAGCATCCTCAGCAGAATCAAAAGAAAAACTCTTATTATTGTGAGTGAA
This sequence comes from Salarias fasciatus, assembly GCF_902148845.1. Lineage (NCBI taxonomy): Eukaryota > Metazoa > Chordata > Actinopteri > Blenniiformes > Blenniidae > Salarias > Salarias fasciatus. The sequence goes on from NC_043745.1 coordinate 388,254, forward strand.
ATGAAGGGTAGCTGGGTACTGCATCCTGAACCTGATCCCTTTGGTAATCAGCTGCTGGCACGCTTGGTTGAACTTTTTGTGCTGCTGGAGCACATTTTGTGGAAGATCCTGGCGGATGGTGATTGTTGCTCCTTCGAAGATCAGTTTTTTCTGTTTGCTGAGAGCCAACACCTTCATCGCGTCAGTGGAGTAGTGCAGCTTCATGATGACGGCTCTCGGCACATCTGGTCTCGCCTGCCCCAGGCTCCTGTGGCAGCGGTCCAGCCGGATCTTGCCCTTCTTGGTTTCCATTTTGAGGAGCGATGGTAACCAAGTTTCAAAGAATGAGATTGCATCTTGCCCTTCGATCCCCTCTTTCACACCAAATATTCTGATATTGTCTCTGCATGATCTTGACTCTTGTTCATCCATTCGTTTAGTGAGTGAGGCAAGCTTACTTTCGGTTTCCATCACCCGTGTCTCCATGTTAGCGATGATATCTTCCGCATCAGAAATGCTTTGCTCGGCTTCCCCCAGTCGCCTCGTGTTGCCATCCAACGTAGTTTGAATCATGTCCAGGTTGTTAGTGATGGTCATCATCTGTTCTTCCACGTCGGTGGTTCTAATGTGACGAAATGTGGAAAAGTTCAAGTTCGAATGTGTGTTTCAGAGTTTGAAATCGTTCCGGGTCGTCTTGGTGACGACTGATTTACTGAGGTAGTGAATGGACGGCCTGGAGCTGTATGGTGAGCACACAGGCCGTGGTGGGTTTGCCTCGGGAGTCCGGCGCTCTGCGGGTCCTCCCCCCTCCTGAGGAAATCTTGAGGCCTGGAGCTGTTTACCAACTCCCTTCCAGCTCGGCTTCACTTCCTGCTTCATCCGTCACTGCTCCACATGGGCCCAGTCTACATGCTAGGTTTTGTCAAAACCTGAACGATCAGATTGAAGGCGTTTGTATCCATGGACGGCAGACAAAGAGGTCCACCTGGTTCTCCAGGGCCCTCGGTGGAGCAGGTTATACGGCTAACCCTCACCCTCCCAAATGGACGACATGCTGCTCCGCTCTGGTCCGCCTGCCGGTGGTCCAAATTAACTGGTGTCCGTGTTAACTTTTGACCAACAGATGTTTAAATACCGACTGAAGCTTATAGTGATTCTAGCGAACGTGGGTTTTCTACAGCCACAGCAAATTTATCAGTTTAGAGTCTTTAGTGAGTCTTAGGGCTGGGCGATATGGCAAAAAAAATGATCACGATTTTTTTTTTCATATCATTCAATCTCGATTAAAATCACGATATGTTATATTGTTTTTAAACCAGTTTTAAAGCATCTGCACTGAAAACTAGAACTATAGAATAGTTTAACATTTTATTAACAAACCAAGCAAATAGCAATGCAAATTAAATATAAACATAGAAAAATATAAGAACAATCTCACTTAACAGTGCAGTAAATGGGAAAAAAAAATCTGGCACCAAGACAATAAAATCCTGCGATGCACCGTTTTTTCAGTAAAAGAGAAGAACTGAGCCATCGTTAGTTAAAGTGTGACAGTTTCCAGCCCTGAGGATTTTTGTTGCTATAAAACATTAAAACACTAAACAAACCACCTGGAGATAATGAAGGTGCTTTAGAATGGAAACATTATTTTCAAGTTCTGATGCTAAATATGCTGCTGCCATCATTAATGCTTGCATCAAATGTACAAAATTTAAATAATCTAGATTGGACAGATTAGATTTAAAATGCAACGGTGCAAAACTACAATAATATAAAAAAAAATAGACAAAATTAATCATTTTTCTCCTCTTACAATGTTGCTCGTACGGTGCAGTGGCCTGAAAAGACAGCACTGGCTACGTTTACGTGCAGTCAATATTCGTGTTAAGATAAATATTCTGGTTTCTGAAACATTTGGAGTAACCCCAGGAGATCCTCATTCAGACCACGGCCACAGGCGACGCCATGACTGCAATTGCACTTCATGCCACTAGGTATGCTGTTTGCATGTTCAACCTTATTTTACACAGACACCACAGAAGAAGACCGGCGCTGCAGCGCTGCAGGCTCTCTGCATGTTGTTAGAAACAGAGCGTTAGCGGCAAGACGTGGTAATATGTTCAATGATGCGATGCACCGTCATTTTCAGTAAGAGAGAAGAACTGAACGATCGTTAGTTAAACTGTATCACCAGTAGTTCCTGGACTCAAAAGACCAGATTCTTTGCGGATCGGTGAGCTAGCAGCGGTGAGCTAGCAGTGGAGCGGGTGGAGCAGCCTGTCCTGTCAGCAGCAGCCTCATCTTCAGAGGATAACGCCGAGGCATGGCTGACTTCCTCTGCTTCGCTGCTCCACGTTCAGCTCCATCTCTGTTTACTTCTCAGACAACTTGCAGGCGGAAGTTGAGCAGGAAAAAGTCGACTGTGTCACGTGCATTTCTGCCATGTCTGATCGAGTAAATGTGCTCACAGCTGATCACCGTGATCGACTGGAAATTACTCGCGATCACCAATCACGATCATATAATCGCCCAGTCCTAGTGAGTCTTATTTTAACATCTGCTGTTTCCAGCATGTGTTCACAGGAATCCGTCACTTGTTACCATGGGAACCAGTTCATCTGTACATAGTGTTTATACTGTTTGTACAGGATTATGATCATTTTTAATTTTAACAGTCATGGAAAGCATAATTAAAATATCAACTTTCACCTTTTTTTAATTCAACTGTCCTGATTAACTGTGTGCAGTGAGGATTTTGAGAGATTTGAATCTGTAACACTTTCGTCAGCGCAGTGCTGAAGGCCGGCCGACTGAAAAGGCACCCTATGAAAACTGTGTGTAGCCCTCCGAATCAAGCCAAGATCCAGTCACAGTGTCTGTATACCTCTGATAGAGCAGTTCTCAAATAAGGCCCAGAAATGAATTAATCAGGAGTCTACTACTATTAGATGAAAACCAATGATGACTAGGGATGTGCCAATTTACGATATAATCGCGATTTACGATATTGCACAGCCGAGATTATCATGTCATGTCATTTACAACATGTCGTCTGTTTCATTTGGAGACGAGCCCGTTAAACAAACAGCTATTGATCTTACCCAAGGTGTCAAATCCTCTGCAGCAAAGTGTACTACAAACCACCACAAAAGTCCCACATCCATAGAAAACCCCTAAAGTAAGTAATGTTATGCCAGGATGATAATAATGAGGCATTAACGCGTTCGGCCCGACAGACACTGTATCGCCCCCCTCAGCGCACCTCCCGACACAAAATGCAACAGAACCACAGATCCGTCTGCTCCAGCCCAACGTATTGGGCCTCGCATGAAACTACAAAAACCTGCTCTTTAAAGGTTGTATAGAAGATCTTTATTACTAACAAAAATGAATTAAAGCTAAAAAATGGCGTTACTAAGCTGCAGCAGCCTTGTTTTTATCATGATCAAAAAAAATAAAATAAAAATTAATCAACTCTGGAGGTTGTAAAATCAATATTACTTTAGCCAATCAATACCGAGGTAGCCTCGTTATCTATTGGTTTTCTAACGTGTCAATCAACCTCTCTACATTTTTAGCGTAACTGTCATGCTCCTACGCACTTTACGTACCCCCCTCCTGTTGTCGGCACAACACTCCCCCCCCCCGCTCCACCCCACTCCCCCCATGCTAAGCTCTGCTGCCGCAATCAACACCTTTTCACATGTAGACTTGAGACAATTTTTCTTAATCATAGCTACAACGTGCTGCCATTTGGCGAAAATGTATGTTTAATCTGAAAACAAGACTTGTATGAAAAAGTCCGGAGAGTGAGAGGAGGGGGGGGGGTTTGTTCACGTCTGCCGGCTGCAGCCACACAGACCAGCTGTGAGCTCCGAGCGTGAGTCTGCTCCAGTCCTGCAGCTCCACACAAACCTCCCCGTCCTCCTCTGATCCACCCGAGAGCAGGGACGGCTCAGGGACAGGATTTGGCGCAAGTACAGGATTTTACTCATATTCGCTGTGTTTGTGTTGTTGAAAAGGACACGTTGGTAGCTATGTGTGAGCGCTATGATGCTAAGTTTCTACTTGCTACTTGCTACTTTCTGCGTCAGGAGGAGGCGGTCCTCCGGAGAGAGCAGGGGAGGAGGGGTGTGGGTCACGCATGCGCAGCATTTCAAAAAGGACTAACTGTCACTGGATTTCTCTCTCCATGGAAAATCCTCTATACAACCTTTAAGAGACACCAGGCAGAATCTTCTCTGAGCCGACCGCCTCCCGTCAGCGGCAAAACAAACCCAAAACCGATCTTTACATTTCACAGCCAGCACCTCAGATCGCACATTTCTCACACACTTCTTCTCCAAATCTCAAAGCTATTCACTCCAAACACAACATATTTTATTTCCTTACTGTTTTGTGGTCATTTTCCACCTATCCACGCTCTCCTCTGACCAAAATTAACTCCATAATCCTCTGCAGTAGTGACAGCGCGTCATGCGCCTGAATGTTATTGTCGCCATCTTGTGGGCTTGTCGTTAATCTTGGGAGTTTAAATAAAGTTTGTTGCCGTTCTCCGTCTGGCGAGCGTTCGAACGTTACTCGTGACTGAGGCATCATCCAGCTGGGAGACTTCTTTGAGTGTAACCGTATGAGCGCCACCGCTATCTTGGTTCTAGACGCAGCGGTGCGCACTGCAGAGCGAGACACACGCACATTTTTTATTCTGAAACGTGCACATTTATCTTCATTGTACGTTTTTACAGCACATTGTTTTTGCTTATTTCTTGATGTCTTTACATGTTGCAAAGGGGATCTTTTTTGTTTTCCCTGTCATATAATTGTATTGATTTTAGTATTATAAATATATTTCAGCTGGAAACTAAATGCTATGGCTCAGTCATTTATTAAAAAGTATTTTATACTGTGCACAATACTGCGCACAATTATAAGTTTCTGCACAAAAACTGTGCAGAAATGTATGATATAGTGGCTAAATATCAGAGCCAAAGGCTGCATTGCATATATAATAATAATAATAATAATGAATTTTATTTGTCATGCACGTTACATTTGTAAAACAAATCTCAAAGTGCTACAGACTCCTGTAGTGGAAATTAAAAGTATTTTAAAGTCAGATTCCTTTCAAATAAGTTATAAACCCACTTAGTATAGCTTGGCACAGGCTGGTCTCCAAATGGCCAAATGAAGGGTTCTCCTGGTTCTATCCAAACTAAACACTATAAAATCTCTGTGCTTTATGCTGATCTCATGAAACCTGGTCCAGTTGTAGTCCAGGAGCTGCTGAATGCAGTCAGTGGCAGCTTTATGGCTGCTTCATTGTTATCATGGTGTTTTTCAATATGGAATCTAGAAAAAAAAATAGGCGAGAGTAAACATTTCATTTTTTCCCTCTACTTTATCAAAATGTGCTCTGGCGTGTTAAAATGCACAGTGTTGTTGACAGATGTTGATCGATTTCACAGCATTTTTGAGCATTTTCAATAGTATTAAAAGCAAAGCGCCAATATCGTGATAATATCGTGAATCGTGATATTTTGGGCCACCAATATCGTGATATCAAATTTTCATATCGGCACATGCCTAATGATGACAAATACCATCTTTACACTCTGCCTCGGATGCAGACAGGCCCAGTCAGCACATTCTGGAGCTAAAACTGTAAATGTGAGTAACTGTCCTACACTGTTAACCCCTCACTCTGATACACATTACATCTGGGATCACACAATTTAACAATCATAACCCCACATTTATTAGATGAATTTATACACACACTTTTTAACTCTTGTCACCAAAACCAATGTCTTCTAAATGAAATACCCGGGATTTTATAGTTCAGTTTGTTGGTACCAGCTGCATGTTGGAGCTCAAAGAAGAAAAGAAATGAAAATGTACCTCTGACAAGTGATATACTTCCTTTAGTGGAATCCTCTCCGCCGGTCCTTCACTAGGGTCCACATCCACTTGAGACCGCCGAGAAGACGTCCCGGTCCAGCCTCCGCGACCTGTCCTCCTTCACCTCCGTCCTCGTGTCTCCCGTCCTCCAGCAGCCGTTTCTCGCCCTTCTTCTCCAGCGTTAAACCGTTTTTTCTCTCTTCTCGCCCCTCCTTGGAGTTGGAGCGACCAAAAACAAAAAAACTCCGCCGCACCGACGTGCACTCAACTGATGAACCGCTTTCCAAATCGTCAGTGAGAGCTTCAGTCTACTCAAAGTCAGTTTCTTTCTTCCTGTTAGATCTGAAACCAAAACTGTTTTTCCTCCAGGTGTCTCTCTCTCCCGTCTTCTTCCTTCTCCTCCAAAAAAAAAAAACCCTGACCCCTTCAAATGCAATCGGAAACCAAAGCTTCCAGATTAATTTCCCGTAACGTTCAATAACAGAGTCAAAATGAACTTCAAACCTAAATAATTTCATGCATAACTGCTTTAAATGCACATAAAAACACCTCTGTGAAAAAATGTATAAAATTAAATACGAATTACGTGTATTTAACCAGGGTACTACATGTGTTCGCGTCGTTCCAGGGCCAAAAGCTGGTCAGAACCATTCAGTTCAATTCAATTCAGCTTTATTTATAAAGTGCCAATTACAACAGTCATTTACAGACACTTTTACAGAGAAAACCCAACAAATCCCAACAAGAACCCTGTAGAACCAGGCTCAGAGGAGGAGAACCCTGCAGAACCAGAAAGAAGAAAGAGAAAGAGACAGCACAGACAGGTATATTTCCTGTATAAACAGAGAGTTCATGGACTACAAGAGAAACAGTGGTCAACGACACGTAGTTCTGAAACATTGCATGAAAGAATGGAGAGAAGTGAAGCAGAACTGGGAGCCGGTTCCACCCGGGCTTAAGGAACCTCCTGAACCCGCTGGGTCCGGGTTCTCATTAGATCAATGGATCAGCCGCGACTGACATTCTGTTTGTGTTCCCTCAATCAGCTGTAGTCCACCTAAGAGACGACGACTTCCTCCATCCGTCCAGCCGTCCCTGCAGACAGCCTGGGGACGGACAGTGGACCCACATGTCCAGAGTCCTCCCCGTCTCCTGCTGGAGCTTCCTGAGCGATGGCAGCAGACAGCCTGGCAGCTGCCGGAGGACGGGCGGCAGAGAGCCGTGATTGACGGGAGGTCTGCGGCTCGCGCCTCGGCACGCCACTCATCCACCACTTCCTGGGTCCTTTGTGTTTGAAACACACACACACACACACACACACACACACACACACACACACACCATCTGCTGTGGTAATTCACAGGAGCAGCACACAGCCTCTTCTCTCACTTCGCTCTCTCCCATTCAGAGCCTCTTTCACTCACTTGCCGTCTTTTATTTGCCGGGAGAAAGCCAGGCTGTTCAGAACTTTTGTTTGTACACCCCCCCCTCCCGCAACACACACACACACACACACACGCACGGACGCTCGCACACACACGAAGACACTCTCTCTAGCTACGTTTCCATTACTCCTAGAATGGCACAAAACCTAAATATTGCAATAAAAAGCTGGTGAAGGGAAGAAAGTCTACACCGAAAAGCAAAAGAAAACCTCACAAACACAGTTCAAAGACTATCTTCTTATAAGGTGGTTTTTCAGGCGTGTCGATGAAGTATAAACTATTTTTCACATTTCCAAGTGGCCAGATGCCACGAGCGTCTGGACGGAGGAGGACACAGATATCTTTTTATAAGTAATTGAAGACTTTCTTTTAATTTTGTGTGTTTATTTTGATAAACTGAACCACAAAGCATTAAGGAACTGGAAGGTCAAGTTGTTGCACAAACAGTTAATCACTTCCTGATATGAAGGTGTAAAAATGACTTGTTCCAGTTTATTTTCTTCAGACACAGCTGAGAAACATCCTGTAAAAACCTGGAAAATATACTTTCACTGGAATGTACTGGCATGTTTTCTCTTTTCTCTCTCTCTTTTTCTCCCACCCCCATCACCCAAACCCACCCCAGTTCTCCCAGTCAGTGAAAAAAAAGGGACTTTAGCTGAACTGAATTAGAGGCTACTTGGAGGCTCGAGAACCCCGAGCTCGTCTTCACAGCCAGTCCACCAGCAGAGGGAAACTCAAGGCCTTTGTATGCTTTCCCATCGCAGCGACGTAGAACCTACGCTGTTTACGCCGCCCCTATGCTAGGGCTTGACGTGCACCTCCCAAAAATACGGAAGTCGAGGGCTGTGATTGTTCTGCTTTCGCGTTGTTTATAGAATGAAGTAGAACAATATCCTCACCTCGAAGGCTTTTCTGATCCGAACAGTGCTTCGGGAGAAATTTAGATCCAAAATCGAGTGGCAGACATCCGTTTACGGCTAGCAGACGGGGCATGGGTAATAACGCCGCTCCTAAAATGACTTTAATCGTCCAAAAACTCATTAGTTTGACCAGTATTTCATCATGGTCCCTCAGCCTCCCCTCCACCGCAGCCCGGGGTCCAGATTGTCATATATGTAGATATATGTTCGATTTGAATGTACTACTTGGCATCCACGCGTATCTAGACACCTACATCTAGATATCTAGATGTCTATATGTCTAGGCGGTAGTGTGACGAGAGCCGCAGTGTTGTTGTGTGTGTTTTTTTGACTGCCGACGCTAACGCAGGGATTGTACTGGGCAGGTGATGAGCAGTGCCTGGTTTTCTCCACACCACTTAGAATTAACACCAAAGCTTCAGTCTTGGTCTCATCAGACCAGAGAACCTCATTTCTCAGTCTGGGAGTCCTTCTTGTGTGTTTTGGCTTTCATGTGCGTAATATATTATAATTTCATGTGCGTAATATATAATAATATTATATATTATATATTATATTATATATTATATATATTATAGTATATATTATTATGCTATATATATAGTATGATAATCCCTTGCCAGTAAATATCTGGAATATTTTTTTTCCTCAGCCAAATTTGTCTTTAAAATATTGAGAGCTCATTATTTTCCCTTTTTCTATCATTGACTTGCTGCTGTGATTCCTTCTCCTCCCATCTCTTAAAACCAGTATCTTCTCTTCCTGGTTGAAATTTAATCTTATATTAGCCATCCTAATATTGTTTTCTCCTTTTCTAGTTTGTATGTCTTTATTACTGTATTCCAGATATTTAGGGCCTGAACATGGATCAGAACCGAGAAAGAAAGAATCAAGAAGTGGAGAGTGTTTACTTCTGGTAGAAGCATTTAAATAAAGGAAATTAAACGTGTTTTCCATGTAAACCTTAATTCCTGTAAACATGAAGGACAACACTTTAATTTTGAATTGTTAAATTCTGAATTTTAGACGATCATGTGACCCTGAGATCATCTCATTAAAGTCTGTGCTAAAAATGTGTTGTTTTCTTGAGTCACACTGAAAAACTATACATATTCATGAATACTGTGGGTGTGATGCAGGTGAATAAAATATTGGGGATTTATTTGAAATGTGAAATGTACCAGTCTAAGCAGATAAGCATATGCATCCCGACTTTAGTGTTTTAGACCAACAGCAATTTGAAGTGAAGTCACTCTGCTCCATTTCTGTTGCCTTGGATGGATCAATAGTCTCATCATCTACAGCAGTGAATTTTGAGAATTGCTTTGTTTCACTTGATTCAGTGAGCTCCCTGATGAATGGGAAAAAAAAATGCACACATCAAAATCAACCATAAAGAAAACCTCTGAATTCACTATGTAATAAAAATGAGCTGGTGTGTGAGACTTCTGGTTCAGGCTATGAAGAGCAGAGTTTTTTTGGTACATTCTCCTCAGAAGGAAGCGTGACGATCTGATGATGTGAATGCAGAGTTTCATGAAGTGTCGCGATGCACACATCCAGAGTTCTGCTTTGAAAACACTTTGTTCAGAAAATAGAACCTGGTTCATCCTGGCAGACGCTCGGCCACGCCTCGGCTCTAACTGCTGGATGTTATCTGAGGAGGCCCCTCCGCACGCCGCCATGCCCGCCGGGATAAGCTCAGCGCTGATAAAGATTTTCTGCTGAACTGGGGTGGGACGCCAAGTAGTCTTACCTTGTCCCTAACGTGCCCTGTGCATTCTGACAATGAGTCTTCATCACAAACGACTTCAAATGAAGCACAAGCTCTGCCAGAGCCTCAAAATATTAATGGGAATGTAATCATCAAGTCTTGAATCAATCAGGACAGTGACAAGCAATCAGCAAAATCCCTCTCAGCAAACCCCTTAAACATTGGACGTCGTATGGACGTCCAGATCATGTCCATATTGCGTCCGTCCGTCCAAGACCAATTATAGACCTATTTTGGACGTCCAAAACAAGTGAGGTATTTGGAGGTCTTATTATTACCCAATTTCGACGTCTAGATGACGTTGAAGATCTGGACGTCTAAATTAGGACCCAATGTCGACGTCTACATGCAGTTGAACATTTGAAAGTCAGGGAAACTTTATGTTCCTTGATTAAAATGTTTACCATCTGAACAAGATGAGGAATGATTTATTATGCATGAAATGGGTTTTGATGTATTTTATTTCTGTTTTATTTTGAAGGGCGACAGACAGGAATTTCTGTCTGTGTTCACTTATTGGCTGCCATAGTGTATATTAACTTGACACCATGGAGCTGGAGACGCTGCTGTTGGGCTAATTAAGTGTTTTTCCCTTAATTGCTAGTCCAGCGGTTGTCAGGGAACCCTGATTCCTGTTTTGTGGACCGACAGTAGTCTGGAGCCACCGTGGACTGGCCGGTCACAGTCCCTTTTGAGGGCAGTCAGCACCATAGCATGCTGGCACAGCGGATGGGAGGAAGAGTTAGCTACAGATTCGTCACTGGTCCGGTATTTTGAGTACTGTGAAGTTTTTGCAATAAAATCTGTTTAAAAAGAATTGGATTGTGATCGTAGTTTCCTGTACCTGTGAATTTTGCTGTACCTTGCCTTGTCAGCAGGTTGGATGCCGTCTTTATGCATTTCGAGTTAGCATCTGCTGGTGATTGATTCAAATGAAGTAATAGGAAAATAACCTTGGCAAGCATGTCACCTTCTACAGTGGGACTTTATGCATAGTAAGCAGTATAAATAATAATAATTTACCATTGGAAAAGTGTTTATGTGAATGTTAACACCGCCTTGTATTTCTTTTTCTTTGAGTCTGCTTGTTTTCATCGTCTCGTAAAGATAGAATTATGTCTAATAAAAGAGCCGCCCAAGCGGTTAAATTTAGTTCGAATTTTCATCAAATTGTGAACTTTGGAGAAACACAAAACAAACATTTTTAAAACCACCACTTTGTTTCGTGTGTATTGCACTGTATTTCAGGAGTAGTTTTCCGTAAAATAGTGGTCACCCTCCCGTTTACTGATATAATACTCAATAAACTAACAGCTCAACAGGTAAGGCTGAGGATCGCTGAACAGTAAGTCATGAGTTCGAATCTCGTGTGTCACCAGTCTGTAATGAAATGCTGAAGTGACTGAAGGAATATGCCCACAACTATGAGCGCAAATTCGTGATTAGATTTTGGTCAATTTAAATTATATTTTCCCCTGTTTTTTATGGCCCTTGTCCTGGTGACGTCCTGGTGACGTCGATACCCAACGTCGAAATTACGTAAAAAAAAGACGTCATCTGGCGTTACATTCTGTACCTTGTGGGTACCTTGCTGGGACGTCCAACAATGACCTTAAAAAGACGTTGATTCAATGTGTTTTTGCTCAGTGGGAAATGTCCAAGCACAGGGAAGTATTCCAGAAAGGGAGAAAACAGGAAACGCTACGGATTCCTCTTCCTCTAAATACCTGAGAACGGCACACTGAGAAGCTACTGGATCTGTCTTGAAGTATCCTGAAGGTGAAAGAAACACTCTGAGGTGAACTTCACACTTTATTAACAGATGCTGCACACAGCGTCTCACTGCAGACACTGGCCAGCGAATCGCTGGACTTCCTGCAGCCCTGGAGGACTGTAGAACCCCAGTGGACATGTGTGCTTTCCCTTGAACTGCCTGACTATAACATCCAATGGGATGTTATCATCAGGGGTTTATTTGAAAGGGGTCAGGGGTTTATTTGGGATTTTGGGACCACTGGAGGAGGCAATTCTGCAATGAGCATTGCCTCCTCCAGTGGTCCCAAAATCCCACATTCTGTTTTCAAACACTTGACTTTAAAGTCTTTCAGTCCTTTCAATAGGATAGTCCTCGAGGTGAGAAGGGGCTTTGCAAGCCCGAACAGGGTATCTTGGTCCCGCCTCAGGATCTAGTTGTGATGGACCAGATTCCACAGTGTCCCTTCTCTGATTCTCTGACTCGGGACCAGTAGGGGCTCCTGATGCTGAACCCACTGGAAACTCCTCTCCTCCAAGCTGGGCTCAGTCCCTGTATGATCACAACGAGATTGGATTTGGTCCTGATGCCACCTGAAAAGCGGTCCATCCTGTGTTTTAACTCTCTCCGTGACACCGGACCGGCCTTCTGAATTAGTATAGCAGGATCCATGTTGGACCAGAGAGCCCTCTCACATGGACAGGGTGAAGACTCAGTCCCTGGCCTGCCTTCATGGTTCTCTTCTGTATGGCTTGGTTCATTCTGACTTTGCTTGCAAATGAAAAACGATTAATCAATGTTACCCTATCAAATCATTCTTTGTTAAATTTAATTATGATCTAGACTTGAACTGAGCCTTCTGTGACTCTCACACTGAAGCTGTTCTCCAACTGTTCTTTAAACTGTGGAAAAGATTATTTTGGATGATAAGTTCACTAAATTTGAGCTTACACTGAGCTTACACTGGCTTTGCACACTGTGACTTTCCAGGAGAAAAAAATACAGTAATGTCTCAAAAAAATTAGAATATCAAGAAAATGTGCAAAATTTGTTGGCAATCATTTCAGAAAGTCAAACCCATGTAGGATATAGGCTCATGGCAGAGCAAAACTTTTCAAGTCTTTATTTCTTGAAATTTTGATGATGGCTGGCAGATAACAAAAACCCAAAATTCGGTGTCTCAGAATAAGAAAAGGATATTTTAAACAACAGTGTGAGGCTTTAGGAAAGTGTGCTCATTTATATGCACTCAATACTTGGTTTACATCACGACCCAGAAGCCATTCTGTCGAACAGATTCCGTTCCTCGAGGACCGGTGTCCTCCATGTTTTAGGTCTGTCTTTGATTCAGCACACCTAAATCTGACAGTGATCAAACTTCATCAAGCCTGTAGAAACGGCCAATAACTTTCCCTTTCAGAGGTGATGCAACTGGGAGAGACCTGAAACAGGCAGGACACTGGCAGCACATCGGCAGGACACCGGCAGGACACCGGCAGGACACGGGCAAGACACCGGGAGGACACGGGCAAAACACCGGGAGGACACGGGCAAGACATGGGCAGGACACAGGCAGGACACCGGCAGGAAACCGGCAGGACACGGGCAGGACACGGGCAGGACACCGGCAGGACACCGGCAGGACACAGGCAGGACACAGTCAGGACACAGGCAGGAAACCGGCAGGACACAGGCAGGACACCGGCAGGACACCGGCAGGACACCGGCAGGACACAGGCAGGACACAGGCAGGAAACCGGCAGGACACAGGCAGGACATGGGCAGGGCACCAGAAGGACACCGGCAGAACACCGGCAGCACACCGGCAGGACACGGGCAAGACACCGGGAGGACACGGGCAAGACACCGGGAGGACACGGGCAAGACATGGGCAGGACACAGGCAGGACACCGGCAGGAAACCGGCAGGACACGGGCAGGACACGGGCAGGACACCGGCAGGACACCGGCAGGACACCGGCAGGACACCGGTAGGACACAGGGAGAACACAGGCAGGAAACCGGCAGGACACCGGCCGGACACCGGCAGAACACGGGCAGGACACCGGCAGGACACCGGCAACACACTGGCAGGACACCGGTAGGACACGGGCAGGGCACCGGCAGGTCACTGGCAGGACACGGGCAGGGCACCGGCAGGAAACCGGCAGGACACGGGCAGGACACGGGCAGGACACCGGCAGGACACCGGCAGGAAACCGGCAGGACACTGGCAGGACACAGGCAGGACACAGGCAGGACACAGGCAGGAAACCGGCAGGACACAGGCAGGACACGGGCAGGGCACCAGAAGGACACCGGCAGGACACCGGCAGGACACCGGCAGGACACCGGTAGGACACGGGCAGGGCACCGGCAGGTCACCGGCAGGACACCGGCAGGACACGGGCAGCACACGGGCAGGGCACCATCAATCAATCAATCAATCAATTTATTTTTGTATAGCCCAGTATCACAACAACAGTTGCCTCAGAGGGCTTCAAGATGTTACATTTGTCGGTAAAAGTAAAAACAGTGAATAAGCATAATGGTAATATGTCAATATTTACAGTAACGAGACAGAACGAAGCAACCACCGCCTTCGACCCTCACATCCGGCAAGAAAAAACTCCAAAAAACCCAGTGGGAAAAGAAGAAATCTTGGGGGAGAACCACAGTATGGAGGATCCCTCTCCCAGGGACGGACAGCTTTGGCAACAGCTAGCATGAGACAATAAGAAGTAAAGCCTAGGACTATGTTGAGGACAGTCCGTTGGACGGTCCAGCACAAGAACCACGGATCCCAGCAGTAGAACCGAAGCCAGTCCACGGGCAGGACCGACAGGAGTGTCCTCCCGGTCCGGACGGAGCTTGTTCATAGGCCCTCGTAATAGTGGAGTCAGCAACTGAAACTGGAGAAGACTCCCCCTCGAAGGGGGGGACAGCAGGTGAAAAGCAATGAACGGACTAAAGGGAATAACATTCAGACATTAGAGGAGGACAGGGCTCAGTGCACCGTACTTCCCACAGCATTCTAGCTCCTGGGGCAGCTTTGTGGATACTTAACTGTTTAAACTAGTATTTAGTTAGTATAGTTTAGTTTAGTTTAATTTAGTTTGGTTTAGTTTAATTTTGTTTAGTGTAATTTGGTTTGGTTTGGTTTACTTTAATTTAATTTAATTTAATTTAGTTTAGTTTAGTTTAGTTTAGTTTAGTTTAGTTTAGTTTAGTTTAGTTTAGTTTACTTTGGTTTACTGTAGTTTGGTTTGGTTTACTTTAGTTTGGTTTGGTTTGTTTTAGTTTAGTTTAGTTTAGTTTAGTTTAGTTTGGTTTACTGTAGTTTGGTTTGGTTTGTTTTAGTTTAGTTTAGTTTAGTTTGGTTTACTTTAGTTTGGTTTGGTTTGTTTAGTTTAGTTTAGTTAGTTTAGTTTAGTTTAGTTTAGTTTAGTTTAGTTTAGAATCCCTAGCTGACCTGATCATAGGCTGCATCGAAGAGAAACGTCTTGAGCCTAATCTTAAATGTGGAGACTGTGTCTGCCTCTTTGACACCACTTGGAAGCTGGTTCCATAAAAATGGTGCCTGATAGCTAAAGGCTCTTCCACCTAGTGTCCATTTAGAGACTCTAGGAGTCACCAGTAACCCTGCATTTTGAGAGCGAAGTGCTCTGATTGGTTGATAAGGCGTTAAAGCATCTTGGAGATAGGTTGGAGCCATCCCATTTAGGATTTTGTAAGTGAGGAGAAGGATTTTAAATCTAACTCTAAACTCGACTGGAAGCCAGTGAAGAGATTTTAGAACGGGAGTAATGTGTTCACGTCTTCTAGTTCCAGTTAATAATCTGGCGGCCGCATTTTGAACCAACTTAAAGTTTTTTAATACACTTTTTGGGCAGGCTGCGAGAAGGGAGTTGCAGTAGTCCAATCTCGCAGAAACAAATGCATGGATGAGTTTTTCTGCATCGCTTCTAGGTAGAATGTTTCTTATTTTAGCTATGTTGCGCAAGTGGAAATATGCTGTTTTACAAGCCAGGTTGATGTGTGCTTTAAAGGAGATATCCTGATCAAATAAGACCCCGAGGTTCCTGACAGTAGAGGAGGAGGATACACTGACATTATCTAAGGTAATAATCTGTTTGGATAGACACTCTCTCAGTTTATGGGGCCTAGTATAATGACCTCTGTTTTGCCAGGATTCAGACGGAGATAGTTCGTAGTCATCCAGGTTTTAATTTCTCTGATACAGTCACTGAGTCTGTCTATTTGATTAGTTTGATCAGGTTTCATAGATAAATACAGTTGTGTGTCATCTGCATAGCAATGAAAATTGATATCGTGACTTCTAATTATGTTCCCTAAAGGAAGCATATATAACAGAAATAAAATTGGCCCGAGCACGGACCCTTGAGGAACCCCATAACTGACCTGGGAGCACGGTGAGGACTGTTGGTTAACGTGAACAAATTGGTACCTATTAGATAAATAGGATTTGAACCAGCAGAGGGCTTTTCTCTGATGCCAACCTCACATTCTAACCTCTGCAGGAGAATATTGTGGTCGATTGTATCAAAAGCTGCACTGAGGTCTAGGAGAACCAGGATTGAGACTAGACCTGCGTCAGCCGCCAATAGCAAGTCATTAGTGACTTTAACTAACGCAGTCTCAGTGCTGTGATAAGCTCTATATCCTGACTGAAATTTCTCAAATAAACTATTGTCCTGTAGGTGGCGGTAAAGCTGTTTAACCACAACTTTTTGCAGGACTTTTGAAATAAAAGGCAGATTTGATATCGGTCTGTAGTTAGCTAGAATATCAGGATCGAGATTAGGTTTTTTCAGCAGTGGTTTGATTACTGCGAATTTAAATGACTGTGGCACATAGCCATTTTCTAGAGAGGTATTTATTATAGTTATGATCGTATTTAAGATAACTGGAAGGATATCTTTGAAAAGCTTAGTTGGAATTGGATCTAGGAGACAGGTTGAGGTTTTAGAAGACATTACAATTGAAGTAATCTCAGCCCCATTTACTAATGAGAAACTATCTAGTATTTCAGGTATTTCAGGTGGAGGCAGTGGCTGGATTCCCTGAGCTTGATCTGAGGAAAGCGCTTCACTGATTTTACCTCTAATGGTTATGATTTTATCATTAAAGAATTTAAGAAAGTCATGGCAGTTTAAAGATTCTGGGATTACTGGTTCCACTACAGTATGACTGGTTGTCAGTCTGGCTACAGTGTTGAATAGAAACCGAGGGTTATTTTTGTTTATTTCTATTAAACGAGAGTAATATAATATCTTGGCTTTAAAGAGAATTTGTTTATAGCTTAGCAAGCTACATTTCCAGGCCTTCAGAGATTGTTCTGGTTTAGATTTACGCCACAGTCTTTCTAATTGCCGAGTTTTTTGTTTGAGAACACGGGTTTCAGAATTAAACCATGGAGCAACGCGCCTGGGTCGATTGGTTTTCAGCTGCAACGGGGCCACTACGTCAAGGGCAGATTTTAGTGAGTGCATAGCACTGTCAACAAACTGATCACTATTATCACCACTGGTCAATAAGCTCATTTCTGTGAGTTCACAAGGTAATGCAGCAAATGCAGGCTGGATCAATTCTTTGTACCGAGCCACAGATTTTTCAGATAATGTCCGTATCAGCTGAATTTTATCTTTTTGAGCACAGTAGTCTTCAATCAAAACCTGAAAAGTAATTAAAAAATGGTCTGAGAGAATAGGGTTCTGAGGGAGAACATTTAGGTCACTGACTTCTATCCCATATGTTAAGACCAGATCCAGGGTGTGCTTGTGACTATGAGTGGATTCATCAACATTTTGAGTGAAACCGATACTATCTAATACTGCAATAAACGCATTACTCAAACTATCACCAGAATCATCCACATGGATGTTAAAGTCACCTATTATAAGGATCTTGTTATGAGTCAATACTATATTGCTTAAAAACTCTGAGAACTCAGTTAAAAAGTCAGAGTAAGGACCAGGAGGTCGATACACAATAATTAATAGCACAGCTTTTTGATTCTTCCAATTTGGACAAGTAAGCGTTAGTATTAAGCTTTCAAAAGAGTTGAATTTAACATTAGTTTTGGGTTTAAGAAGAAGACTGGAGTGGGAAATCACTGCCACACCTCCACCTCGACCTGTTGATCTAGCTGTTTGGAAATTAACATAGGTTGGAGGGGTACATTCATTGAGCCTCACATAATCATCTTGCTGGAGCCAAGTTTCTGTTAGAGCAAGGAGATCAATGTTATTGTCACCGATAAGGTCATTAACTAACAGAGATTTAGTGGAGATTGCTCTAATGTTTAGTAGACCACATTTTATGTATTTCCTACTGGAAAAGTTATTCTGTCTTGTACAGATGTTAAGCTTTTTACCCATTGACTTTTTTTTAATGCTTTGAGCACTTTGGACAGACTCAGTCTCTGTTAGCCTAGGTAAACCTCCATGCTTGACTTGTAAAAATCCGGGAGCAGGATTAGTGACGGGATCAACAAGATCAACAGAGGAGTGTTCTACACGACTGCTCTGCGCCCGGGGCTCATAGCTGGATTGTCAATTTAGAGTTCGAAGCCGATCAGCCATATTGTGAGCTAAAAGGGCTGCACCATCCAAAGTTGGGTGGATGCCGTCCCTGCGGATGAGCCCAGGCTTTCCCCAGAAGGTGCACCAGTTGTTTAGAAAAATAACTCCGTTTTCCTCACTCCATCTAGACAACCAGCGATTGAATGATGAAAGTCGGCTATACATTTCATCATTGACCAAATTGGGCAGGGGACCAGAGAATATTACGGCATCAGACATCGACTTAGCCAATTCACACACCGAGGCTACTTGTAATTTGAGCACCTCTGATTGTCTCCGCCGGGCATCATTACCGCCTGCGTGAATCACGACTCGACGGAATCTCCTACCTTCCTGTTTTAAAAGCCTAAGGTTCCCCTCGATGTCCCCCACTCTGGCCCCCGGGTAACACCTAACCTTCACCGCTGGCAGCTTCACGTCTCTAACTATAGAGCTGCCAATCACCAGCGTGTCCAGTTCAGCCGGCGTGTCGTCGCTGAGGGGAGAGAACCTATTGCAGACGTGAAGCGGTTCTTGGAGTGCTACGTGGCGGTGCTTAGCACTAGCCTTCCTCCGGACTGTCACAAACCGGTCCTGGTCTTGTCCCGGCTGCTCGGGACACGCTGCGGGGCGAGGCTTGCTAACACTCCTCTCACTGCGGGAACGGGCTGCGAGCCCTGCCGCTACCTCGCTATAGCTAGCGCTGCCCTGCCCCTCACATCTGCGCAGCCGCTCCTCTAACTCGGTTACCCTGGCCTCCAGCGCTGTCAATACACTGCACTTTACGCAAATACCCCTATCGTCAAGGGAGGCAGGGTTCTGACTCAACATATGGCACACTGAGCAGGAAAGAAAAGAAGACAGAGGGGAGGACGCCATAGCGGTCCCGGCGGACCAAGCTAGTTAGCACGCTAAGCTAGTTAGCACGCCGGTGGCGCTAACGGCGGAGAAGAAATGTAATTCACGAGAGATCGCTTGGTCAATCGGGGGCGAAGTAACCCCGGGGGCTTAAATAACCCCGATTTTTGATTGCTTCGTGAATTAACAGTAATAGCAAGAGAGAGACAGCAAGCACTTCAGTCGCTCGCAGGCTTCAGCAAGCTTCACCAACACGGAAAACACTCACCGGAGTGACGTCAGACGCTCAGCAGAGCTCGCTAGAGACAGGCGAAGAGGGCAGTTAGTGATAACTATTATCACCACAGGACCACAGGACACCGACAGGACACCGGCAGGACACCGGCAGCACACCGGCAGGACACCGGTAGGACAGGGGCAGGGCACCGGCAGGGCACTGTCAGGACACTGGCAGGACACCGGCAGGGCACCGGCAGGACACCAGCAGGACACCGGCAGGACACCGGCCAGACACCGGCAGGACACGCGCAGGACACTGGCAGCACACCGGCAGGACACCGGTAGGACACGGGCAGGGCACCGGCAGGACACCGGCAGCACACCCTCAGGACACCGGTAGGACACGGGCAGGGCACCGGCAGGGCACCGTCAGGACACTGGCAGGACACGGGCAGGGCACCGGCAGGACACCGGCAGGACACCGGCCGGACACCGGCAGGACACGGGCAGGACACCGGGAGCACACCGGCAGGACATCGGTAGGACAGGGGCAGGGCACCGGCAGGGCACCGTCAGGACACTGGCAGGACACCGGCCGGACACCGGCAGGACACGGGCAGGACACGGGCAGCACACGGGCAGGGCACCAGCAGGACACCGGCAGGACACCGGCAGGACTCCGGCAGGACACCGGTAGGACACGGGCAGGGCACCGGCAGGTCACCGGCAGGGCACCGTCAGGACACTGGCAGGACACCGGCCGGACACGGGCAGGGCACCGTCAGGACACTGGCAGGACACGGGCAGGGCACCGGCAGGACACCGGCAGGACACCGGCCGCACACTGGCAGGACACGGGCAGGGCACCGGCAGGACACCGGCAGGACATGGGCAGGACACAGGCAGGACACAGGCAGGAAACCAGCAGGACACAGGCAGGACACGGGCAGGGCACCAGAAGGACACCGGCAAGACATGGGCAGGACACGGGCAGCACACGGGCAGGGCACCACAGGACACCGGCAGGACACCGGCAGCACACCGGTAGGACACGGGCAGGGAACCGGCAGGGCACCGTCAGGACACCGGCAGGACACCGGCAGGACACCGGCAGGACACGGGCAGCACACGGGCAGGGCACCAGCAGGACACCGGCAGGACACCGGCAGGACACCGGTAGGACACGGGCAGGGCACCGGCAGGTCACCGGCAGGGCCCCGGCAGGACAGCATCAGGACACGGGCAGGGCACCGTCAGGACACCGGCAGGACACGGGCAGGACACAGGCAGGAAACCAGCAGGACACAGGCAGGACACGGGCAGGGCACCAGAAGGACACCGGCAGGACATGGGCAGGACACGGGCAGGGCACGGGCAGGGCACCACAGGACACCGGCAGGACACTGGCAGCACACCGGTAGGACACGGGCAGAGCACCGGCAGGGCACCGTCAGGACACCGGCAGGACACCGGCAGGACACGGGCTGCACACGGGCAGGGCACCAGCAGGACACCGGCAGGACACCGGCAGGACACCGGCAGGACACCGGTAGGACACGGGCAGGGCACCGGCAGGTCACCGGCAGGACACCGGCAGGACACGGGCAGCACACGGGCAGGGCACCAGCAGGACACCGGCAGGACACCGGCAGCACACCGGCAGGACACCGGTAGGACACGGGCAGGGCACCGGCAGGGCACCGTCAGGACACTGGCAGGACACGGGCAGGGCACCGGCAGGACACCGGCAGGACACCGGCAGGACACCGGCAGGACACGGGCAGGACACCGGCAGGACACCGGCAGGACACCGGCCGGACACCGGCAGGACACGGGCAGGACACTGGCAGCACACCGGCAAGACACCGGTAGGACACGGCAGGGCACCGGCAGGACACCGGCAGGGCCCCGGCAGGACAGCATCAGGACACGGGCAGGGCACCGTCAGGACACTGGCAGGACACGGGCAGGGCACCGGCAGGACACCGGCAGGACACCGGCCGCACACTGGCAGGACACGGGCAGGGCACCGGCAGGACACCGGCAGGACATGGGCAGGACACAGGCAGGAAACCAGCAGGACACAGGCAGGACACGGGCAGGGCACCAGAAGGACACCGGCAGGACATGGGCAGGACACGGGCAGCACACGGGCAGGGCACCACAGGACACCGGCAGGACACCGGCAACACACCGGTAGGACATGGGCAGGGCACCGGCAGGTCACCGGCAGGGCGCCGGCAGGACAGCATCAGGACACGGGCAGGACACCGGCAGCACACCGGCAGGACACCGGTCGGACATGGGCAGGGCACCGGCAGGTCACCGGCAGGGCCCCGGCAGGACAGCATCAGGACACGGGCAGGGCACCGTCAGGACACTGGCAGGACAGGGGCAGGGCACCGGCAGGACACCGGCAGGACACCGGCCGGACACCGGCAGGGCACGGGCAGGGCACCGGCAGGGCACCGGAAGGACACGGGCAGGTCACGGGCACGGCCCCGGCAGGACAGCATCAGGACACGGGTAGGGCACCGTCAGGACACTGGCAGGACACGGGCAGGGCACCGGCAGGACACCGGCAGGACACCGGCCGGACACCGGCAGGGCACGGGCAGGGCACCGGCAGGACACCGGCAGGACACGAGCAGGTCACCGGCAGGGCCCCGGCAGGACAGCATCAGGACACGGGCAGGGCACCGTCAGGACACTGGCAGGACACGGGCAGGGCACCGGCAGGACACCGGCAGGACACGGGCAGGGCACCGGCAGGACACCGGCAGGACACGGGCAGGGCACCGGAAGGACACCGGAAGGACACCGGCAGGACACGGGCAGGACACTGGCGGGGCACCGGAAGGACACCAGACGGACACCGGCAGGACACGGGCAGGACACTGGCAGTGCACCGGAAGGACACGGGCAGGTCACCGGCAGGGCCCCGGCAGGACAGCATCAGGACACGGGTAGGGCACCGGCAGGACACGGGTAGGGCACCGTCAGGACACTGGCAGGACACGGGCAGGGCACCGGCAGGACACCGGCAGGACACGGGCAGGGCACCGGCAGGACACCGGCAGGACACGGGCAGGGCACCGGAAGGACACCGGAAGGACACCGGCAGGACACCGGCAGCACACCGGCAGGACACCGGTAGGACACGGGCAGGGCACCGGCAGGGCACCGTCAGGACACTGGCAGGACACGGGCAGGGCACCGGCAGGACACCGGCAGGACACCGGCCGGACACCGGCAGGAAACGGGCAGGACAGCGGCAGCACACCGGCAGGACACCGGTAGGACAGGGGCAGGGCACCGTCAGGACACTGGCAGGACACCGGCAGGGCACCGGCAGGACACCGGCAGGACACCGGCCGCACACTGGCAGGACACGGGCAGGGCACCGGCAGGACACCGGCAGGACACCGGCAGGACATGGGCAGGACACAGGCAGGAAACCAGCAGGACACAGGCAGGACACGGGCAGGGCACCAGAAGGACACCGGCAGGACACCGGCAGGACACCGGCAGGGCACGGGCAGGGCACCGGCAGGACACCGGCAGGGCACCGGCAGGACACCGGCAGGACACGGGCAGGGCACCGGAAGGACACCGGCAGGACACCGGCAGGACACCGGCAGGACACGGGCCCCTGGGACCTTAACTGAACACCCCTGCTTTAGGAACACAAAATTCTGTCAATCAAGCTGATCCACCCACACTGGTGTTGTAGTCAGCCACTGACACCTGAACCAAACTGTTGGTTTCCTGTGCCTGTCCTGAGGTTCAGTGCCATCACCATGACAACCAGCTTGTTGTCCAACCACGTTCAGGAGGGCTTCGTCTGTCCCTGATGCGTCTCTCCGTTTCTTTTTGAATGGCTTATTCCTCACCCACGTTTCACACCGGATGTCTCTGTAGTGCGGTGCGGCTGTGCTGCGTCACACAGCGCTATCCATTAGCATTAGCACTCATTATCACTGTAATGAAGGGCTGTATTCACTCTGGATGCAGTTTCCCTGCTGCGTGATGGAGCAGACTGGAGGAGAGAGTCAGGACGATATCATGTATATTATCTTTCAGATTGTGGGGAGGACTGACTGAGAGCCAAGGACTGGACCGATGTCGTGAAAGATTGGGTCCATCTGCTATGAAGTGCTTTCGTAGCACCACATGTTGGCCACGGTGCGGCTGGTTGTGGTTCATTTGGAGGTTTGTGGGAGAAGCCGGTTTGGCACGTTACGAGCAGAGCTGAGGCCGACACCTATTCCCCTTTCCCACTGAAACTAGCGGGTCGACCCGCTAACAGTCAGCTATTGACTCCTTTCCCACTGCCTGCAGACCCGGGTCTCACCGCCTGTGGGTGAGCTGCATGGCTGCGTTTTCCCGCGTTGATGGTGTCTCACATTGATGACATCATCAGCACGACAGAGCATGGTGAGGTAAACGATGCAGCGGAACACAGTCCCCGTTACCTGTCAACGAATCTCCTCTTCCCCACGGATCAGGAGAAGCTCTCTGGTCCTGCTGTCTTGCCAGTGCTGGGTCATCCTGAAGGAAATCTCACGCTGTGTCCAGAAACAACAACTAGCGCGCTAACGTAACCATGCTATGGTGACGTCATCATGTAAATTACTGCGTCAACCCGGCTGTGCCTTTCACACTCAAGTTGATTGGAGGCGAGCCGATTAAAACCCGGGTCAGAATGCCATTTCAGGAAGAGCCGGGTATGAGCGGGTTTAAGCAGGTTTTTTGGCCAGTGGGAAAGGGGTATAAATATGTGCAGCGCAGAGACCGGGGTACCGTCCACGGGTAGCCGGGCCGGTCTGCTGTGGACCTGGTTGACCCACTCCTCCACCCCAAGTGTTATATAGCCTGTGTTTGTCCACTTCGGTTCACTGGGAAAAGAAGGAATAATAACCTTATCTCTGCTGGACAACCCCTGCTCACTGATTGCATGTTTTCTGAGGCCCGTGGCTGTTTTGTCTGTCTGCTCACCAGGATACTGAAGGACTCCGGGCTTTTCTATGGTCTTCCTTTTTTTTCTCTTTACTATATCCATTCTTATGGAGGGCGTCTCTTATGACTATCCGGTGCGCTGCACCCCACCCACCGTCCCTCTCAACAATACAACCGTGTGTTTGTGCTTGGGGTTTTACTTCTTCAGGATACTTTGGTCTCAACACCACATATCTGGTCCCCAGGCGGTTTCCTGCTGATATACAATAAAGGATGTGGGGTTGAATGACAGCAACAAAATGGGAAAGACAGTGTGTCTGCCTCAGGAATTTCTCCTCTATTAAGAAGTCTTTTTATTCAATCCACTTATAGACGAGGACCACTACATGGTCTT
This sequence comes from Salarias fasciatus, assembly GCF_902148845.1. NCBI lineage: Eukaryota > Metazoa > Chordata > Actinopteri > Blenniiformes > Blenniidae > Salarias > Salarias fasciatus. The sequence goes on from NC_043745.1 coordinate 413,039, forward strand.
TGGTTATCTTTGGAAAATACGCCTGAAAGCTACTGTTTAAGAACTCTGTGCTTTTGTGAACGAGAGCATTAAAACCCAGCACTCGCATCCAGGGATGCTGTGTGAGGCTTGCTTCTGCACTCATATCACAGACCACAGACGTATGTCACTGTATTTTTGCTGTCATATTTACCCCAAAGCAAAAGAAGCGTGAAGTGCAGCACAGCAGTGCTGATAGTGTGCACAGTAACTCACACCTGGCTGACAGAGGAAACTCACACCGGTGTGCTGCATAGGTCCTTTTTTCTGGATAGCACCCTTCTTTATTATCCTAGCATTCTTCATTTTTCTTTTATCCCGCTCAGCACACTTCTCCTATCTTTTATTCAGCATCGTTTCTCATGTCCTGACACTGCAAATTAACACATTAAAAAAATTAAACTAAGATAGCACACTTGAGTGGCAATTCAATGTCAGTGGAACTGTTGTCTTATTTAGAGACATGCTCTACTTGCAGTGTTCATTCTGAATTGCTGTATTGAGTTAGCTGTAGTGTTCATTTTGGATTTAGTTTGCTTCAGTGACTATTTGAGACTCAGCCTCATTTTATTTCAGAATTTTTTGTATCTATATTTGTTCTGCATTTTTGAATAATGCACCAGGCCGAACTGGTTTGCTGGATGTACTTAAACTTTTTCTTCTTTGGAATTTCTTTAATGAAAGACACTGAAAGTGTTATTTAAGTTGCCTGATTGGGCTCAGAGTTTATTTTGGACGAGACGTCCTAACTGAGCTTTCATTCATCATCAATAAAAATGTGGATTTCAAATCTTCTCCCCTTCTCTGTGTTTTCATTTGATAAGTCCTGCACTACAATTCTGTAACATCCTAGAATTCCAATTGTTCACTTGGGACCTAAAGCTGACATGTGATTAAAATGTGATTAATTAGATTAATTAATTACAAATCCTGTAAATAATTACATTAATTTTTTGATGCCATGACAGCACAAATATATGTATATATAATATATCTATATATATATATATATATATATATATATATATATATATATATATATATATATATATATGTCTGTGTGTGTGTGTGTGTGTGTGTGTATGTATAAATATATATATATATATATATATATATATATATATATATATATATATATATATAGTATATATATACAGCATGTGTGTATATATAATTAAAAAAAAAACTGTGTTCTCGCCAACCTGGCGATATTGTGTCTGTCTCCTTCCAGCTCGGGTCCTCTACCAGAGGCCTGGGAGCTTGAAGGTTCTGCAGGATCTTAGCTGTTCCTAGGATTGTGCTCTTCTGAACAGAGCTCTCAGATGTTGTTCCTGGTCTCTGCTGGAGCCATCCTCCCAGCTCGGGGGTTCCTGCTCACAGTGTCCCGATCACTACTGGTATCACTGTTGCCTTCACGCCCCACACTCTCTCTATCTCTTCCCTCAGTCCTTGGTACTTCTCCAGCTTCTCTGCTCCTTTTTCCTGATGTTCCATCACTTGGGATTGCTACATCTATCACCACAGCTGTCTTCTGCTGTTTATCCACCTATGTCAGGTTGATTGGCCATCACCTGCTGGTCAGTCTGGATCTGGAAGTCCCACAGGATCTTGGCTCGATTGTTCTCGACCACTTTTGGAGGTGTCTCCCATCTTGACCCTGGGACCTCCAGTCCATACTCGGTACATATGTTCCTGTACATGATGCCCGCTACCTGGTTGTGCCGTTCCATGTCTGCCTTGCCTGCCAGCATCTGACCCCCTGCTGTGATGGTCTGTACTGTCTCTGGGGCTTCTTGGCACAGTCTGCACCTGGGGTCTTGTTTGGTGTGGTAGATCCCGGCCTCTACTGATCTCGTGTTCAGGGCCTGTTCTTGTGCAGCCATGATTAGTGCCTCTGTGCTGTCCTTCAGTCCAGCCTTTTCCAGCCACTGGGATGTTTTTCCAATGTCAGCCACTTCTTCAATGTGTCGGTGGTCCATGCCATGCAGGGCTTTGTCTGTCCATGATAGCTCCTCTGGCTCCTCCTTACTGGGCTTTTGATGTCTGAGGCATTCACTTAGCAGATCATCACTGGGGCCATCTTCTGGGTATACTCATGGAGGCTCTTGGTTTCCTCCTGGATAGTGGCTCTGACACTCACTAGTCCTCGGCCTCCCTCCTTTCTCTTGGTGTATAGCCTCAGTATGCTGGACTTAGGGTGGAACTCTCCATGCATTGTAAGGAGCTTTCTTGTCTTGATATCAGTGGCTTGCATTTCTTCCAGTGGCCAGGATATTATGCCAGCAGGGTATCTAATTACAGGTAGGGCGTAGGTGTTTATGGCCTGGGTCTTATTTTTGCCATTCAGCTGGCTCTTCAGGACCTGTCTTACTCTCTGTAGGTATTTGGCTGTGGCTGACTTTCCAGCTGCCTCCTCATGGTTACCATTTACCTGTGGGATCCCCAGGTACTTGTAGCTGTCCTGCACATCTGTTATGTTCCCTTCAGGCAATTCAACTCCTTCAGTTGCGATCACCTTCCCTCTTCTAGATACCATTCGTCCACACTTATCCAGTCCGAATGACATCCCGATGTCATTGCTGTATATCCTGGTGAGGTGGATCAAGGAGTCGATGTCACGCTCATTCTTGGCATACAGTGTGATGTCATCCATGTAGAAGAGGTGGCTGACAGTTGTTCCGCTCTTGAACTGGTATCCAAAGCTGCTCTTGGTAATGATCTGGCTGAGGGGGTTCAGGCCAATGCAGAACAGCAGGGGGGACAGGGCATCACCTTGGTATATGCCGCATTTGATGCTCACCTGTGCCACTGGCTTTGAGTTGGCCTCTAGACTGGTCTTCCACAGCCCCATTGAGTTCTGAATGAAGCTCCTTAGAGTCCTGTTGATGTTGTACAGTTTCAAGCACTCCAGTATCCACGTGTGTGACATTCAGTCATAGGCTTTCTTGTAATCAATCCAGGCAGTACACAGGTTGGTGCTATTGGCCTTGCAGTCTTGGGCGATTGCCCTGTCAACCAGTAGCTGGTGTTTGGCCCCCCTGGTGTTATTGCCAATCCCTTTTTGTGCTTTACTCGTGTACTGATCCATGTGCCTAATTATCTTGGCCGCTATGATGCCTGATAGGAGTTTCCATGTGGTGCTGAGGCAGGTTATGGGCCGGTAGTTTGATGGTGTTGTTCCCTTCTGGGTGTCCTTCATGATGAGGACTGTCCGACCTTGGGTCAGCCACTCTGGGTGGGTGCCTGATATTAGCAGCTGGTTCATTTGTGCTGCAAGGCGTTCATGGAGTGCAGTTAGCTTATTAAGCCAGTAGGTGTGAATCTTGTCGGGCCCTGGAGCTGTCCACTCTTGCCTGTACATGTGCTGTTGTAATTACTACTGGGTCCTGTTCTGGGAGGTTGCTGTGCTCTGCCTGCAAGCCTGCCAGCCATTGGGCATTAGTGTTGTGTGACACATCTTTCTCTCAGATACTCTTCCAGTATTGCACAGTCTCAGCCCTGGGTGGGTCTGCTGGGTGGGTCTATATATATATATATATATATATATATATATATATATATATATATATATATATATATATATATATATATATATATATATATATATATATATATATATATATTAGGGGTGGGACTTGATTAAAAAAATTAATCTAGTTAATTTGGGCCTTTGTAATTAATTAATCTCAATTAATCGCATATCGATATTTGACCCGAGATCAGTGAGAACCTTTCTTTTGCTAATGGATTTTGGTATAGTGAATCAATATAGTGATACATAAGCTTAAGCAACAAAACAATGTTCATTTTTTCAGCAAGGAAGGAGGAATTTAACCAAGACAAATAAACCAATACACACTGATTAGTGCAACTTTTGTTGGGCTGGGCGAGGGTCCTGGAAGTAGTCGGAGTGACGTCCTCTTCCGCTCTAGCTGTATGCGAGGCTTGCGTGTTGGCCGCTGCTGCGACAGGCTTAGCATTCAGATGATACAGCAGGCTGGATGTGCTGCGATGGGATGCAAATTCTTTGCTGCACAATGTGCATACAGCTTTGGTTTTATCCACGCTGCCATCCGCTGGCTTTTTAAATCTAATTTTCTGTGCAGGAGACCAAGCAGTGCGCTGTCGTCGGGAGCAGTGTTGCCGACTCCCCAGTAAGGAAAGTCATTATTGGCTGTCCTAAAAGTCGCCAGAAGTCGCTAGATGAGGTCGTTACCTAATTTGCAATTTGCATGTAATTGTAATGGACGCTGTAGGAGAGAGGAGTAACGTCATGGGAGAAGCAAAATGTGAGTTAAAAAAACACCCTAAATATGTTTAGAACTACAAATTGAATTTTCTTCTGTGATTCTTGGTTTGTCAGCAGTGAGCAGTGGCGTATTTGCGCACACGCGATCCATTTGAAGTGTGGAGGAGTGGTGTGGGTCTGCTCTCTGCTCTGCCTGCAGCAGGGGGCGCTGCTGAGACTGACTGCTGTGAGTGCTTTGGGACGGGGGAGGGGCTCACGCAGCTCCGCAGCTCATTGAGGACAGCAGCTGCAGAGCGAGACGTCCTGTCACGTCTCCAGAGCTCCAGAAAAAGTCGCTACATTTGTTGCTAGTCGCTTTTGACAAAAAAAGTCGGCAGGAGGCTTTGGAAAGTCGCCAGATTTAACGAGAAAGTCACCAAGTCGGGAGCTGTTTCGTTGTTGTGTCACAGCGAAATATGTCCGGGTGAAACTCGTCTGGTGACAAACGTTCCGCGACAATTTGTGATAATTTTTTTATCGCGTTAAAATTTCTGTAATTAATTAATCGTAACTAACGCGTTAAAGTCACAGCCTTAATATATATATATATATATATATATATATATATATATATATATATATATATATATATATATATATATATATATATATCAAGTAAAGCTCTACTCTACTCTCTAACAGCTCAGCCTTGAGTACATGTCGGAGCTCAGAGGTCTTTAGTTCAGATCTACGGAGAACGTTTACGACAGTGAGCTTTCACAGGAGACCAGTAGGGGGAGCGCTAAAGCTAATCTTGCATAGTTCTGCTTTAAGAAATGGTAAGGAAACAGAGGAAACAATGGTAAGGAAACAGGAGCACATCAGACTCCACCAATTTCCTCAAGTGAGTCCACCTGCAGACTTGGTGAAATAGGTAGAATCTAGTGTGCTCTTGCTTGGTTGGAGGGCCCCGCTGAGGTTGGAGGGCACTAGTGTGGTTGAGGGCCCCAGATACTGAATGACTCACTTCAGCTGGGTTGCTGTACAGGAGGACTGAACGTGGATCTTCAGCATTCATACACACAGATGCTTTAATGTGATTGTCTTTAGTTGGACTGCAACTCCGCCATGTAAACTGGACCGGTTTGATTATCGGAAGGACATCTGGACCCACGAACCCGGGGCTAAAGAGGGGTCCAGCTGTAGGATCACTCTGAGATTCACTCTGAGCCCTGTCACACTGCTCACGCTGGGACTCTCACTCAGCAGAAGATGGAACTTATCATTGTGTGTGTGTGTGTGTGTGTGTGTGTGGTGTGTGTGTGTGTGTGTGTGGTGTGTGTGTGTGTGCGGGTTTTCCTATGGTCGTGGCGACAAAATGTCCCCACAACATAGGAAAACCCGGCACAATGTCATTTGTGGGGACATTTCTTGGGTCCCCATGAGGGGAAACAGTGTTTTCTTGACCATGTTGTTGTTAAAAAAAAGTAAAAGTGCAAAAACATTTCTTTAGGGTTAGGCTGAGTTGTGGTCTGGGTTAGGGTCAGGGTTAGGGTTAGGGTTAGACATGAATGGGAGTCAATGGAAGGTCCCCACAACAGTGGGAAACCCAACGTGTGTGTGTGTGTGTGTGTGTGTGTGTGTGTGTGTGGTGTGTGTGTGTGTGTGTGTGTGTGTGTGTGTGTGTGTGTACATCAGCAGTGCTTGTCCATATAGACATGGCCGTTGCACATCTGTTGCTTTCCGTCACCTCTGAGTTACTCACTCTGAACGCGGCAGAGTGGTCTGGAATACGACGATGGCGTGAAGGAAGCGTGCCAGCAGCAGGACGGGTCGGGTCTGAGGCCGCCGCGACAGATGACGGCGCCGTCCACACTGGTCCTGGAAGAAAGACCGCCGGACAGCTGGCAGAGCTGAACATTGTCCTGAACCGTCCGGGATCCACTTGTTTTGTTGCTTGGGGTCAAAAAGGACGGCAGTGCCCCTCTGAGAGAAGGATGGAGGAGTGAGGCTTGGCCCCAGCCCCCTCGCTATCCAAACCTGGGTCACTCTCAAACCAACCATCAGAATGTCTCCAGCAGCCCACAGGGGGTTATTGTTCCTCAAAGTAGGTCAGAGCCCGTAGCTATCACAATCCAATTTGCTGTGAGTGGAGGACAGTGGGTACGGAGACAGGCGGAGACAGCGGAGACAGGCGGAGACAGGCGGAGACAGCCGGCAGCGCTGATCACACTTGTTGATCTAAACTGAAGGAACAGGAACTAATGATGGCATTCATTCTGTTTCACCTCCTGCTTCTTCTGCTTATCTCCCACTAATGTTCTGCTCATCCCTTCTGGTTATTACCCCTAATGCCCCCCCCCTTTACATTGTGCCTCGGTGGAACATATGGAGCATCACATTACGTAACCCAGAGCAGCAGCTGCAGGACACATCGGGGTAAGCGCCGACCAGGGACCGCCACAGTAACCACTGCTGATGCTGCCATGACACTTCATCTCAGACTTCCTGGTTTTATGCTTTTTGAAACAATCCGTGAGGCCCGAAGACAACCAGTGGGAGTTTTGAGGGAAGTTGAAAAACAATCTGTTTGCTGAGTCATGTATCTCTCTGCTGTCGAACATGTTTTCTTCTTCATAGGACTGTGGATCTTGGAGCGGGTGTTTCCTGAGGTGAGGCTGCCTGGCCCTCCTCACGGCTGTCGCCGGATTGGCAGAGGCATCCAGCAAACACAGTCGAGAAAGTTTTCCGATTTAGGTTTTGCACAGTGAAAACATGTTCAAGCACAATGATTTTCCAGTTCATGTTTCCAGAATTGATTTTTGCTAAAATTATTTTTCAGAAGGGCCCGAACGTCGACTGCAGGTTAAGGGATTTTTACAGATTTTTTTTGTCTCATTTCATGATGGCATTTATTAAAAAGAAGAATGTTTTTCTCACAGTTCAGATTGCCCTTTAACCACTTTCAGCTTGTCAGACTTTTATTTTGAAAAACATTCCTCTTGCTGATTTAACATTAAGACAGGCGCCAGTCAGCTCTCGGTTTGGGAATGACGCTGTGGCGAGGTCAAACACAAACGGCTCGGTCTCAGCTGGAAGGAAAAAAACAGAAATCCTACAATATATAAACAAAGAATAAAAGAAAAAGACAATCTAAAGCAATTCCCATGTATCTCATGTATCTCTCATTGTGTTTGGATCAGGTCAGATATTGCAATATGAAATTGTTCTTTAAGTTGCTTTTGTAGTTGAACATAGACGAAGCAGGGACAGGCACATTAAAATCTAGATTTTCCCCCATTGGTGAAGAGATTATAACTGATTCCAGCGTTCACAATGATCATGATAGAGAGAATCTGTCCAAACAGATGAACATGGAAAAAAAACATGGAAAACCTGCTTTAAGTGTGTTCTAAGTCTAAGTTTCCAGATCTCCTCCAAAGAGCAGGAGCTTCACAATAAGGCTGTTAGCATTGATGAAGGGAAATATTCTATTGATTAGAGGGCAGAAATTACTTATCATTGTGATTCTCTCTCCCTCTCTCTCTCTCCATCTATCTGACTATCTATCTATCTATCTATCTAGTTATCTATGTCTTTGTCTTGTCTTCATTTTAAAACAGACAGTCTGCTTCTAGATGACATTATATTATATTTTGACATGTGTATATAAATAGTAGGGCTGTCAAATGATTAAAATTTTTAATCAGATTAATCACAGCTTCCAAATTAATTAATCATGATTAATCACAAATAATCGCAATGTCCAACTATGTCTGAAATATACCCTTTTTTCCTGTATTGCATTAACCAAAAAACGACAGGACGTGATTACTATATATTTAACACGTGATGTGTTTTATATTTAAGGCTCCAAATAAAATAAATATTGAAAAAACTAAAACATGCACACCATAACATAATGTGTGTGTGTGTGTGTGTGTGTGTGTGTGTGTGTAGCGCTCCCTCTGCAGCCCCTCTAAAATTGGCTTTTGGCAGGAGTTACATTTTTAGGTCTGTAACAAATGTAGAACCACAAGAAAGTAAACTAAGAGATACCACACTTTTTCTTGCACAATTAAACAGGGCATTCTTAGCCAGTGTTCCTTTTTGTGGGGGAAAACAGAAAACTGCTTCAACATTTTTTTAACCAATCAAGTAGAATCCATGGGGCCAGCCGGCTTATCTCCCTCCATATTGCTTTCTTCTTCTGTTTTGAATAAATGAACTGACGCCCAGACCTCCTTTGCCTCCTGTCTGCTGCCGTCCAGCTTCACCTGTCCCACGTGGGTGTGCGTTGCGCGTTGTCCACGTGACGTAAATATCGTCATGAATTCCTGTCCGCTAGTTTCCACGCGGACCCGCGGACGTTCGCGCAGCAGACAAACATGACGGTAAAAGTGAAGTAGACGGAGCTCCAGCCTGATGGCTACACTTAAAGACACGGAAAGAGTGAAAAACTCGTTGGAAAGAGAGAGAGGACTCTGTCTGGAGGGAGGAGAAGGTCTGCAAACAGAAAGAATCGCTCCGGCGCCCGCCCCGCGATTCAAGAAACAGAAAAAAAGGCTAAATAAACTTTAATACTTAATGATAATGTACTGACAGGGTATGTGCTTAATTTTCCTAATAATCCGTAATAAAGGAGCAGATAAACAGTCTGTAGAGCCGAAAAGCTTCTCGATCAGCCGAGGCTGAGGTGAGGCTTCTTCTTCTTTCTTCTGTTGCTGGCAGCTTGCAGGCAGCTGCCATTCCACGCGGGTGCACTACCGCCACCCGCTGGTAGAGGTGAGGCTTGTCATGATGCGCATGCGTTAAACTGCGTTAAAATTTTAACGAGATTGATTACATACATTAATTAACGCAATTACGCGTTATTTTTGACAGCCCTAATAAATAGATAAATATATATATAAAATTAAACTAAACAAATAATTAAAATATTAAATTAGCCTATTAAAACCGCCAGTTATTAAATTATTGAGACATGTTCATGTTTCCAGAATTGATTTTTGCTAAAATTATTTTTCAGAAGGGCCCGAACGTCGACTGCAGGTTAAGGGAATTTTAAGGGTGTTAAGGGATAAGGTGAGCATCTGTGTTCTGTCTCAGGAGGTGCAGTTTAGGATTGACACCGGTACAAAGTGTAATACGCTGACTCTGGACAGTTACCAGCTACTGCAGCACCAAGGAGAGCTAAAACGCTCCAACAGAATACTGCGCTCCTATTCGAACCCAAGCTGAGGACCTGTTGCTGCAGTGGATCTTCCGCTGAAGTACAAAGGGACGTGAAGCGAAAGCAGAGCTGGAGATAATGGATATTGCCTCAGGAGAACATGCTCAAGTGGTGCGACAGCTGAAGCCTTGGGCTTAATCATTACGACTGGACTCTCTGCAGCAGGATGGCGTCAACATGGACGAGGTGAGCACTGCAAACGACACCACACTGAATTCAAATATACCCATTGGCCTGAGTGATTTTCCTGAGCTAACACGCACTTCAGGGACCTTGCCGGGAAAATACACAATTAAGACGATCCAGATGCAAGGGTGTTGTGCACCCGGTACGCCGGCAACCCGCAGCACTCAGGGAAAAGATACGGGATAAACTGGCAGAGATGGAGAGAGATGGTTACATCACAAAGGTGGACCAGCCCACAGAGTGGGTCAGTTCTATGGTAGTTGTCACACGCAAGGACAAGATAAGAATCTGCATCGATCCAAGTGACCTGAACAAAGTAATCAAGAGAGAACATCATCCGATGCGTACCATAGAAGAGGTGATTTCAACCATGCCAGGTGCTAAAGTATTCTCAGTCTTGGATGCTAAATCTGGGTTCCTCCAGATAGAGTTGGATGAGGCTTCATCCTTTCTCACAACTTTCAACACTCCCATAGGGAGGTTCAGATGGCTGAGACTGCCCTTCGGGATCAAGTGTGCACCTGAGATATTCCAGCGCATCATAGACCAGATGCTAGAAGGAATTAATGGAGCCACTGGTGTCATGGATGACATTCTGATAGCAGCACCCACAATGGAAGAACATGACACAATACTACGCAAAGTAGTTGAGAGAGCCACAAGCTACAATCTGAAGCTTAATTTTGATAAGTGTCACATCCGTCAGTCCGCAGTGCCATATGTGGGTCACCTAATCACAGCTGATGGTCTGAAGCCAGACCCTGCCAAAAACTGAAGCAGTGAGGTGCATGCCACCACCCACAGACAAGGACGGTGTCCGCCGTTTTCTTGGTTTTGTAACATACCTGTCCAAGTTCATTCCAAACCTAAGTGAGGTGGATGCTCCACTGCGACAGCTCCTGAAGAGCGACGTCGAGTTCAGATGGCAGCCAGCGCAGCAGCAAGCGTTTGACAAGCTCAAGCAGCTCTGTACACACCCTCCGGTGCTCAAGTACTATGACACAGCCAAGCCTGTAGAAATATACAGCGATGCCAGCAGCATGGGACTGGGAGCAGTGTTACTGCAGGACAATCAGCCTGTCGCTTTCTCCTCCAGGTCACTAACCGATGCAGAAACGCGCTATGCGCAAATTGAGAAGGAGATGCTTTCCATCATTCATGCCTGCATAAAGTTTCATCATTACATATTTGGAAAACATGTCACGATATACAACGACCACAAGCCACTCGAGGATATCTACAGGAAGCCGCTGCTGTCTACTCCTATGCGCATCCAGAGAATGCGCCTGCGTCTACAGTGGTATGACATCACAATCAAATACAGAAAGGAAAGACATGGAGCTCCCCGACACCTTGTCCAGAGCACAGCTGCAGGACAGCACTCCAGAGACAGGTGGCCTTGAGTGTGTTTCCATGCTCAATCATTTGTCAGTGAGCGAACAGAAATACACAGAACTGCAGGAACGCTCAAAAGAAGAGCTAAGCCTTCTGCAGCAGACAATTCAGCAAGGCTGGCCAGAAAGCCGAAGAGAAGTGCCCACTCTTGTACAACCATACTGGGACTCAAGAAGCCAACTAGCTGTGTCTGATGGCATAGTCTGCAAGGGCCTGCGCATTGTGGTACCTCCCACCATGCGAGCAGACATGTTGAAGCTCATACATCAGTCCCATCTGGGAATCGTGAAGAGTAAGCAGCGAGCTCGTGAAGTGCTGTACTGGCCAGGCATGAGTGCCGAAATTGAGAACATGATCAGAAATTGCTGCAAGTGTGCAGAGGTCCAAAACAGACTCCCAAGAGAGCCACTCATGCCAACAGAGACACCAGAGCTACCATTTGAAGAGGTGGCCTCAGACCTTTTTGAATTTGAAGGCAAACATTATATATTGTTAGTGGATTACTTCTCAAAGTTCATTGAAGTAGAGCAACTGAAAGATCAGCGCAGCAGAACTACAATAGAGGCTCTGAAGACTCAGTTTTCCAGACATGGGATCCCATCCATTCTGCGGACAGATGGGGGCCCCCAGTATTCATCAGAGGAATTCAAAGAGTTCTGCAAAAGTTACGGCATACTACACAAGACGTCATCACCGCACACGCCACACTCTAATGGGGAAGCAGAGCGTGCAGTACAAACAGTCAAAAGGCTCTGGAGTAAAACAACAGACAAACACCTTGCACTACTGGATTACAGAACTACTCCACTGGAGTCAGTGGGCCTGTCACCAGCTCAACTGCTCATGGGCAGGAGGCCTTGCAACAAGCTCCCGACTACTCGTGCGCTACTCACTCCCAGAGCCTATGACACTCTGGAGGTCAAGCGTTTGCTCGACAAGACCAAGAGCACACAGAAATTCTACCACGACCGCAAGAGAGCAGCTGACCCTCGTGCTGCCCTACAGCCCGGAGATGAAGTCCAGATGGCACCATAGCCCGGACACAGCAGATGGACCCCAGGGGTCATACTTCAACCACACAGCACTCCACGATCCTACATGGTGGAGAGTGGGGGCAGGCAGTTCCGCCGCAACTGTCAACACCTTTGCGTCAGCACTCCAGCTGCCAACCAGCTACGGCATGGGAGGTTCAACGAGCCCTGGACTGAACCATTTGATCCAGTGCCAACAATGCCAATGCGATCTCCAGCCCATCCAGAGCCGCGACCTTCACCACTCAGAGAATCGCCAAGGTCTGTGCAAGCCCAGCCAGACCTGTCAAGTGAACTGTATACTACCAGCAGGCCGAGTTGTCAAGCCCCCTGACAGACTGAATTTGTAATTTACTGCCTGAAGTTAATTTAACAGTCAGGGACAGGCGTGGTAAAGGCGCCTGATGGAAGTGATCGTGCTGGTAACCTCTCCTTCCACGTTAGTATTTTGACTTCTGTGTGTGTTTACGTTCTCAGATGCTATTAGTTAGATTGTGGGATCAAGTTCATCAACCCGGCTGTTGCGTTATTATTGAAGTTGAAAAGGAGGTATTGTTTCATTATTGTGAGATAATAAGCTACTGATAAATCAGTTGGTTTTTTTTTGCTTGTGATAATACAGTTGCACTATTGTACACTCTGCAGTAGTAGCATTCTTTGCTGAAGAGGGGAGATGTAATGTATTGTGACTAGTTCGCTTTTGCTCATAGGCTTCCGTAGCCACAGCATATTATGTCCGGGTGAGGCCGCCGTACGCAGCGCGAGCGAGTTGTGAATAAAGCCAGCGGTTCCAAGTTTCATACAAGCTGTCGTTTTTATTTACTACATCAGAACATTACACCATCGAACTGGTGAAGGGGGCGACCTTGCCGTCGGGGAGACTTTACAGCCTGTCGGGTCCCGAGAGGGAGGCCATGGAGGCCTACATCAAGGATGCCCTGAAGGCGGGATCATCCGACCCATCATCGTCACCTCTCGGGGCAGGCTTCTTCTTCGTCAGTAAGAAGGATGGCTCTCTTCGCCCGTGCATCGATTTCAGGCAGCTCAACAACATCACGGTCAAGGACAAATACTCGCTGCCCCTCATGGACTCAGCTTCGAGCTGTTACAGGGAGCCACCATCTTTACCAAGCTGGACTTGCGCAATGCGTACCACCTGGTCCGCATTCGTAAGGGGGATGAGTGGCTGACGGGGTTCAAGACTCCAGTGGGCACTTCGAGTACCTGGTCATGCCCTTCGGCCTCACCAATGCCCCAGCAGTGTTCCAACGTCTGATTAATGATGTGTTGAGAGACTTCCTGAACACTTTTGTTTTTGTGTACATTGACGACATCCTGGTGTTCTCCAGATCTAAGGAGGAGCATGTCAACCACGTCCGGCAGGTGCTGCAGAGGCTCCTGGAGAACCAGCTGTATGTCAAGGCAGAGAAATGTGAATTCTTCTCTGTCTCCACTTCATTCCTGGGGTTCACCATCGCGGAGGGCTCGATCCAGGCGGATCCAGCTAAGGTCAAGGTGGTGGTGGACTGGCCTGTCCCCCTGAACCGCAAGCAACTGCAACGCTTCCTGGGCTTTGCGAACTTTTATAGGCGCTTCATCAGAGACTACAAGCCAGGTAGCACGTCCCCTCACCAGCTCACATCCACCAAGTCCCGCTTCGCCTGGTCTGAGGAGGCTGGGAAGGCCTTCGCCAGACTCGAGGAGTGCTTCGGCAGTGCCCCCATCCTGAGACAGGTGGACCCGGCCCAGCAACTCATTGTGGAGGTGGATGCTTCTGACGCTGGAGTCGGCGGTGTCCTTTCGCAAAGGTCATTGGACGATGGTAAGGTCCACCCCTGTGCTTTTTTTTCGAAGCGCCTGTCTCCCGCGGAGAGGAACTACAGCGTGGGGGACCGGGAGCTGCTGGCAGTCAAGTTGGCGCTGGAGGAATGGCGGCACTGGCTGGAGGGGGCGAGGCAGCCGTTTGTGGTTTGGACTGACCACAAGAACCTGGAATACCTTTGATCTGCTAGGCAGTTGAACTCTCGGCAGGCCAGGTGGGCGTTGTTTTTTGACCACTTCTCGTTCTCCATCACTTATTGCCCAGGCTCCCGGAACATCAAGCCCGATGCCCTCTCCGTCAATATCCTGGTGAGGGAGAGAGGAGTAAGGGGACTACCATTATCCCGGTGGATTGTGTGGTGGGGGCATTGACCTGGCCCGTTATGGACGGGTGCAGGAGGCATTGGTGGGTGAGCCGGATCCTGGGGGAGGTCCAGCCACAGGACGTACGTTCCATCCAAGGTCCGCGGTGAGGTGTTACACTGGCTTCACTCATCCAACTCACCTGTCATCCCGGGGTCAGGAGAATGTTGTTCCACCTGCGCTGCGGATTTTGGTGGCCTGGAATGTGGAGGGACGTCAAGGATTACGTCCGGTGCCTGTCCTGAGTGTTCTGCGGGGAAGTCTTCGTCTGCCCCTCCCTCTGGTCTGTTACAGCCTCTGCCTGTTCCGGACGCCCCTGGTCTCACATCGCTCTGGACTTCGTCACGGGGCCTTCCCCCCTCCAGGGATCATACCTGTATCCTGACAATCGTGGATCGGTTCTCCAAGTCGGTCCATCTGGTCCCCTTGCGAAACTGCCTTCAGCGCGCAGGATGGCTGACCTCCTCACGCTCCATGTCATCAGGCTCCCTGTTGACATCGTCTCGGATCGAGGACCTCAGTTCACCTCGCAGGTGTGGCGGGCTTTCTGTGAAGGGGTGGGGGCTTCCGTCAGTCTTTCCTCTGGGTATCACCCACAGTCTAATGGCCAGACTGAGCGCGCCAATCAGACCATGCCAGGTCCTGCGCTGTGTGACGGTTTCCAATCCTGCGCTGTGGAGTGGCCTGCTTCCTTGGGTGGAGTACTCCCTCAATTCGTCAGTGTCAGCGGCCACGGGTCGGTCCCCGTTCGAGGTGGCTCTGGGGTACAACCCCCCACTGCTGCCCCTGCTGGAGAGGGACGTTGCGGTCTCCTCGGTGGGACGGCACATCCGCCGATGCCAACGGGTCTGGTGCCTCACCAGGGCCACCCTTCGCCGGTCTTCGGAGGAAAATGCCAGGTGGGCGGATCGGAGGCGTGCTCCAGCCCCGGACTATCAGGTGGGACAACAGGTCATGCTGTCGACTCGCAACATCCCCATTAAGTCTGATTCCAGGAAGCTGATGCCTCAGTTCATCGGTCCATTCTCCATCTCCCGGGTCATCAACAAGTCTGCGGTCAGGCTGTCCCTTCCCCCGTCGTTGCGGATACATCCCACATTTCACGTGTCCCAGGTGAAGCCCCATCACTCCAGTAACCTCTGCCCCTCTCCTGCTGATCCTCCTCCACCTAGGTGGATCGATGGGGGGCTCACCTACACAGTGCGCCGGATATTGGATGTCCGACGTCGGGGCAGGGGCTTCCAGTACCTGATTGACTGGGAGGGGTACGGACCAGAGGAACGGCAGTGGGTTCCGCGTTCCCACATCCTGGACGGGGAGCTGGTGGATCGATTTCACCGGGATCATCCCGAGAAGCCTGGTGGTCCGCCAGGGGACGTCCCTTGAGGGAGGGGTACTGTCAGGATTCTGCTCTGGCAGGCTAGGGGGCAGTCCCAGTCTCCCTGGGTCCTGCTGATTACTCATTACAGTCAGCTGGGGACTGCCACCCTGCCTGCCTATTTAAGCCTCTCCCAGCCACCTGGTCCGTGCCGGATCGTTATCTTCTCTGGTCTGCCGTGCTGCTGCAGAAGCGCTCTCCTGCCCAGCACATCTCAGTGAGGGATTTTGCCTCGACCTCGCCTCGCCACGCCTCGACCACACCACGCCACGCATCGACCTCGCCACGCCACGCCACCCCACGACCTTGCCACAACTTCACCTTAAGCCAACCTGCGGCACTGCAGCCAGGCTGCAGTCTTAGTGACTCTCTGCTCCGAATAAACCTTTGCACACCTCATCTTGTCTCTGTCTCTGCGCTTGGGTCGAATGGCACTCCCACCATGACACATACAGCTCTGCCGGCATCTTCTAAAATATTTTATTCATTATATACATTTGGAAACGCCAAAAGTTGTGGCCTCTATCATGCCTCCTTGAATGACATTTGCACATGAAAAGAATGCATAGTATTGAGCGAACTATGATCCATTTAATGCGCTGAGACTTCACTACTCCGGTCAAACAGCAGAGTAGAGTGGAGGCAGACGACCGGACCAAGATGGCGGCCGCATTTCTCAACAGCGCCCATTGGTGGTAGTGGCCGATGCGGGGTCTATGGCTGTGACAGCACAACGTTCTGTCTCTACGTTTCATTCATTTCACTGTGACGATCCGTGTTTGGCAGGTTGCAGATTTGGGGTGATTACTGCTCTACTGTAGCCTGGAGTTCCCATCATGCCTCGCCCTCATTTCATTTCGATTTGCAGGGCAGTCTGGCGACCAAGAGGAGAATTTGTCCCTAAGTCCGGGACCCAATCACAGGACAGGGAGGGACAGTTAGACGATGACGTGCACTAAGCGACTGCGCACACACACACACACACACACACACACACACACACAAACATATCTGTGGAGTGTGCATAAACGCGGGGTCCACATTTACTTTACACAAACGGCAATAATCGTCCAGTGCCATTGCAAAAGAAGTAAACACAGCAATGCTGCTTCTTCTTTCTGGTTTTGCTGTCGCTCTGCAGTTACGTCGACGGCTAGAACCGACACGATTGGCTCTGGGTTCCAGCAGCCCCACACTGACAGACATGCGCAGCGCCCAATCAACAGCTGCGGAACATTTTAAACTGCTCCTCCCCTACGAGAACGTGAAGAAGTGGTTCCCAGCCTGAATCTCACTTGTGATTAGGGCAGCGTTAGCCAGCCTAGCTCTGCTGGTGCTGCAGTGTCATGAGGGGGATGTCTGGGCAAAAATGTGTCTATCCTAGTGCTGGGCAACAATTACATTTCTTAATCACGATTAATCGAATAATTTTTCTTTGATTAATTGTAATTAATCGCATTTAGTGCAAAATACAATAATGAATTAAAAAGTAGTCTGTAAAGATCATCCTGCCCCCGGCCGGGGACAGACTTTTTTTTGCAAGAATTTTGCAAGAAGCATAATTTTAAAATAATAATCTTACAATTCATCAAATATGATTTATAATAACTTAAAATACCAAGATTGCCCCCCAACGCACACACACACACACACACACACACACACACACACACACACACACACACACGCACGCACCACCAAGAGCGGAGCAGATGAAAAATGGAAGTTTCTTACGAGCGCTCACTTCCTCAAACTTCATTCTATCTCTGAGCCTCAGACAGAGAAGACAGGATACATTCAGTCACACCGAATTGAGCCTCATACTGACCTTTATTAAACCTTTATTTTGCGTGTTTTCAGCCCTTGAAAAAGGCTCAGCTGGCCGAAATGTTGCCGCCAGCAAAACGTGTAATTTAAGATTCATTTTCATTTTTTCCTTATTTGCGCTCCTTATTTCAGTTGTGCCTTCCTCATACCAGCCTTTTCCTCCTGATTTCTCTGATAATGCAGCTGAGTTCAATATGGCAAATAATGAGGAACGGACCGTGTTTCACCACAAAAAGCCCATGTGTGCAGGAGGGCAGTGTCGGGTTCGGCGTTATTCAGCCAGGCTGGGCCAGGCACACATCCACACTAAAATATATCAAAGTGAATTTCATAGCTTGCATGTTAGACCCAGCTGCCAGACCCAACTCTGAAAAGCAGAGATTAACGGCAACATTTTTTTTCTCGCGTGATAAGAGTCTCGCAATAACGCAGAACGTGACCGCCGTAACGGCCCAGCTATAGTTTATACTAAGCTGTCCATTTTAAGTAAACTGCATTAATGAATATTTTCACATCACATTGTGAAGTGCTAACATACCCACTCAGCTACCTGGATCTGTCTTTCTTCTCGTTTGATCCCAGGCCCTACAGAAGGATTTTTGTAAACGTGAACACCGCCTGCAGTGAAGTAGCTGAGCCTGAGCTCAGGCTCCCTGCTTACCGCTCCAGTCCCTCAAAGTCAGTGCTGCCATCGCAGCAACCCACACGAGCTGCTATGTGGTAAGACCAGCCCGACTCGAATTAGCTCTCTCACGTCTTTGTCCTTCCTGAAACCATAATCAGGGCCCAGTTGGCTCATTAGCCGTGTGTTATTCTACAGACTGGATTAATTCTGGGGCCTGCTCCTCAGCTGCCACCATATGGACCAAAGAGCTCAAAACACAGGTTCCACTTTACATCTGACGGCAGCGAACACACCACCGGCTCAGAGGCTGGGCCACGTTCTCATGTCTGCTGACCAGACTGTAATCTGACTGTGTCTGGTCTGATTCAGGAAACTGCAAACCTCAAACTACCTGCTAAAATTAGTGCTCAGCACAACAACAACAACAACAACAACAACAACAACAACAACAACAACAACAACAACAACAACAAAAATTAAAGGAGGAAATTGATCACTCAGTCAATTTCTGGATGATTTGATCCCAAAAACATTTTACAAATCCCCCTCCTACAGCATTTATCTCAATAAAATAAACTAAATCAATCAAAGCTTCATTCTCACTAGAGGCGTTTTCGCATTTCTGTTTGTGGAACTGGACGGAGCTGATGTGCAGCCTGACTGTTTTATAAAACTTTCCACAGCGTCACAGTCAAATAGAAGAGCCATCAAACATTTCTGTGGTTTCGGATGACAAACTGCTGGGAGTGAAAAAAAAAACCTCCACAAATAAATACAAATTTAGTCTTCAGTATCCTGTAATGACCATTTCTGCTAAAGAGGCACTTATTGAGCTAAGGGTGGTCTTGTTTTGATGTTCTGAGCTGACTGGTGTGTGTGTGTGTGTGTGTGTGTGTGTGTGTGTGTGTGTGTGTGTGTGTGTGTGTGTGTGTGTGTGTGTGTGGGTCAGGGGCCAAAAGTATAATCTGTTTTTCTGACCAAACCAACAAACGAAAAAGGAAAAAACGGCTCAATTTTCCTTTTTTCGTTTTTAACAAAAAACAAAAAAACGTTTGTTTTTTTTTCTCAATTCAAAACCAAAAACAAAACCAACACAAGCAAATTACAGCCGAATTTTGTTTTTTGGATTTTAATTTTTTTGTTTTTTTCGTTTCAGGTCTCAAAACGAAAAAATGGAAGCACGTGACCCCTGATGTCATGGACTCCCTACCAAAATAAAAGCCTTACTAAAAATGGGTAATAAAAGATAAATTACGTTAAATAGCATTTTTATTTTTGCACAGCATTTATTGCATACACTGCTAGGCTTGTAATAATGTTGGAAAATAATAATAATAATAATTATTATTATTATTAACAACAATACTACTACTATTACTACTACTACTACTACTACTACTGTAATAATAGTAATAATGATTACAGGTCTGCTGCCTGGCCTGCATACATCTAATTGGCGGACGCGAGATCGTTACATGTTCACCTTTTCGATAAGTGTGACATGTCTGTTGATCATAAAATACGTGGGCCATTTTAACTTTGTGACATGTCAGCTGCACGGCGTGTGCTGAAGAGAAACGTTTTCCTTTTTCACCCAGTAGATGGCAGAGTGAGCCACTTCAGAAGAAAATCCAGTACTCAGTTGAGGGACTGACGGCCTGAACACACTGGACGTGGAAGCGCCGCACACGGCGCTTCTGATCGCCTCCCATGTTAACCTATCTGACTGGCCGCACACAACGTGCAGGGGGGCGCCGCGCGCCCGCTCCGCTTCGTTCTATTTTTCACGCGAGCTGAGAGCGCTGAGAGCGCCAATCGTCAAGCTGGATCAAGCAGATCGGACCAGACAGGAAGTCGGAAACAGAAAAGGCAAGAGAATCCGGTCAATTTTCAAAATAAAATAAATTAAATGACGATTAGTTATGGTGTTGCTCGTCCGTCTGTCACTTTATGACATTATTTTGCACAAACAACTGGCTCACTCTGCCATCTACTGGGCAAAAGAGGGAGTGTGCTGATGTTTCTCATCAGCACACGCCGTGCAGCTGACATGTCTCAAAGTTAAAGTGACCCACGTATTTTATGATCAACAGACATGTCACACTTATCGAAAAGGTGAACACTTAACGATCTCGCGTCCGCGAATTAGATGTATGCAGGCCAGGCAGCAGACCTACCTGTAATTATTATTATTATTATTATTATTATTCTTGTAGTAGTAATAGTACTAGTAGTAGTAGTAGTAGCAGTATGGTTGTTAATAATTATCATTATCATTATTATTATTTTCCAACATTATTACAAGCCTAGCAGTGTATGCAATAAATGCTGTGCAAAAATAAAAACGCTATTTAACGTTATCTTTTATTACCCATTTATTAGTAAGGCTTTTATTTTGGTAGGGAGTCCATTTGACCCGTGAGGTCAGGGGTCACGTGCTTCCGTTTTTTTCGTTTTGAGACCTGAAATGAAAAAATGAAAAATTGAAATCCAAAAAACAAAATTTGGCCGTAATTTGCTTGTGTTGGTTTTGTTTTTGGTTTTGAATTGAGAAAAAAAAAAAAAAAAATTCGTTTTTTGTTGAAGACAAAAAAAGGAAAATTGAGCCATTTTTTCCTTTTTCATTTGTTGGTTTGCTCAGAAAAACAGATTATACTTTTGGCCCCTGACCTGTGTGTGTGTGTGTGTGTGTCTCCTTTGTCTTTATACTGTCGTTCTCAATTCAGCTTTATTTCTAAAGTGTCGATTACAAAACGTCATTTCTACTTTTACAGAGAAAACTTAACAGATCCACACGAGCTTAAGGAACTCCCTTTAAACAGGAAGAACCCTGCAGAACCAGGCTCAGAGGAGAACCCTGCAGAACCAGGCTCAGAGGAGGGGAACCTTGCAGAACCAGGCTCAGAGGAGCAGAACCTGCAGAACCAGGCTCAGAGGAGAACCCTGCAGAACCAGGCTCAGAGGAGCAGAACCTGCAGAACCAGGCTCAGAGGAGGAGAACCCTGCAGAACCAGGCTCAGAGGAGGGGAACCCTGCAGAACCAGGCTCAGAAGAGGAGAACCCTGCAGAACCAGGCTCAGAGGAGAACCCTGCAGAACCAGGCTCAGAGGAGGAGAACCCTGCAGAACCAGGCTCAGAGGAGGAGAACCCTGCAGAACCAGGCTCAGAGGAGGAGAACCCTGCAGAACCAGGCTCAGAGGAGAACCCTGCAGAACCAGGCTCAGAGGAGGAGAACCCTGCAGAACCAGGCTCAGAGGAGCAGAACCTGCAGAACCAGGCTCAGAGGAGGAGAACCCTGCAGAACCAGGCTCAGAGGAGAACCCTGCAGAACCAGGCTCAGAGGAGGAGAACCCTGCAGAACCAGGCTCAGAGGAGAACCCTGCAGAACCAGGCTCAGAGGGGGAGAACCCTGCAGAACCAGGCTCAGAGGAGAACCCTGCAGAACCAGGCTCAGAGGAGCAGAACCTGCAGAACCAGGCTCAGAGGAGCAGAACCTGCAGAACCAGGCTCAGAGGAGCAGAACCTGCAGAACCAGGCTCAGAGGAGGAGAACCCTGCAGAACCAGGCTCAGAGGAGAACCCTGCAGAACCAGGCTCAGAGGAGGAGAACCCTGCAGAACCAGGCTCAGAGGAGCAGAACCTGCAGAACCAGGCTCAGAGGAGAACCCTGCAGAACCAGGCTCAGAGGAGGAGAACCCTGCAGAACCAGGCTCAGAGGAGGGGAACCTTGCAGAACCAGGCTCAGAGGAGCAGAACCTGCAGAACCAGGCTCAGAGGAGAACCCTGCAGAACCAGGCTCAGAGGAGCAGATCCTGCAGAACCAGGCTCAGAGGAGGAGAACCCTGCAGAACCAGGCTCAGAGGAGAACTCTGCAGAACCAGGCTCAGAGGAGAACCCTGCAGAACCAGGCTCAGAGGAGGGGAACCCTGCAGAACCAGGCTCAGAGGAGCAGAACCTGCAGAACCAGGCTCAGAGGAGAACCCTGCAGAACCAGGCTCAGAGGAGGAGAACCCTGCAGAACCAGGCTCAGAGGAGGGGAACCTTGCAGAACCAGGCTCAGAGGAGCAGAACCTGCAGAACCAGGCTCAGAGGAGAACCCTGCAGAACCAGGCTCAGAGGAGCAGATCCTGCAGAACCAGGCTCAGAGGAGGAGAACCCTGCAGAACCAGGCTCAGAGGAGAACTCTGCAGAACCAGGCTCAGAGGAGAACCCTGCAGAACCAGGCTCAGAGGAGGGGAACCCTGCAGAACCAGGCTCAGAGGAGGAGAACCCTGCAGAACCAGGCTCAGAGGAGGAGAACCCTGCAGAACCAGGCTCAGAGGAGAACCCTGCAGAACCAGGCTCAGAGGAGCAGAACCTGCAGAACCAGGCTCAGAGGAGCAGAACCTGCAGAACCAGGCTCAGAGGAGGAGAACCCTGCAGAACCAGGCTCAGAGGAGGGGAACCCTGCAGAACCAGGCTCAGAGGAGCAGAACCTGCAGAACCAGGCTCAGAGGAGGAGAACCCTGCAGAACCAGGCTCAGAGGAGGAGAACCCTGCAGAACCAGGCTCAGAGGAGCAGAACCTGCAGAACCAGGCTCAGAGGAGGAGAACCCTGCAGAACCAGGCTCAGAGGAGAACCCTGCAGAACCAGGCTCAGAGGAGGAGAACCCTGCAGAACCAGGCTCAGAGGAGAACCCTGCAGAACCAGGCTCAGAGGAGGAGAACCCTGCAGAACCAGGCTCAGAGGAGGGGAACCCTGCAGAACCAGGCTCAGAGGAGCAGAACCTGCAGAACCAGGCTCAGAGGAGAACCCTGCAGAACCAGGCTCAGAGGAGGAGAACCCTGCAGAACCAGGCTCAGAGGAGGGGAACCTTGCAGAACCAGGCTCAGAGGAGCAGAACCTGCAGAACCAGGCTCAGAGGAGAACCCTGCAGAACCAGGCTCAGAGGAGCAGATCCTGCAGAACCAGGCTCAGAGGAGGAGAACCCTGCAGAACCAGGCTCAGAGGAGAACTCTGCAGAACCAGGCTCAGAGGAGAACCCTGCAGAACCAGGCTCAGAGGAGGGGAACCCTGCAGAACCAGGCTCAGAGGAGGAGAACCCTGCAGAACCAGGCTCAGAGGAGGAGAACCCTGCAGAACCAGGCTCAGAGGAGAACCCTGCAGAACCAGGCTCAGAGGAGCAGAACCTGCAGAACCAGGCTCAGAGGAGCAGAACCTGCAGAACCAGGCTCAGAGGAGGAGAACCCTGCAGAACCAGGCTCAGAGGAGGGGAACCCTGCAGAACCAGGCTCAGAGGAGCAGAACCTGCAGAACCAGGCTCAGAGGAGGAGAACCCTGCAGAACCAGGCTCAGAGGAGGAGAACCCTGCAGAACCAGGCTCAGAGGAGCAGAACCTGCAGAACCAGGCTCAGAGGAGGAGAACCCTGCAGAACCAGGCTCAGAGGAGAACCCTGCAGAACCAGGCTCAGAGGTGGAGAACCCTGCAGAACCAGGATCAGATAGATGATACGTAGTTCTGAAACATTGCATGACTGGGAGCTGGTTTCACATGGATGGAATCCAGGATTAAGGAACCTCCTGAACTCACTGGGTCCGAGTTCTCATTAGATCAGTGGATCAGCTGTTTTGATTGAAGCCCAGTTAAAACCTGTTTGCACCCATTCTGAATAGTTGTTACTAGTTAAAGAGAAACAAACTTTGAGGTGATTCTAATAAGACAACATAAGCTCAGCTCCACACTGCTGAGTGTGTCTGTCTGATTAATTGATAGATGTGTGATAATCAATACAGCCCACATCTGTGTTCCTTCTGAGCCCGCCTCTGATAGCACTAATTAAAAAGGAGCCCTGATCCTGTGTCAGTCTTCAATCTGCCTGCAGCCAGCATTAATCTGCCTCTGTGTGGAATCGTGTGTGTGTGGATACTTCATCAGTGTGTGCTTCCTGCTGTCATCAGGGTTGTTCTGTTGTTCTGTTGTACTGTTCAAAATGATTTGTTATTCTTGGTTCAGAAGAGATTCTCCAAAAAATTCAAGTAGAATTAAGAAAAATAGCTAAAACCACAAGAAATGGGGAAAAAAGTGATAGAACATTTGAAAAAATGTGAAATGTCTACAATTTCTAAAAGAAGAACATTAATGTGGTTGGAAAAAAGCATGAAAAACTGCTTAAGAGGAGGCGAAATGGTTGAAACAGCTAAAATGTGAAAATTGTCAACAAAATACTTGAAAATATGAGCAAAACTGTTAACAGGAAGTACAAAAATAGGTTCAGTTTAATAAAATGTTCACTATTCCGAACCCTAACTTCATGAGATATATTTTTGTTTGTGCATCAAAAGTGTTTATGAAACTTCCTGAGCTGCATTCACCTCTTATTAAAAGTTAAATGTGTTTTGTGGCTCCAGAACAACTTCACTTGGCGGCAAGTCACAAAATTGGCTCTTTTGGTCCTGAAGGTTGCAGAGCCCTGCTGTAGATGAACGGGGATGTTTGATTTTCTCGAAACGTTCAGGGCTTTAGGGGACTCAGCAGACTGACTGAAGATTATCGTCCACCAACAAAATAATCCACGCTGATGTGTCACCCTGAAAGTCATGAGCAAACAATGAAAATCTGCATCAGGTAATTACATTTAATCCATATCTGCAGTCACACAGACACACAAGGTAGTGAGTCATGTCCTAATCCCTAACGACAGGTCCAGTAGTCCATCTGGGGCAGATGGGTAAGGGCGGCGCCCGTTCAGCATTAGCCTACGCCCCGCTGACTGCAGCCCGCTGACCCTCCTGATTTTGATCCTATTAGCAGGTAGATGAGGAGAAGGACATCAGACTGACAGTTCGAGGCTGGCCTCAGTTTGGCTACCAGGCCCGAAAAGTCATTAGCCCACACATATGTTCTCCACGGCATCAGATAATTCCCCTCCAACACCCAGCCAAGTGTGGGAAGTGAGGCAGAGTCTGTGTGCTTCACCAATATTGACCAGCAGGGGTGATCTGTATCAATGATCTCTATCAATGATTATCTGTGTCAGTTATCATCTGTATCTTGTTTAGGTGAAGGCTTCTCTCTCTGGTCTTCAGGACCGAGAACCAAAACTTCAGTTTTGTGAGCTGCAAGAAATTCACAGCCATCAAGGACTTGATGTCTGTGATTCAGTTAAAAAGGGTTTCTGTTTACCCTGGGTCATCAGGAGACTCGTCCTCCAGCAGCTGAGTATCATCGGAGTAACCATGGAAACTGATGCCGTGTCTCCTGATGGGGGCACTTCCGAAGCACTCCTCGAGTCTGGCGAAGGCCTTCCCAGCCTCCTCAGACCAGGCGAAGCGGGACTTGGTGGATGTGAGCTGGGTGAGGGGACGTGCTACCTGGCTGTAGTCTCTGATGAAGCGCCTATAAAAGTTCGCAAAGCCCAGGAAGCGTTGCAGTTGCTTGCGGTTCAGGGGGACAGGCCAGTCCACCACCGCCTTGACCTTAGCTGGATCCGCCTGGATCGAGCCCTCCGCGATGGTGAACCCCAGGAATGAAGTGGAGACAGAGAAGAATTCACATTTCTCTGCCTTGACATACAGCTGGTTCTCCAGGAGCCTCTGCAGCACCTGCCGGACGTGGTTGACATGCTCCTCCTTAGATCTGGAGAACACCAGGATGTCGTCAATGTACACAAAAACAAAAGTGTTCAGGAAGTCTCTCAACACATCATTAATCAGACGTTGGAACACTGCTGGGGCATTGGTGAGGCCGAAGGGCATGACCAGGTACTCGAAGTGCCCCACTGGAGTCTTGAACCCCGTCAGCCACTCATCCCCCTTACGAATGCGGACCAGGTGGTACGCATTGCGCAAGTCCAGCTTGGTAAAGATGGTGGCTCCCTGTAACAGCTCGAAAGCTGAGTCCATGAGGGGCAGCGAGTATTTGTCCTTGACCGTGATGTTGTTGAGCTGCCTGAAATCGATGCACGGGCGAAGAGAGCCATCCTTCTTACTGACGAAGAAGAAGCCTGCCCCGAGAGGTGACGATGAGGGTCGGATGATCCCGGCCTTCAGGGTATCCTTGATGTAGGCCTCCATGGCCTCCCTCTCGGGACCCGACAGGCTGTAAAGTCTCCCCGACGGCAAGGTCGCCCCCTTCACCAGTTCGATGGTGTAATGTTCTGATGTAGTAAATAAAAAAGAATGAGACCTAATCTTGAGCCTTGGGGAACCCCACACCTAATTTCATGGGTTCCTGAGGAACATGTATCCATACTGACATAAAAAAAAGAATCTGTGAGAAAAGAACTGAACCAGTTCAGAACAGTACCAGAGAGGCCCACCAGGTGGCTCAGCCTGTTTAATTAAAATATGATGGTCTACTGTATCAAAACCCACACTTGGGTCTATAGAATCAACACTGTGAGTTTTTCATTATCTTGATCAGGTATCATCTGTATCAACATCATCTGCATCAATTATTGTCTGTATCCACGATTTTGCCCTGGTTTAGGGTATGGGTTGGGGTTAGAATTAGGTTTAGGTTATGTTTAGGGTTTGGGTTGGGGTTAGAGTTAGATTTTAGGTTTGGTTTAGGGCAGGGGTGTCCTGGAGAACCGCAGCCTTGCATGTTTTCCATGTCTCCCTGCTTCAACACAGCTGATTGCAATGAGGCTCATTATTTGGCTGGTTTAGGCTTTCTGCTGGACTTGACCATGAATCATCATGAGATTCAGGTGTGTTGGAGCAGGGAGACTTGGAAAACATGCAGGGCTGTGGCCCTCGAGGACCGACTTTGGACACCCTTAGGTTTGGGTATAAGTTGGGGTTGAGCTTAGGGTAAGGGGCGAGGAAATGCATTATGCCAATGAATGTCCTCACAGTTATAGAAATACAAACTAGTGTGTGCGTGTGTGTGTGTGTGTGTGTGTGTGTGTGTGTGTGTGTGCGCCTGTTTTCCTATCCTTGTGGGGACCAAATGTCCCCACAAGGCTAGGAAAACCTGCACGATGTGCCTTGTGGGACCTTTTTCCGGTCCTAATGAGAGGAAACAGTGTTTTCTTGACCATGTTGTTACTGAAAAAAGTCAAAGGTCAAAAACATTTCTTTAGGGTTAGGCTGTGTTCTGGTCTGGGTCAGGGTCAGGGTAAGGGTCAGGGTTAGGGACTAGGAAATACATTATGTCAATGAGTGTCCTCAGAAGGATAGAAATACAAACCTGTGTGTGTGTGTGTGTGTGTGCGCGTTCTCGTATTTCTATCCTAGTTGGGGCCAAATGTCCCCACAAGGATAGCAAAACGTGGAACGACGTGCCTTGTGGGGACCTTTTTCCGGTCCTCAGTAGGAGAAAACAGTGTTTTCTTGACCATGTTGTTGTTACTGAAAAAAGTAAAAGGTCAAAAACATTTCTTTAGGGTTAGGCTTTGTTGTGGTGTGGGTTAGGGTTAGGGTAAGGGTCAGGGTTAGGGGCTAGACATGAATGGGAGTCAATGGAAGGTCCCCACAAGGATAGAAATACGAGACTGAGCGTGTGTGTGTGTGTGTGTGTGTGTGTGTGTGTGTGTGTGTGTGTGTGTGTGTGTGATTGTGCCTGAGGAGTATGGGATGCCTACATTCCAGCCCACCCCGCCCCCCTTCCTCAGC
Organism: Salarias fasciatus; assembly: GCF_902148845.1. Lineage (NCBI taxonomy): Eukaryota > Metazoa > Chordata > Actinopteri > Blenniiformes > Blenniidae > Salarias > Salarias fasciatus. Next base: position 440,741 of record NC_043745.1, read on the forward strand.
TCCCACTGACCCATTGTGTTGGGGTGGCTTCCTCTTATCCTTGCCCTTGGCCCTGCGTGGCCCCGGAGCAGCCACCCATCCAGCTCCAGCAGAGGTTCTGTTAGGTCAGTCGTAGTGCGGGACACACACACACTCACTCACACACACACAGATCGACCTCTGCCTATCTGCGTTTGCGGATCACTTCACAGGACAATCTGCCCATCCATCTCTGCAGGGTCGCTGTGGAGAAAAGAGCTTCATTCACAGGAAAAACCCTCCTGAGCCTCATCCTCTCTCTCTCTCTCTCTCTCTCTCTCTCTCTCTCTCTCTCTCTCTCACACACACACACACACACACACACACACCTGTGGCTTCTTGTTTTCTACCCTTTAACTCTGTCTTGCGGTGTTACAGATTCGGATACATTTAAAGCTTTTGAACAAATGAGAGAAGCTTGTTTGGAGGCCGAATTCACTCTGAAGACAGAGGAGATAGTTGGATATGGTCCATCTCTATGAGACAGAGGACAGAGGACAGCCTGGTGGCCGGCTGGGAGCTCTGTCCCTTTAAACCACACTCATACCACAATCCTGCTAACAGAGCCGCACCGCGAAAGTCACATGTTCCACAGCCTTTGTTTCAAACACAGTCACACATGGAGAGAGAGACAGAGAGAGAGAGAGAGAGAGAGAGAGAGAGAGAGAGAGAGAGAGAGAGAGAGAGAGAGTGTGTGTGTGTGTGTGTGTGTGTGTGTGTGTGTGTGTGTGTGTGTGTGTGTGCAATAAAGGGATCTGGGAGGATAGACTAAAAAAAAGTTTCTACTTCTCATAACCAACTGAAACAAATGTCTGTGAACTGTGGACACTGGAAACAGCTGATGAAGGTGTGGAGACAGTGATGAAGACTGTCTCTCAGCATCAAACGTATTTATAATTAACTTTAAAAACATCATGACTAAACGTTGAGACCCTGCAGCGGCTGTTGAGACGAGGGCAGGGTATTTTCCTGTAGCAGACGCAGATATTCCTGGGAGCTATATTTCCACCGTGGTGACATTTAGTGCAGATGAAGTGAGTTTGTAATTGAGAAGCAGAGGTGAAGGTGTCCCTCATGGGACTGCAGCTCCTCCAGACATTACGGTAGTCGGTCCAGGAGCCAGAGAGGAATTCCTGGAATGTGAAAAGCTCCAATTCATAATGAAACTCAGGCTAAATGAACAAGTCACTGTAAATATCTGACTTTAACACAGAAATACCATAAAATCAATGCAGCCTGTTCCACATTTGGTGTAAAGATGCAAAATGAGACAACAAATGAAAGACAGTCGGAGGATACAAACTCAAAAGAATCAGTAAATAATAGCAGGAAAGTTTCAATCGACCTGTTGGGGAGTTTACTGAGCAGACTCCATCAGAGGAGCCAGGAAGATGTGATCAGTACAATGAACCAAGTCAGTCCAACATCTGCCTGGTAACAGCAGGTCCTCCCATTGGTGCAACAGGAGTCTCCTCCCGCGCGCGCCTGTGTGTGTGTGTGTGTGTGTGTGTGTGTGTGTGTGTGTGTGTGTGTGTTGGTGTGAGGCAGCCGGGTGGTGAATGTGTTTACACATAGCTCCACCAGAAGAATGCTGCAGCTCTGCACCCAAAGGATGAATGAATGAATGAATGAATGAATGAATGAATGAATGAAACAGGCTGTCTCGCCTTCATTCAGCCACATGTTGGTGGAGAAACAGCCATTTTTATTTCGAATTGACCAGCAGCTGCTTCCTGGAGCAGAATAACCCTCATCTCTTGGTTTTTTTGACATAACATCACATACAGCCTCAATCCCCGGCGGGCGAAGTGGAACTCACTCATTCACTCAACAACTTCTGAGATTTTGAACGCATTGTTTAGGATGAATGCATGAACTCATCATAGATCCATGTAATGACTGTGTGAATGCTCTTCACTTGTAGAGAAGTTACAGTGTGATGCTCATACGGAGAAGGAAGAGTGTGAAGAGAGCCTGGACTGGAGCAGGTGAGGCTCACCTCACACACACACACACACACACACACACACACACACACACACACACTTTATGAATATATAGGTGGGAGGTCCGGGTCTGTAGTCTGCGGCCACTAGGGGGCGGTGTGTGTGTGTGTGTGTTTGTGTGTGTGTGTGTGTGTGTGTGTGTGTGTGTGTGTGTGCGTGCGTGCGTGCGTGTGTGTGTGTGTTGGGGGGGTTCCATAGCAGGCTGCGTGTCTCTTTGATCCCCCCCCCCCGCCCCCCGCCTAACTACAGCTGACGTCATGGCACGCATGCACCCTGTGTGTGTGTGTGTGTGTGTGTGTGTGTGTGTGTGTGTGTCTTTTTGTCTGGCTGGCTCAGGCAGGCTGCTCCTCACAGGACTCCCGCACCGCGGAGAGGCAGCAGCAGCCGCAGCAGCAGCAGAAAGCGCGTGACGCCCCCGCCTGTGGCTCGTGCTCGTGCCTCCCTCGGTCGGTCGGCGCTCGCTTCGGCCCCGGTCCGTCCCGGTCCGTCGCCATGGAGGAGCAGCTGCTGTGCTGCGAGCAGGACTCGGTCCGGAGAGCCTACCAGGACGCCAACCTCCTGAACGAGCGCGTGCTGCGCACCATGCTGCGCGCGGAGGAGAGCTACCTCCCAGCGCCCAACTACTTCAAGTGCGTGCAGAGAGAGATCAGCGCCAGGATGAGGAAGATCGTGGCCACGTGGATGCTGGAGGTCGGTCTCACCTCGACTTTACTCTGAGTTTCTGATCAACCGGCTGGCTCCGTCAAGTCAAACTTTGTGTGTGTGTGTGTGTGTGTGTGTGTGTGTGTGTGTGTGTGTGTGTGTGTTTGTGTTACATAAAGCCTGTGAAAAGTGGCCTGTGTCTGGGTGGTCCTTCAGTAATGAGCGCAGATACATGAGTCGGTATATTTTAATAGATTACTCGTGCTCCTCAGTCAGCTGACTTTGTGTGAATTTATTATGTTGATATATTTATTTATTGAAGAATTAAAAAAAAAAAACTCACGTACACGTAGCAGCAGGGCCATGCAGTGCGGCGCGCCATCTTTGTGGTGTTTTAGTGAAGATTAAAGAGTGTGACTGGGACAGAGACTGAGGGGGACATCCAGGAGGACAGTAGTTGAAAGCAGTCCCGTCGGGATCGGGTTTTGAGGACAGGTTGTTGAAGAGAGCTGCGTCCTCCCTCAGCTCGGCGCTCAGCTGACGCTGCGGATGCTCATTAAAACCTTCCTCTTCATCCATAAAGAGCCTTAAACGAAATGGAACCGTCGGCTCGGATGCGGGATACGTTTCCTCACATTTACATGTCGGTTTGGTTCGGATTGAGACGGTTTAAGTATTTTAAATTAATTTCTGAAACGGAGGAGCGGAGCGCGCGCAGCGCAGCGCCGCGGTCAGCCACGCGCTTCTCCATAAAAAAAAATAATTTTAATTCACGTGAAGCTGGACCGGGACACTTTTCACGCTCATCCGATCACGCGCTCAGCGGGGATCATTTCCATCCCCGTTGCACGCAGCCTGCTATTTTTTAAGTATTTATAAATATTTTTTGAAAAGATGACGAAGTTGGAAATTGGGAGAAACGCCACCTCCGCCTCCGCCTGGACGGACCTCCAGCTCGGCTCTTTAATTTCACCGCCACAGTTTGTCACAGAACACTGTGATTAATTTATCCTTTATTCTTATGTCTTTAATATTCGTATGGAATGAGTGTGAATCTCCTCTGCAGGGTCAAAGTGTGACTTGAAGGGTGAAATGTGGAAACAGTGTGAACAGTGTGTGTGTGTGTGTGTGTGTGTGGGGGGGGGGGGGGGGGGTGTTAATGGGGCTGCAGGAAGCCTGACGCCTCTTCTCACCTCTGCAGGTCTGCGAGGAGCAGAAGTGTGAGGAGGAGGTCTTTCCTCTGGCCATGAACTACCTGGACCGGTTCCTGTCGGTGGAGGCCACCCGGAAGTCCCGGCTGCAGCTGCTCGGAGCGGCCTGCATGTTCCTGGCCTCCAAGATGAAGGAGACGGTGCCGTTAACCGCAGAGAAGCTCTGCATCTACACCGACAACTCGGTCCAGCCTGGAGAGCTGCTGGTGAGAACGACCTCTTCCCATCATGCATCGGGTCTGCTCGTTCCTGTTCCACCATGAGGCTCTGGAGCCTGACTTCACTGAAAGGCCTTTCTGGTTTCATGAATGGTTCTAATAACTGCCAAGAGAACACCGACCTGCAGGGCCACCTAGTGGCCACGTGCAGAGCTGCAGTCACTCAGCTTCATGGAGACCAGATTACACTTTAGCTTGAATTAACAAACACGGGTTTGGGGGTTTTAATCAGTCATTAATCCCTTCATAAATAAACTTTGTAGTAGAATTTAATCTGATTGTAGTGTGATATCTTAAAGCACGCTGAGGCACCTTTCATTCCGGGCTATAGAAAGTAAATTTCGCCTCCACTGAAGCTCGGTGAGACGTTTCTGACCGCCCTCCCTGTGATCCGTCCACAGCAAATGGAACTGCTGGTTCTCAACAAGCTCAAGTGGGACCTGGCCTCGGTCACTCCCCACGACTTCATCGAGCACTTCCTGTCCAAGCTGAAGATCCACCCGTCCAGCAAGCTGATCCTCAGAAAGCACGCCCAGACGTTCGTGGCCCTCTGCGCTACAGGTGAAGTACTGGTTCTGGGGCTGGAACCGGATCTGCCCGGTGCAAGTGTGTTCCGCCGGGCTGGGACGGGGGCACACTCTTCTTCTCATTACTGAATTAGTGTTGAGGTTGTAATGCTCAGGGACAGAGCTGTGCTCGTTGGACTGTACGGACATGTGGGCCACACTGGCACAGCGAAGTAAGAACAGGAGGCTAGTTTGAAACCTTCACCATACTAAAGTAAACTAGTATTTTGAATCCAGTCTTGGAACAACTCCCTCTAAAGCAGGAGCAGAGACGGCGTTCTGGGCTCCTCTCTCCGTACAGCCTGCAGCGTCAGACGTTAGCGTCCATCTGATTTAGGCTTGGTTCCGGGAGCTGAAGGCCCGTGTTGGAGTGTACAGCCAACACACAGTGTTGAAGGTGTAGTCCAGAAGCGTGATCTGGCCCCCCGAGGCCCCCGAGTCCCCCAGAGGCCCCCCTCAGTGAGAACCACCTCAGACAGAAGGATCAACAGTTTATGTCATTGGAAAAATAGCCTTTAATTTTTAGAGTGTATCTAGAACAGGGTTCTGCAGCCTTTATGACCAAAAGAGCCGTTTTTCTGACTTTCCTCTAGTCCAGTAGTTCTGGAGCCATAAAGAACATTGAACCTTCAAAATGAGGCGAATGCAGCTCAGGAAGATTCATTTATTTTGATGCTCAAACAAAAATATAACTTATGATGCATTGTTTAACAGAATAGTTAACGTTTTATTAAATTTAACCTCTTTTTGTACCTGATTTGACAGTTTTCCTCCTGTTTTCAAGCATTTTTGTTAGAAATTTTAAAATTGGCGCTGTTTTGACCGTTTTACCTCCTTTTAAGCATTTATGTATGTTTTTATCCAGCCATATCTATTTTCTTCATTTAGAAATTCCAGACATTTCATGGTTTTTTGAGGTGTTCTTTCACTTTTTTCCCCATTTCTTGTCATTTTAGCTATTTGACCCAATTTTACTTGGGCATTTTTTGAATCCCTTGAATCTCGTTGAACAGTACCATGGTGTGTAACTATAACAGGGGTGGGGAACCCTGGTCCTGGAGGGCCGCAAACCTGCATGTTTTCCATGTCTCCCTGCTTCAACACAGCTGATTGCAATGAGGCTCGTTATCTGGCTTTCTGCTGGACTTGGCCATGAATCTTGATTCGATTCAGATGTGTTGAAGCAGGGAGACATGGAAAACATGCAGGTTTGCGGCCCTCCAGGACCAGGATTGCCCACCCCTGAACTATAATAAAAATTAGTTCAGTGTTCATTCACGTCTTATGTCGTCAAAGGAGTCACTACAGAGGGACTATAGTGCCACATGTGGCTCCAGAGCTGCAGGTTGAACACCCCTGATCTGGAACATGTTGGACCATGCTGCAGATATTCGGGACTACATTCTCATTCTTTGTGTGTTTTCTCAACAGACGTCAACTTCATCGCCAGTCCTCCGTCCATGGTGGCGGCGGGCAGCGTGGTGGCAGCCGTCCAGGGTCTGTATCTGAAGAGCCACGACGTGTCGCTGTCCTCCCAGAACCTCACCAACTTCCTGTCGCAGGTCATCCGCAGCGATCCGGTATGACTCCGCCGCCTCCGCCTAACGGCCGGCCATCGGCCGGGGCTGCGCGGCGTTCTCACCCGCTGCCGCTCGTGTGCTTTCAGGACTGCTTGCGGTCCTGTCAGGAGCAGATCGAGTCTCTGCTGGAGTCCAGCCTGCGGCAGGCGCAGCAGCACAGCGGCGCTCCGGAAGCCAAACATGTGGACGAGGACGTGGACTTGTCCTGCACGCCCACAGACGTCCGGGACATCAACATCTGAAGGGAAATCCTCTCTCGTGGCGCCTGGAGCCGCCGGCGGAGGAAAGGCTGTTGTTGTTGCAGAGCGGCGGACGGACGGCAGGCCTCATGGGAACTCTGCCCCGCTGCTTTCTTCTCTTCCTTCCTGGTGGAGCCGTCATGGCAGACAGAGCGCCCCCTGTCTGCCCAGTCCCACCGTGTGCCGGTGGGCCCCTGCCGTCCAGGGAAGAGACGCCGACGCCACAGAACCGTCCTGAGGAGGACAGCTGCTGTGAGCCCGAGCTGGAGCGTCTGAAGACATTGTCCACAAACTCGTCTCATTCCATCACTTACTGAAACAGGAGTGTTTAACCTTCCACAGACTCGGCCCGCCCGATACGACATCCCAAAGTGTGTGTCCAGCCGGTCCTGGTGTGTGTGTGCAGTTCCCACCTGAGGGCCGACGGTTTGAGCCTCTGTCCTGACAATGTCCCGTGTCTGTCCTCGAGAGTGGAGGGTCCCGTCGCCCTTCTTGCTTTTGTTTAGTCACTTTATTCCGTGGTTTTGGACGTCTTCATCAGTTTGTGTGAGACGCTCTGCGTGAGACGCTCTGGTCTGGAGCTCTGGTTCAGTCGTCTCGTCGGATCGCGTTCTGACGAGACGATCGTTAGCGGAGCTGTCTCCACTCCAGTATGTCTCCCTCTGTCGTTACACCTAACCCTGTTCCCGTTTCTTTTTTTAAGCACTTTGGTCAGCGATGCTGGCTCCGAAAAAAAACAAACAAAAAAAAAAAAAAATCAATTTTTGGAAGAACATGAAAACGGAGCTGGATGTTTGAAGTGAAAAGCATCTGTCCAACCGTCTGTCCATCCACCCGTCTATCCATCCACCCATCCATCCAGCCACTAGGGGTGTAACGAAATGATCAACTCACGAAACGATATGAAATACGAAACAGGACTCAAGATACGAAATAAAGATAAAAAAAATCCCCAACAGTAGGAAGTCAAGCAAAAATCTTATTTTCTTTATTTTATTCTTTATGCAGACATACAAAAAATAATGCTGCAAAATACAAAATAAATTCTCTTTGAAAAAATACAAAAATTGTGCAAATACAAACATAAAATCTCAATAAAAAAGAGCTTTATTGCTATAACAAACAGGATAACTACAGCATAACTACACTCTTGCTGCCTGTCTTCAGTTAAAACAAAATGCTTTTTGAAAAAGGATAAATTGTCGTGTTTATCATGGTAGTTGTTCTCCCCGCAGTGTACGGCCAACTGTAGCGGCATATTTTGCACACGGTTCTTGTTCTATCCGCAGTCTTCTCACCGTCCTCTCGTCGTTCACATGGGAAGCCAGAATATTTCCACACAACCGATTAATCTGACGAAGGAGCGATAGCCTAGCAGCTAATTCAACTTCGTCTTCCTCCATGTTGAAACAAGTGTTTTGCTACGGTAGGCGAGGAGGGTCAATAATCATCAGTTCAGTGGTGCGCGGCGCCCTTTCACGTTTTTTATTTCGTGCAATAATTTTGTGCGTCTTTGAATTTTATTTTGTCATTTTTTATTTCGTGATTTTTTTAATTCGCGACCAGCCACCCATCCATCCACCCACACAGTCATCCACCCACCCGTCCCCCCTCCCTGAAGCCTGTTCCTGTTCTTGACTCCGCTCTGATGTATCCTGTGTGATCTGGAATGGATCACTGTGGGAGAAATGTTCTTCTTCCCTCCGAAGCTCAGATCGGTGGTCTGTCTGTTCGCTGAACTGCTCGGACGTCTGACTGAGCGAATCTGGAAAAAGAAACCCTGCAGAGTCAAAAGCAGTGGGAGTAACAATAAGTGTTATTTTTCTATTTAAAATAATGCTTTATTTTCATATAGTGAACTATGCTATTTATTTTTGTAGGTTGTGAGTGACTGGCTCCTCTGGATGTTTAACTCCAGCAATGAGCCGACTGAGAGACTTTAACACTAAACTTCAGCCTGACTCCGTCACCAGGACAGCATCTCCACCTCTCTTTACACATGTTCATGTTTCAAGGGGATGAAGCTAAAATGTTGATGTGATTTTGCACAAACCTGAAAGGTGTTGGCTGTTTCTTGAGGACTCGCTCAAAATGGCGGAGAATAAAGCTGAGGAGTGTGCCAAGAGGCGAAGCGCAGCAGAAAGAGTGAAGAGTGAAAAATCAGGTGTGTGTGGCGTGACCGTGGAGTTCAGGCGGGCCGCCGTGATCGTTATTTACATATGAAGATGGAGAGATGGCCTGGAGCAGAGTGGCATCCTTCCAATCAACGAATGGCAATTTAGCAAAATTTTGTGAGGGTGTCGAACTTTGCGACAGGTTGTGTTTCTGATTGTACATTAGGAGTAGAGTGTAGGAGGAAAAACACTCCTTGTGTTTCGCTGCTATAGAAAATAATTCCCATCTACATGAAAAAAGAAAAAACAAGAGAAAAAAAGGATTTACAAAGATGCTTTTCTCCTGTCTGCTGCTACACTTTATTTGTTTAAATGTCAATACATATGCCATTCTAGGTTTGAATTTTCTCTTAGAAAATTGTGTTATTGGCATCCATGTTTGTTTAGTTTCTATGTGACCAGATTTTTTTTTTTTTATACTTATCAATGATTTCCAACAATATTCCAAAAAAAGACAAATACCGTGTACAGAAATACCTTGATCCTCAATACCTCATGTGACAGTCAAACTCTATTTCTGAATCTTTAGACCTAGTGCTTGGTTCGGTTCAGAGGTGTCAAGCTCTGTGGAACCTGCTGGAGGGGAGGCCTCCGTGACCCGGGTCTCGCTCAGATACTGGTGCCATAGCAGAAACGTGTCTACGTAACAGGGAAATGTGTAACTCTGTTGAGTGTTAAGCTGTCTCGATGAAAGAGACGTTAGCCACCCCTGGCCAATGGCTGTCTTTTTTCATTTCCCCTTTTTTATATTTATAAAAGAGAAAAAGCTTTTTGTTTCAGTTTTTCAAATTGTCAGTGAGTTGCATTTGTACATAGATTCAGTGTCGTGATGGTTAAGCCATAGACTATTTTTGCTGTTTTTACAGACCATTCCACACAGTTCTGCCTACTTTGTGTCACTTGTCCGCGGCTGGGACAAGCTCTGTAATCATCTTTGTGTCATCAATGCAATAAAAACATGAACTAGAGGAAGTCTGAGAGACTGACATGGTGTTTACCACTGCACAAAGAAACATTCTCACATGTATTGAGCAAATACTGCAAACCACAAACCATGATAACATGTAAACAGTACGGTGACACAATGATAACATCACAACACCATGATGACAGCGTTATAACACTGTGATGACACCATGATGACAGCATGGCTCGATAACACCACGATGATTCAATGATGACTTGATGATCAAACCTTGATGACTTCATAACTTCATGATGACACCATGATGACACAATGAGGACACCATGATAACTTGATGACATACCACAATGACACCATGATTACACCATGATGACACATGATATCACGATGACACCATGATTACACCATAATGCCACGATGACAGCACTGCAAGACCATGAGGAGATGACTTGAATAATACCATGGTGACTCAGCGATTAGACCTTGATGACATCATGATAACACTGATAACACCATAATGACACCATAACACCATGATGACATCATAACACCATGATGACATCATGATGAAACTGTGATGACACATAACACCATGATGACATCTAGGGATGCACCGAAATGAAAATTCTTGGTAGAAAAAGAAACCGAAAAATGAGGAAACTAAAGCCGAAAACCGAAAGCCGAAAGACCGAAAGAAATGAATAATTACTAGCCTATATTCCTCAGGGATATTCTTCAGGGATGATCAGGTTCATCGGATTAATCACTGCATCCAATTAGGACAGGACAGGAAAAGTTCCTGTCTGTGGCATTTAACCTACCGTATTTGCCGCTCTAAAAGTAACACATAAAAGCCTTGAACTTTCTCAAAACCCAACAGTGCACCTTATAATGTGGTGCGCCTTTTTTGCAGAAAATACGGTAATAAAGACCACCCGGTTGTCAGTCCGTTGTCTTGACGACGCTTCCCATAATTCGCTACGACGTGATCACATGAGCAAACAACCTCTGCTTGCTGTAGCTAAGCTAGCCACTTCAAACAGAACGGGAAACAACAACAGCATCCACCTCGAACCGGTCAGTCACAGTTTGTCCTCCAGTCTCCCCACCAGAGAGCACGGCCCGCGGCTGGCAGTCCGCACGCTGTGCCGCCAAGAGCGGACAGCTGGGACGCTGGGAGCGGCCGTCCGCCGGCCGACAGCCCGTCCGCCGGAAGCGATGGGGGACTTCACTAGCTGGCTGGACATCGGTGACCAACAGCCAAGACGGTCTGACAGACCGCTTGGGTTTTTATAATTCAAATAAATCTGTTAAAAATAATTCCCCTGTCCTCTAGTTCTTTGACTTTTCCTAAATATGTGTCTTGTATGATTTTCTGAAACAAATAAGGTCCTAACAATGACACACTGTTAGGTGCCGAGGGCACGATCGGCTGTTGTCAGTTCCAGGTAAGGAGGTTGCAAAGGAGAGGCAGCAGAGCTGGGTGTTGAGGTGCTCAAAAAGGTAGTGGTTTATTTACAAACAAAAATGGTGAGGAGTCCAACAAAGGAAAAAGAACCAAAGAACACAATGGCAAAGGAACAAACAAGCTGGCTCAGGACGTGCTGCTGCAGGAGGCCAGGACCCACTGGTCAACTCTTCCCTCTACAGGCAGCAGCTCCAGCTTCTTATGCTGCCGGTGATTGGCTGATTGGCTCCACCTGACATGGCTGATTCCAACAAGGGAGGTGAGGTGCAGAGCAGGAGAGCACTCAGACCCAAGACGGCTCCAGGGCCGTAACACACACATAATATTACAAAGCATTCAGTGTCTCCAGAGGTGCCAATTACAGATTCAGGTATCCTCCATCAAAGCACAGCAAACCATGTATTTCTCGTTTCGAAAAATTAATTTTAGAACAAACATATTTTCTGAATAAATCCCTTTGTCCTGTGGAGCCTGCAGTCCCAGAATCAAACGAGCAGGGTGAGGACGGACCGTGTGGGGAGGTGTCCGTCCTGGTGCGCAGCCGGGGAGACTTATTTTACTAATTTTAATATGTTCTTGATTATTATTGACGGTCAGTAATACATCAATTTTGTGTGTGTTGGTGTGTGTGTGTGCGTTTGTCAGGG